>NW_024366580.1:0-453703 GCF_014805655.1 Passer montanus
GAAGACGGCTCCCGAGAAGGTATCCACTGAGACGTGGACGTATTTGAACCTCCCGAACTCGGGTATGTGTGTGACGTCTGTTTGCCACACCTCACAACTGCGGAGACCTCTAGGGTTTACCCCCGAGGTGAGCGATGGTAATGCTGACTTTTGGCAGTTCGGGCATGTGGCCACAATTGCTTTGGCTTGGTCACGCCGAAGATGGAACTGGCGAACCAAGCCTGGAGCATTCTGATGGAACTGTTGATGGCTTAGTTTGGCCTGTTGGAAGATGTTAGGTTGGCCAGCCAGTTGTAAAGGTGCGGCCAGGGCATCTGCTCTGCGATTGCCTTCCGCGATGAAACCTGGGAGATCGGTGTGCGACCTCACATGCATGACGAAGAAGGGTTGCTCTCGGTGGGAAACCAAGTATATCAGCTTCGAGAGCAAGCCAAACAAGATGGGATTCGAGACCTCTTTGAGCACTGCGTTTTCTGCCCGGGACACTACACCTGCTACATAAGCCGAATCTGTAATTAGATTAAAGGGTTCAGGGAATCTCTCGAAAGCCCTGACGACTGCATCCAACTCAGCAATCTGTGGAGAACCCTCCACAGTTTTAACATCGGTTTCCCACTGCTGAGTTTGAGGATCCTTCCAAGTCACCACCGACTTGTGGGAACCTCCGGATGCGTCGGTAAAAATTGTCAGTGCTTTGAGGGGATGTCGACTTTGGATCTCTTTTGGAATCAAATTGAACTCGGTGTTAAATAATTTGTGGCCAGGATGATTTACAAGGGTTACGCTTTTGGACAGTTGGTGACCAAGGAATACCCACTCTATTATTAAGAGGGGATCCCGTTGGCCAACGTCCCATTGGAATATCAGCCCATGGAGGTGCGGCAACTTACCCAAGATGATAAATCGGAAAGGGAGGTTCTCTCGGCATCGATGGGCTTGCCGGGCTGTGATGGCAGACTGGACCTTCTCGAGTGCTGTCTTGGCCTCCTGGGTCAGGACCCTCGGGGAATCCAGCTCCTCTCCCCCCTTTAACAAATTGAAGAGAGGAGACAGATCCCCCGTGGTGAGCCCCAGCCAGCGTCTGATCCAGTTTAAGGACCCACATAACTGATGCAGATCTCTCAATGTCTTAGGGTTGTTATTGATTAGGATTTTCTGGGGCGAAATGGTCTTGTTGGTAATTTGAAGTCCCAGATACTTCCAAGGTGGCAGGTGTTGCACTTTGTCCTTTTGTAACTCAAATCCAGCCGTCGATAAGGTCGTGATAGTGTCCTCTAGAGCACGTGCAAGCACGTCGCTGTCGGGGGCACACACAAGGACATCGTCCATGTAATGATAGATGATACAGTCGCTCTCCCTCTGGCGCACTGGGGACAGAACATTCGCGACATACCACTGGCAGATGGTAGGACTGTTTTTCATCCCTTGCGGGAGAACGCGCCAGTGGTAGCGCTTCATGGGAGCTTCCCTGTTGATGGAAGGAACAGAGAAGGCAAAACGTGGCGCATCAGCTGGGTGGAGGGGAATCTGGAAAAAACAATCTTTGATATCTATCACAGCCAATTGCCAATTTTGGGGGAGCATAGATGGGGAAGGCATCCCTGGTTGGAGGGACCCCATGTCCTCGATAACGTTATTTATCTTTCTCAAGTCGTGGAGGAGGCGCCACTTGTCTCCTCCCCGTTTACTGATAACAAAAACCGGGGAGTTCCAAGGGCTATTGGTCTCAACTATGTGGCCCTTGGCCAATTCCTCCTCAACGATCTGAGTGAGCGCTCTCAATTTTTGTTTATTCAGCGGCCACTGCTCTACCCAGACTGGTGTATCAGTGAGCCAATTAAGTCTGATGGTAGGGCGCTCCTCAGCGGCCGCACCTAAAAATTTTGAGGGACAGGTATGTCTAATTTCGCCCCCCATTGGGACATGGCGTCTCTTCCCCACAGGGTAAACCTTGAATTCAAAACAAATGGGCGTACAGATGCTAATTGCCCATTTGGCCCCGTGATTTGGACTATGCTCTTTGATCGCCGTGCTAATTGTGAACCCCCAACACCTAGAACTGTGCTGCCCACGTGTTGCAACTCCCACTGTGGCGGCCACTTGTGTGGAGGAATGACCGTCACATCTGCCCCTGTGTCCATCATCCCTTGAAGCTGTATTGAATGCCCCTCGCTCTTAAGGCCACACCACACGAGGGGCTTTTCCTCTCCCAACACCTCGGTGTAAAAAACAGAGAGGTCCAGATCATCGCTCACAAACTGAGGGATGGGAATTGCCTGAGCGACAATCTGGTCTCCCGGAAGGAAGAGGGGGGGATGGACACAGCGCACCCAGAGTTCGAAGCATTCCGGCTTGGGTAGTAAAATCGCAGGAATTACTTCAATCTCGAGGGGAGCATATTTGGTGTCCGCGACAACGAGGTACTTGCAATTTAGTGTTGACGCGCGGTGATGGTTTTCCGCCTGTTGGATGCGGGAAAGAAGCTCGGGTTCGGGTCGAATGATATACCAGTCCTGTGAAGTGAAGAAAATGGGTTTAGTGAGTCTCAGCCGGTAAGGAGCACGACAGTCGCTGGTGGAAACTCGACTGTTGTGCTTGGTGTCTATCATGTCCCCGCGGCATACCCTACTTATGTCGCCGCGCGGGGTATCTTCGCGCTCGTTATTTAGTTTTTTGATGGTAAAGATTCTCCCCCCTGTCCCTCTACTCCTGGTGGTGCTCTACCCAAGAATGGACAACGGTTAATAAAGTGACTGTCCTGCCCGCAATGGAAACAGCGGTGTCCGGGAGGTAAAGGAGCTCCCACGGAAAAGGTAGGCAAGGACCCGCTACATTTCCGTCGTCGACGAAGCTGGTTGGTAGTTGGATTGGCCCTGACGATGTCTTCAATGACGAGCATCGCTTTCCTGGTACACTCCTCTATGAGCTGGTCTAAGGTTGGAGGCGGTGACGCAGGTAGGGCGAGGATGATTCGCCGACACAACGTCGTTGGCGTTTGTGGTAACTACTTCAAGGATGAGCTGTTCCTGCAGCTGAGGGTCTTCTACCTTTTTCTCCACTGCTGACTTGACTCTATCTACAAAATCTAAGAAAGGCTCCGCAGGAGACTGTTTTATTGCAATATAAGGAATTGCGGGTTCTTTAGATGGCATACTGAAAAATGCGCGCTCTGCCGCATCTTTGATATAATCTAAAACTTCCTTCGGAATCCCTCCAGCTTGTTTCTGCGCCTTGCTCCAATCATCAAATAATAACTTTAAACACACAACGCCACATTGACATAGAATTATTTTGGTTGGAAAAGACCTTTAAGATCAAGTCTAGCCACTAGCCTAGCACAGCCAAGTCCACCATTAACTATGTCTCTCTGTGTCACACCTACATGTCTTCTAAAAACACCTAGTGGTAGCGACTCTACCATTTCCCTGGGCAGCCTGTTCCAGAGCCTGACAACCCTTTTAGTGAAGAAATTGTTCCTAATATGTTTCTCTCTATATATGTAATTTAAAATTTCACTTCAGATACTCCCAACTAGCACTTACTTTCCTCTATTACTTGGTATTGTTTGCTAGATTCTTTGTGCAGAGCACTGGTTTTTTCTAGTTTTTTATGTTGATGTGTACAATTCAGTTAGATTTAGTGTAAATGTTCTTAGCATGATATGTGCAATTTTTTTGGTTGGTTTGGTTTCTCAAAAGATCCTAATCTGATTTCTGATCTTAATCTTGATTTCTCCCACAACTTCCTCTTGCACTGGTAGATGCAGTAAAAGAAATTTGTATATAAGCACCTGTTAGTGGTACTGTGAATGAACATTCTTGTGGGCACAACTGCCAAGATGAAGATTCTTAAGCTTTCCTGTGCTTTTTGTTCCAGATTTAACCAAACTATGGCATATACTGACTGCTCATATAATGAAATTCTGTAGTCTACAGTCTAAAAATAATTGTTTCCAATCTGCTTGTATTTAATAATGTTATTGGAGTAGTCAGCCTGAGCATTCTTCCGTTTTCTGAAGCCAGCGAGTAGCCATCAGACTACATGTATTTCTAGTACACACTTAATATGGAGAATAAAGATCACTTTGTAAATCTAGTGAAGATTTAAGGGAACTCATTAACTTACAGAGATTCTCAGCACCTTCATTTTAAATATTTTCCTTCCCTCTTAACTCAAAAGGAAACCAGCAAAACTTAACATCTAGGTTAATTCCAGAAAACAGATAGTTAATGATCACCAAAAATCTCTAATGATAGTTGTCTTGGTTTGAAAAGACAGGAGCCTGTGAAGGAAGGCAAAAGCCTCCTGTGAAATGGAGAAGGTAAACCCCCTCCCTCCGAATTATCACAACTTCAGAATTAAAAAAAAAAAAAAGCTCTCAGGCAAAGATATGGGAAACGGGAATAACAGTTCTTTACTGGAAGAAAAAAAAACTAAATAACAATGTAATTTAACACAAGCAAAACAACCACTGGCAGAGTGAGAAAAGACCTGGCACCCTGAGAAGTCAGGGTGCTGATAGCAGTCCAGCCAAATGGTGGCTGCTCCTCCTGGAGCGGCGATCTGCAGAAGGGTGTAGATCCCTTCCGAAAATGCGGCGAAGGAGCAGCTGGGCCTCGGTTCCTGATTCCTCTCGGAAATCCAGCGAAGAAGGCTGTCTGTGGTCTCAGAAGTGCTTGTTTTATGGTGGCAGGAATGCTTGGCTCCTCCCTCTGGGTGGAGCATCTCCCAATGGGATGATGTAACTAATCTTACCAGCCACAGTGAGTAATTCAATAGCCCATTAGCAGGCCATTGTCTTCCTGGCAGTGTCATTGTTCTTGAAAGAGATAAGAAAAACTGCCTAACCCCCAACAGATGGCAAAAAAAGAATACATGCTTATTTTACAAGCCAGGACATTATATAGCCCATTAGCAGGACATTGTCTTCCGGGCAGTGTCATTGTTCCTGAAAGAGATAAGAAAAAACTGCCTAACCCCCAACAGATGGCAAAATAGAATACATGCTTATTTTACAAGCCAGGACAATAGTATTTAGTGATCATCATTATTGCAGAACATTTTCCTCCATGTTTTTTCCTGTGGCTTACCTGTGCCTTTTAAACATCTTGAATATTTCCAGGTACTGTATACATTAAAAGTTGAAATTCCCATGAATGTCTCACAGATGAGTAGATCTCTCTAAAATGCGTTTTTCTGCAGCCTTCCATGAATATGCATTTCTGGAATATGCTGAACAATGATTGACAAGATTTCACTATGTTGTTTCAGATCATAGGAATTTGTGATCTGGGAACATATCTTTTGATATCACGGTTGATTAGTTTACTCTTTCTACTGTTTTCTATACCCTGCAGAATCTATAATACAGATGGTTACAAAGCAATCCATCATGTTTTAAACAAACACAAAGGATTCTTATTCAAATATTTCATTGTGGAAAACATATTCCTATCTAACCAAAATTAGATTTTCACTCTTTTTGTTTTTAAGTTCTGCTTTAACTCTCATTCACAGTGATAAAAAAAAAATATGAAATCATGCAATCATTGGGGAGAACAAATAATATACCACGGAAATTAAATCAATATTGAAAAGTAAAAAAAGTTGCTTCAAACTGTTCTGGCTTGAGGTGGTAATGAATCAAATGGATCTGAAATAAGCTGGCCAGTTTGCCAGCAAAGATACTGCAGAAAGAAAATTGTTCAAAAAATACTGATGTGAAGTTTTCCTGGTTTTAATCTGGAGTGATTTGCTTTCATTAAGAAAAAAATGTAATTTATAAGCTCCTGTTAGGAGATGTTCAGAGTTAACTCTCAAAAAAGCTTATAATTCAATGAAGTCTTAACTGCTTGCAGAAATCATCAATCTTTGCAGCAGAATAGTATCTGAATATCTTGGGGTTTAAGACATGATTTTTATGTCCTGCAGCAGGATTGAGAAAAGTGGTCCTTGAAGTTTGTTTACCTGTGGTTCCAGAGAATCGAAAGATACCATTTTTTTTCACTTAGGGAGAAAATAAATCTTTGTTACTTGTGTAGACAACTTATGAATCAGAGAAAACAAGTAACGTGGATTGTCCAATAGCAGCGTCAACATGCATCCTGTTTGGGAGGTGGGGGTGCCAGCTGGGGATTTAGGTTGCAGCTACATGTGTGTCAGTAGTGGGGCTGAAGCGATTGCTACCTCTGTCTTCATGCTCACTGACAGACAACACAGACAATACAAAGAATAGAATTTTTCTGTTTCCCTTGCAGTTGCTAAAGAGAGCTTAAAGAGTAACTTGCAAACTAGATAAAGAAATTTAGAAGTAGACGGGCAGATGCAAAACACAGCTGGAACCAGTGGATAAACAGATCATGAGCAATATAGTGGTTTTTGAGGCAAAGAAGGCTTGATTGTACATTTACCTTACCCTTTGCATCATCATCTGAATCCTGTAAAGACACCTCGCAGCACACCAAGTGTCACCTGATGCTTGACAGATGACACAGCTCATGGACACACTTCTTGAGTGCGCTTGTGAGTGTGTGAATATGACAGTGTGGGTGAAATTTATTTTACTGTAAATAAATAAACATTTCTTCTTATAAGGTCTCATCTTGAGCTTTGCAGCAAGGGTTGCAATATTATTTCAAATATAGAGATTATGTAGGAAAGGGAATGTTGAAAAAGGAAAGAATATAAGAGGAAAATAGACTGCAGACAAATAAACTGAGGCCTCTTATGTCTGTTAGTTCACTTGACTGGAACACAGCTCCCTTAAGGCTCCTCCATTAACTCTGAATTGCAGTGAAAGTGTAGTTGAAACACAAATGCATGTTCTAGCATGACAGTTAATTAAATTTGTCTAACCAACAGTGGTGTTGTATAAAGTGGGGCTGCTGAATGAGCACAAAAGGGATGTTGAGGTTAAGGCCTCTCTTTTCACCAGAGGCAGATCCCATAATCTATCTCCAAGATACCTATTTACTTAGATAAGGCCTGTGGTGAGTTGTCAGATTATTTACACTAGCGTATACCTATTGCAGTGTAACCACCTTCTTGAAAATTTGCTTTGGCTGTTCGTAATGGAAATGGAAAAATGAAGGAACAATTATATATTGAAGAGTCACTTTTGGCAGGTGAGGTAAATTCAACATGATTTGCTTTATTTTTTACAAAACATGTTGTTTTCCTTCACAAGTGGGGTCTTTTTTGCCATATGTATCTGCTTTGTTTTAATTATGTGACATCTAAACTTGGGCTTGTAAACAGTTTCTCCAAGGTGATTGGGTGTGTTGTAGTTTTAACTACCCAAACACTTCTCAGAGGTACACAGTGAAAGGACAAGAGACAGCAGTCATAAATTAGAGCAGTGCAAACTCTCACTCATTATAAACAACAGCTTGTTTCTGGTAAAGGGATCAGACCCTGGAATTAACTGCCCAGAAACTGGAATTTCCATCTTCAGAGATTTTGAAAACTTGACAAGTCCCTGAGCAGCTCTGTCTAAGTCTGAAGTTAGCTCTGCTTTGAGTACTAAAGAGGTCCCTTCTGACATAATTTTCTCTATGAACATTTTAAGAATTTCTCCATTAACATGTTAAGAAAATTCTACTTATTTAATGTCTCCATTCTGCTCCAGGGCTGATCATCCTTCTCTGTGGAGGCAATTCTGAGCTTTCTTAAACAACTTCTGAGAACTGCTCATATAAATGCTTGACACAGAAACATTATTTTCCTATAAACAAGAAATATCAGGGATATGTTACCCTACAATTTTCTAATAAAGTCAAAACAGTACTCATATTTTTAAAAATATGTAAAAAGACAGGAAAACAAATACTGTTCAGAAATATTTCAGATCATTAAACTGGAGTCTCCCATAAATTCAAATAAGATGTAACTTTTGTTCTGTAGACAGCTGTTCCTTTCTTCTGCATCCTTCTAGGAAGGTGTTCGCAGCAGCAGACTCTCAGAGCAAGCAGGAGGAGGCATTAAACTATAGACAACCACATGAGTTGAAAAGAAAATATGTTTTCCTTTCTGTACCAACTCTTTAATTATAAATGTGGGAACCAGTTTCATCCTTCTGTTCTGAGCTGCATGAAACCAAGGGCTTGGGTTCACCTCATCTGATCAAGGAGCATGAGATGCAGAGGAAAATAAGAAGTAATGCACTTAGACTTCTTATTTTTAAAGATACCGTGCTAATGCAGTTAATTTGCATATGTTAAGTAATTATTTTGTTACTGGTAGCATATAATTTCAAGTTGTTGAACAAGCTTATTGAAGACACAATATTAGAGGTTGTAATTATTTGTGAATTTCATCCAGAACCTATTATGAACACTTACAGAATATAAGGAATTATAATTTCTTCAAATCCTTGACTTCAAAAGCATCATAAACCTGTGATAAACAGGTTTTAGTAAATGCTCAAAGTCAGATAATTCTCATGCAGGCCTGAAAAATTTCATACTTTTGTTATGGACCTGTTGCCATCAATGCAGAAAGGTTTAAATTTTTTAAGGTACTTCTATAGTGCTGAAGCAGCCCATTTTGAAAATCTGAGGGAAAAATAATTTTCCTTTGACTCTTCTTTAACCAGGTGGGTCAGATGATTTGTGAGTGGATGCACTCTATAGAGATCTTTATTTTTTATTAAAATTATAGGTTGGGGGGAGTGAGGTGGTATAGCGTAGCTTTGTTTATTTGTGTGTTGTTTTCTTTTCCTGCAATTACAGATTACTCTTACAAAAATAAAAAGGAAATATGTTGTGACTTGCAATTAGTGGATTTGTCCATAGCGTAAGAAGCTGAAGTTATTTGGCAAATATTAATTCAATATTTCTTTTAAGAAAGCGTGGATAATGAACTGGTGTAAATAATTCTTGAAGTGATTTCAGGTAAAAAAAAAATCAAAACACTTGTTTCTATCCAATTCAAATTCATATTATCTGAAAATTAAAAATTCATGTTTCTTTCTTTATAATATCTTAAACTAACTTAAAACAATTTAGCAATTTATTACTGATCCTTGGACATAGGATGAGACCTATAGCAGTTTAAGAAAGCTATTCTACATAAACAAGATTTTACCAGAACCATTTTTTCCTGGGATTTCTGAGGAACAGTAGGTAAATAAAGATTCATTAGCAGCCAAGAAAACATGTGAAAATCACATATAACAGCAATAGACAGTCTCTTACTGCATACAATGTTAAATAAATATGTAAATCCAATGCTGAAAATTGTGCTGTTATTGGGAATTTACCTTGGAATCTCTTCCAGTCTGAATTATTCTATGATTCTGTGACAGTAAGTCAGCCTATTGGGGTGGTAATTTCACTGAGTATACTTATTTCACAGTAATACATTCTAGAGAAAACTTGGATTACTTTCAGATGAATACCTCTGAAGAACAGAGTTTAGTTACAGAGAAACAACATCCCAATACCTTTTATCTGCATATTATTTACATACAAGTACCTAACCTTTAATATGTATGTGGACATTATTAATAGCAAATTAATAACCCTTGTGAGGCAAACTTTTTTTTTTTCTATTTTGCTTTTAAGCTATTTTCTGACTTCTGCTGTCAGAAAACCCTAGCTTATTTCTTAGATACTCTCCCAATGTCTTCTGGTCGTCTTCCAGTTAGCCTAGAAAAGACAAAGCTTTGCTGAACTTCTCAGCACATTGGAAATAGATATATTATCTGACATGAACTGATGCATTTATTAGTATATAATATTTGTATCATAGCTATGTAACTTACATGTACGTAACTAATATACTAATAACTGTGTAATAAGCTCAGGTGACTTAGTAGGCAGTCTATGCATTCTAGAAGTTGCAGTTATAGCAGGAGAAGTTCAACAAGGTGGAGTGATGGGTCCTGCCTTTGGGTCACAGCAGCCCCAGGCAGGGGTCTGGCTGGGGTCAGAGTGGCTGGAAAGCAGCTCAGTGGAAAAGGACCTGGGGGTGCTGTTGGGAGTGGCTGAACATGAGCCAGCTGTGCCCAGGTTTTCAAGAAGGGCAATGACATCCTGGCCTGTGGCCAGCAGGACCAGCGCAGTGATTGTCTCCCTGATCTTGGCACTGGTGAGGCCACACCTTGTATCTTGTGTTCAGTTCTGGGCTCCTCACTCCATGGAAAACACTGAGGTGCTGGAGCGTGTTCAGAGAAGGGCAGTGGACCTGGTGAAGGGTCTGGAGCACAAGTCCTCAGTGGGCAGCTGAGGGAGCTTGGGAGTGTTTATGCTGGAGGAAAGGAGACTCAACGGTGGTCTCTCGGCTCTCTGAGAGGAGGCCGTAATTAAGTGGTTGTTGGTCTCTTCAGCCACATAACAACTAACAAAACAGGAGGAAATGGCCTCAAGTTGTGCCAGGGGATATTTAGATTGGATATTAGGAAAAATTTCTTTGTTGAAACAGTTAACTAGCACTGGTAGAGGCTGCCCAGGAAAATGGTTGAGTCACCATCTCTGGAGTATTCAAAAGACATGTAGATGTGGCAGTTGAGGATGTGCTTTTGTGCTTTTGTGGTGGACTTGTTAGTGTCACATTGATGGTTGAACTCAATGATCTTAAAGATGGTTTCTGACCTAAATGATTCCGTGATTCTAAGTTATAGAGGAGAGATTGTGTCTTTGGTAACAGCTTTAAAAAGAAAATCTTCAAATACACATCTGTCTCCTAAACCTACCTTCATTTACATATAATTTGTAATCTATGTATACTATGTAGTAAATAGGATACTTTATGAGTTAACAATAGTATCCAATCCCTTCCATTAGCAGCAGATCAAAGCTTCATCTTGCACTTTTTTTTAAAGTAGGTGTTGGCATGAGACAGCATCATTATTTGTCTTGTGTAAGAGTACTCACTGCAAGCACATTCTCATCATCTCATTGTTTCCCAGATCAAATTGATGCAGAAGTGTCTGGCCAGGTGTATTGGATTTTCATTGCAGTAGTAAGATGTACTATTTCCACGGCTGACATAATAAACCTCTACCCCCTTTTCAAACTAATGTAATTTTTATATCAATGTGTCTTTTAATAATTTATAATTTTTCATCTACAAGCTGAGTAATGTGGCCAACAAATTCATATGTTGCAGGAAAGTAATCTTCTTACCCCTAGAAGAAAGAACTACTCTTATAATTGTGTTAATGAGAAACAATTGTGTCAGTTCACAGTTAATTTTTGTGCCATTTTTTTAAAGTAAAATAACTGTAGAGATAATTGTAGAGTCTTGAACTGTTACTGAATTATGGAGAGTTAAATGCTTCAATTAATCATCAAGATTTGAGTAAGAAACAGACTATCTATAATGTGGAGAGATTGAGAAGTTTCGTTCATTTGAAAAACAAGGTCTCAATACTGCTACTTCATTCCATTTTTGTATTCAGCAGTTGTTTGATGATAACATGATACAGGAGAGTTAGTTTCAGTAAATTATTCAGTAAATATGCATTGAGAAGGACTGGAGAGGTATTTGGATTTAACTCATACTCCATTTTCTCAGGAAGGGCCTAAAGGCCTGAAAAGTGCTTGCACAACAATGAAAGTTTATGACCAGTGAAATTGCACAACTTCTATACTCAGGATGTCCACAGTCTATTGGTAAGCTCAATAAATCTGGCAAGTCTACAGGTTGTCACTTTGCTAGGCAGTCAAAAATAAATGAATATGAGAGGGAAATATCCTATTCACATCTTTCATTCTCAGAAGATGCTTCAGGACTGGTTCAAATTAAGCTGAAGCAGTGCCGTTGCCAACTGATCCTGCCTTTTTTCACCCTTTTGATGTGCACTCTTCCTTATTAGCCTGTGTTGGATCTAGTGACAGTGAAGTTGCGTGGTGTGTGGGAGCTGCATTTTCACTGAAAACATATCGGTACAAAATACAAAAATTTTTTTTGTGTCATCATACTGAGAAGAGTGGGAGGAGATAAGAAGAAAAATAAATTGTTGGACTGCTCCTTCTGACAGCAGCTGTGTATCTGGTTCTTTTAACTCCAGAACTTCATGAAGAGAAGAAGGAAAAAATACCTTTTTGGACAATATTTTGAATAAATATGCATTTACCAATGTGTCTTTTATTACAGTATGCTGAATTTAAAGGAAAGAAAAAATACTTGTATCCCAGAGCAAATATTCATAATAACATCTAGGGCTGCAAAAAACTATGTAAATAACTTGACCTAATTATGATCAATCTACTCAGGGTAAGAAGACTAAGAGATGAATCAAGATGGTGAAAAATGAGATGTGTTTTTCTTGGATTGGATTAGCCTTGTTTATCTCTAAAGAATTTTTAATGAGCACTTAGACATTTAACCTAACTGTGAAGAGTGATTTGCACAATTTGCAAATATTTGCTCCAAGACAGTCATCTTCACTTAGGTGCAATTACATCTATTTTGGAAATAATGGACAGCCTTACGGTGGAGGTCACTAGTGCTTTTCAATGTCATACATAATAAGATCAAAAAGTGTATCGAAAATATAGTTGCTTCAGACAAGATTCTAAGGAATTACATATTTCTGAACACAAAAATATCTGATTTTGATGTTTTCAACTGTAGCTCTTGAAAAACCATAATATAAAGGAAAAGTAGACAATTTAAAAACATTTATTTACTTGCATATTTAATTTACCACACACATCAATCTAGCATAATCTAATCTAATCTAATCTAATCTAATCTAAATATTGTTACAATTTTGTAATTATACTTAGGCAAACATACACATATTTCAAAACCAGTAAATTAAGGCCCCACATGCCAAATTACCTGGTCTCACATTAAGAGTATGGGAATTCAGCAGAAAATGAGACTCCTGAGTTCCAGCTGGCCTTCAGAGATAATATTGCCTGGGTGTGGTCTGATTATAACCAATTTAGCACTGTAAGTCTGATCAATTGCAAAAGAAGAATTTGAAGCATAGGTGTAGTTCACCAGTCCAACACTATAGGTTTGGTTGCACTCAAAAAGCAATGTTCACAATCCAGATTCACAATAATGAAAAGCAACAGAAAGGCACATTCAGGATTGCCAGTGATAAATGCACTAAAAATAGTGTCACATCAGAAAGTTTTGTTAGAGATATTCTAATAGTGGCGTATATATATGAAAATTAATATTCTCAGGTGTGCTACAATGCAGTTGGAAGTATAAACCTCACCTAAGGCCATCCCTTCAGGAGAGGAGAAAGAGGAGAGACACTGTGTATCAGTCAATGCCAAGCAGATAGCGATATTTTTCCCCTCCAGCAATGTTTTCCTCCTCCAGAGTTTTTTCCCCCTCAAGATATGTTTTTGCCAGTCCAGCCTTTTCTGCCCTGAAGCCCACCTTTTGTACTATAAATTTTGGCCCTCCCCGGGGAATGGAACAATTACATGTTGGGGTGGGGTTTGATGACTTTGGTCATGCATGCATTGCACAACAGGTGTTCTTCATTTGCATCCCAAAGGATGCTTAAATTAATCTGTTAATGGGGCCTAATGAGTGTCAGTTACTTTTAGCCGGGATTTATAGTTGACAAAATAGGTAGAATAAACACTTTGGTCCTCCTTCACGTACTGAGATTGCAAAAAAGGCTGCCTGACCTTCTTCAGAGGATCTTTGTGCTCGTTGTTATCTCCATAGTGAACCAGGGCTTTTTTTTCCTGGTGAAGGGAGTGTGGCAATTAACTGGTACAGCAGGTCCCGTGTTTTCTCTATGCCTCACTGAAACAACATCGGGTGGGAGTCTCCGCTCCAGACATTGTTGTTCAGCCCTGCTTAAGCCAGATGCAAGATAAGCAAATGGCCCAGCTCTTGTTTACCTCAACCAGCTTCATCAATTCTTCGCCTGTCTTAAAGCAACACTGTACAATTCTGACTATTTACCACACCTGGGAACAGATTTTATAACCACACACGAAATCTATCAGGTTAGTAGGATTTTGATTTACTGCAGAACTCATGTTTATACTCTGTTCAAACTGACTAATGCTAAAAGTGAATAGTTCAAAAACTTGCAAATAAATTCAATTCTATCGAATTACTACCATCCTACATTGAAACATGTCAGCACTGGTTCTGATGTGTAATTACTTTAATGACCCAGAAAATAAATGCCAGTTCAGGTGATGTGATAAGCAAAGTATCAAATCTCTTGCTCCTTTATCCCAATGGCACTGTGCTGTATTCAGGATGGTACAATTTTTTTCCGTACAACATTAGTATTACGAGTTACAAATACAATATCTTTTCCAAGTACTGCAGGAAAAGGATAAATGGGATCAAGTGGTAATACATTGTACTTTGTCTTGTATGACTGCCAGAGGCCCTCTCTGCTACTTTCTCACTCCTCCTCAACAAGACAGCAGGAGGAAATAAGGTGGAAAAGTTCATTTTTTGAGATAAAAGCCATTTAACCAGAAAATAAAAAGTTGCACATGGAAACAAATAAAAAAAGAGGAATTATTCACTACTTCCCATTGTCAGGCAAATGTCTGTCCATTGCCTTGGAAGCTAGGCCTCAACTTACCTAGGGCTGCTTTGAAAGCCAGCACCTTAACAACTCCTGCTTCTCCTTTTCCACAGCTTTATTGCTGAGTAGAATTTCACACCATTCAGGATATCTCTTCCATCAGTTGGAGACTGTTGTCCCTTGAAATTCTTGCCCAGCTGCAGCCTACCCTCCTTTGGTAGTTGAAGGCTGTTAGAGAGACAGCCTGGATGCTCTAGACCAAAGACTGATGTGTTTTTGATGCTGTAGACCAAACACCGGTGTGTTTCCAATACTGTTCTAACCACAAATGCAAAACTTAGTACTATAAGGGCTGTTCTGAGAAAAACAGCTCCATATCAGCCCGACATGGTACATACATATTCCTTTCTCTTCTGTCCTATATTTTACATGTCTACATAGACCAAGTTTGATTTGAAATATGTATTTCCATTCAGTGTGTAATAAATGTATTAAATTTCTGCTCGTATAAATATGATTAATATATTAATACTTAGGGAAATATATATCGAATCATGCTTTAGAATATATTACAGAAAGCACCCATGTTTTTAGAAATCTCACACAAGGGTCGGGAAATCGGTTACCTCACTAGACTGTAGCACACAGGTGTTCCCTGAATAAGAGTCCAAATTAGCAAGTGAAAGGAATTGCTCCTACGGAAATTCTGAGGAAATTCTGAGCGTGTCTGTCTACTCGAAGACAGAATTCTTCTAACACCAGACAGGGGATGAGGACTGCATGAATATTTGGAGAAAGAAACAAAGGAAAGGGCAAGAAAAACAGTCTATAACCACGGCCCACCAGACGGACTTTGTGAACTTCACAGGTCTGATGCGAGAGGGTCAGACCTGTGTTCACCCAGGGTCGAGTCCCTGGCTCGACGCTGTCCATTTGATTATGGCTGGCAGAGATTGTATTTCGATTCGTGAAATAAAATCTATTTCCTTTTTATTTTAATCTGGCTTTCTCAAATTATTGATTTGGCCTTATCTGGTTGTTGCCTATAACAAGTGTATATTGTGTATTTGAGAAATTATGTGTTTTCAATAGTGCATAAATACTCTTAACAGATGTGCAAATTTTGACATCTTTTGGGGTTACTGTGTGACATCAAAAGTAAGATGAAAAGCCCAGCTTTATGAAATAAGTTACATTCAGAAGTATAGACAACATAGAAGTCTCGACTTCACAGCCCCTTTTCCAGCTGAAGGGACAATTTTTCTCAAACAATAAGACTACTTGCCATGTGATTTTGTTCAGCACAGGATATGTTTATGTCAGCAAGTTACTGATATATCAGTATTGAGAAATTAGCTTTGTAGTAAAATTTGAATTTATTAAAAGGACTGACAGAAAAAATGATAAACAAATCTAATTTCTAGTGTCAGGCAACAAGGTGTCCATGAAATCCTAACTGATTCTGTGAATATAATATTCTGTTAGTCAAGGCTAAAACTTGTAATTTTTTTTCCTCCACTGTTATGGCAGACTTCCTCTCCTCCATTATTATTAATGTATTCACCTTTCCATGAAAATTGTTACCTACAGCTAAAGACTAATTTGCAAAATTCAGCTATTCACATTGGACAGTTTTTGTGCCACCTTCTGCTTTTCCTGTCAGAGTCTAACATCTTTTGCTTGTAGCTTTTGCTACAAGCATAGCTAAGTGCAGTTTAGGGTGGTGAACACATTTGTGTCTTAATGCTTAAGTAGATATATGAATGCAAATTCCTGCTTGGTCACACACAGGACCAAAATGGCCAAGTGCCACTGTGGAAGAAACAAGAGAGAAATCAAGATGTAAGTTACTTAGATTGCAGCAGATGTGGTATTATTTGGGGAACATTAACAACTTTGATGTAGGTTAGCACAGAATTAACTTGAGTAAGAAGGTGGTAGAATCACATAAACACTGAAGAAGATTGCAAAGGAAAAGTGTGTCTGCCAAGAACAAGCTAAGTACAGCGTAATGTTTTTTCCCAGACAAATTTTCTACAGTTCAGTGAAAAACGTTTGGAAAAATAAAGAAAAATTTTAATGTTGTAACACAAGAGAAAAGTGATGCAAGTGATTCAAATTGCCAACAAAGTGTTAACTGCAGTGTATTTTATACTGTTCTGAAATGGCATAAATGAAGTAGTAAAGGGTAGCTCCAGGGAGATCAGGCTGGTCTCCACTTAGGTGGTTGTCAAGCAGATTTCCACTGTTAGTCACTGAAGAGAACTTTTGTGAGCCTCCCTATCACTGAAATTTTCAGGGGGGCTTTTGTTTGTCTAACTCTATGACTGTGTTCACCAAAAATATCTGTAGGTATTGTGGCTTGACAGTAAAAGTACTGATGAACTTCATGGTGAAGCTTTTCCAGCAAGTTTTATTTTACACAACTGAAATAATTGCCCTTATTAGGAATGGATACAATAATGGTCCTGAATGCCAGATAAAATTATTTATTTATTTATTTATATTATTATTTATATGTTTATATATATGTATATATACCTATGCTGGAAAAACAGGTAGCCGTTTAAAAAAAAGGAAGGTCTAGTATAGAAATGAAATCCTTGTTTTCACACTAACACCAGAAAACAGAAGAAAGGAACCCCAATATACAACTTCAGTTCCAAATTGGAAGAGAAGCAACATTTACCACTTGTAGCCAGATTGGTTGTGAAAAAACATACACCAAAAGGATCAAACTATCAGTCCTGCATTCAAATGTTGTTGTATAGTCATTAAATCTGGAAATCCACAGAGACATGAGGAGATGCAGATTCATATATGTATATGCTGATCTGAATTACCTGCTCTTTGATCCAATTACATCTTTCTCTTTTAAGAATGTTTAGAACCTTAAAATATCCCTATTTGTTCCACAGGTCCTACTACTGTTCTGCCTCTTATTTGGTATGTACATGCTGTTGAGCAGAATAACTCTATCAATGCTTTTGTCATGACTGTTCTTTGTCGTTAGTCACAGCCTTGCCCATTCTTTTATGTGAGAAGAGTTTGAGTGTACCTTGTCTCTAACTCCAAAGTAATCAAAGCAAATCCAGGGATTGTGGAAAAATTGAAAAGACCTAACAAGAAGAAGCATCCTTATAAATGAAAGTAAGGCACAGGATTTAGGTGGAAGTTGCTGAGGACATTTTGCATGAAATATGCTGAAAGTAAGAGACAAACATTTCACATTGTTGTGAGAAATCAAAAGAGGTTTCAGATGCTTTAAAATATCAATCAGAGGAGCACAAAGGACAACTGCAGCTCATGTCTTCTATTTTAAACCTGGCAAAATAATATTCAGACTTTTCTATAAGCAGGTGCTCACAGCTGCATGCTAGCTAATTCAGATACAAGCTTACACAAAAGTCTATAGAATGAAAACAAGACAGAGAAAAAGATACAGTGTAATACTATTAAAATTAAGAAATTAGTCAACCAGATTTACTGAGTAAAATCCTGGCTCCATGTCAGTCTTGGGAATTTTGCCAAAAATTTTAATAAGTTGAAAATTCCACTACTTGCTTTCTGTGATAGAAGAGAAAGGAAAATAAATATAAAGAAAGAAGGGAAAGAAAACTCATTCACAAATTCATCTCATATGTAAATTCATATGGCTGTGGATTTAATGTATAATGACAACTATTATCATTTATCAACATCATTAAAATTTTTAATGAAGCTGTAGATTTTTGTCTGTTTTGTCCTATTTTATAGGAGGTATTTAGGGGGTCAAACCAAGGCAAACTTGGATTGATGACTTTCTGTGGGAGCAGTTTTTTCAAGTGTGATATGAGAGTCTGGAGATTGAACAAGGATTGATATTGAAAAGAAATGTAGCAGGAATTCTGATAATCACCCTTTGTATTCAATAATGCCATTGGTAAGGAATGCCTGTATATATGTGAATAGAATATCATAGTGGGTAATTTTTTTATAAGTGAATGCATATTTTTGCTTGAGTATGCTTCTATCAAGCCCTGAAAAATTATTTATTTAAATAACCTGCCCATTTTAAGACATTTTTCCAATGTGAATAGAGTGCCTTAGTCCCTGTACAGGACTCACAAATGGCTACTAGTTTACAAGCTGCAGGATGATTACAGCTGTAACAGAACACATAGATATTCTTCCTAGCTACACTGTTCCTTCTCCAAGAGTTTATTTTTTTAATCTGCTATTGTTTTGACAGCATACCATTATCCTTCAAAATAAAGACTTCAGAGAAAGAGTGATTTGTTTGTATTCATGATGTTTCAGTGATCCTTAAAAAATGTTGTTTCGTCTTTGGCAAAGAGAATGAAAATAATTTACCTTCCTAGGTCAACTTCAATCCCAAAAGTTCCTAATGAGCTAGGAAGTATTAGGAAGAAAAGAAGACACCATCCACTGCCTTGTCAGGACAGGACACTAAAGGGGTGGGAACCACGATATCCATATGAGAGGCCTGTAAAAGAGGAAAGGGAGGTGCCAGCTCCAGTTTGGCCAGCTTTCCTGAGCAGTGCGGTGGTCACCCAGATCCCCACGGAGAAACACTAGAGTGAGAATATGTTGTTGCAAGTCACTTACTCACATTCTCCTTGTTAGAAATGTATGAGCCTGATAGAGTGTGCTTCCCCCTCAGCAGAGCTAGACAGCATTCTCATATCACACCCTGCCTGTGTTTGGACCTAGCAATCATTTCAGGTGCTGAATTAGTAATGGATGGCAGCTTAGTGTTCCAGCAATTTAAGTATGATTTCTGCTCTTTCCAAGATCATGCCACAGACACAGTTCCCATCACTGAAGCAGGCTTTCCAAAGCTTTACAATGATGATTGCATTTTACTTACAATATTGGGAGCAAACATAGATTACTGATGAGACACCCTGTGAACCGAAGAGTCCCCTGCTCTGACTCATGCTCCTTCCTGAATATGCTATGGAAAGACACGGAGATCAGCATACTACCCTCATTCTACTTGGTATCTACAGCAGCACTCAGCTGTGTGCCTGATGTGACTTGATCCACATCACTGCTTGCCTGGTTACTTGGCTCCTGTGTGATCTTTTGCTGTGAAACCAATTCTCCTAGCTGAAGGACGACCAGCATACTTCTTCCATGACAATACCATCAGGATTAATGATTCTTCATTCCTAGACTGGATCTTTACTTCCTTGAACACCAGTGCAACTGGAAACAAAACAACAACAACAAAACAAACAAACAAGAATACTTGAGAAAAAAATAGTTGGGGGGAAAAAAAAAAGACTTGAGTTTCCCAAGTGGAGCATACAGACACAGCAAATTCATGATCTCATATAAAATTAATGCGTATTTTTTAAAAAAGTTATCATTTTCTAGCAACCATTACATTAAATATGGGTAGTAGTCATTAGCATGTAAGGAACTGTCAAACTCAGGAGAATTCTGTTTAAATATTTCTTTTGTCTTATGGCTACATTTATAATAAGGTCTTAGTAGCAGTAGTCATTTGTTATCTGAAAAATTATGTCACATGTTCCATGTTTTAGTTACATGGGAAAAACCTAAAGAGAAGAAAAAATTGCCTATTAAACAAACCTGATCCTTAACTCAGAAAGTTTGTTAGTGTCTTGAAAAAATACATAGATTTATTAATTTTTAATTTCAAATTTACATATTTTTCTCATTAATTTATAAAGTGTCTGTGACGTTTACAAGTTAAGGAACAGCAGTGTTTCAAAAGTCCAGAGACCACTTTGCACTATCACAAAGTACTTGATTTTTGTGAGCTGTGAGATTGTGATAAAGCTCAAATACTGGAATAGGGTGCTGGAGAAAAGCAAAATAGAACTGAGAGGCACAGGCAAAGTTGTTCTAATGACTTACTGTTCTGAGTTGCTGGGTACAGAAACATTTAGAGGAGAATACTGCACGTGAGATTATCATATTGATAAAGCTCAAATACTGGAATAGGGTGCTGGAGAAAAAATAGAACTGAAAGGCACAGGCAAAGATGTTCTAATGACTTGCTGTTCTGAGTTGCTGGGTACAGAAACATTTAGAGGAGAATACTGCAAGGAAAAGCAAGCATGTAGTGTTAGTCATCAACACACCTCTGTGAAAGAGCCTCTTTCCACACAGAAGCAGTAAAGGCTGCGTCTCATTACAGCAGCAGTAGGAAAAATTGCAATCTTGAAAAGTAAAGTTACAAGTGGATATAATGGCAACAGGCACCCAACAGACTTGAGGAGCATCTCTAAAGGAAAAGTGCTCTCATTAGACAAAGTTACTTCCACTCAACAGTTATTTCTCCACTTCTTACATGCCTTCAGTGTGCAAATTTAATGACTCTTCGAAATAAGGAATTAGAGCATCACTTTTGCAAGAGCTTGGAAAAAACATTCAGCAACAGATGCCTTTGCAGGAATGCTGCAGTCCTATGAACAAAAGAAACCTCTGAGAGGAGGAAGGGTATGAATTCATAGGGATATTACTGACTCTCACACCTGCAGCTGTGCCTCTTTTGTCTTGGAGGTGAAGGTGTAATCCAACCAACCAACAAAAACATCCCCCCCACCATTCCCCCCCTCCCCCAAAAAAAAAAAAAAAAAGCCAGGAAAGAAAACCCAGCCACAGAGAAGTCTGCAGAAAAATGTTTACTAAAAATATGTAAATCAAGGAGGTGAATCCTATCTGTGTGCACTCTGCCTCTCTGGCACATATTGGTGAGCCTCAGAAAGAGAACTGTAAACCAAGTGGAGACCACCAGGGAAGCTGAGATTCCAAAGATAGTGCATCATTCCTGTACTCTCCAGAGGTTTCTTTGGTTGATTGGTTTGTTTTGAGGTTGGTTGTTTCATGGGCCATCCTGAGCCTTGTATCTTGACCACAGCTGAGACTGCTTTCTGTCACTGTGATCCAAGGAAGAGGTTTTCATGGATAAGACACTGGCTACTCTAGTTTGGAAATGTTTCCAAAACAAATGCATTTAAATTAGAGGAAATACAGAAATTTTGTCTCTAAACAGAAAATTTTAATCATATTCTGGGAAACTGGGCTTTCAATGGAAACAAGATTCCAGTGAAGTTACTACCATGGACCCAAAAATATCAGTGTGGGGTTTTCAAACTACATAGCTCCACTTTGTACTAACTCTCTGTCCCAAACTGACAACATCTCTTAAGAAAGAGTGATCAAGTAGGAACTGGAGGATTTTTATTTTAAGATGAGAATGTCTGACAAAAGTAAAGTTAAAGACTTCTGGAGAGGATGTTTTGTTTCATGATTTTCTGCTGGGGGACGTGGAGAGATGACAGGCCAACATAATCCCACTTAATTCCTGAGAATTCTTCCTGATTAGTCACAGTCCAATCCAGGGAAAAGTGTCCTGCTTTGCTTTTCCATTTGTGAAACAAAGGGAGATCATGACTATTATCTGAAAAGTGATAGCAGTGTATGCTGTGGTGCAAAGGCACATACATTCCTTCTCTTTATTTTCTAATTCATGGATGAAATATGTCTTGAAGGATCAGTGTGAGCAGAAGTAAAAAGAGCTAGATACAGCTGACAACTACTGATACATAAGTAATATATGAGTATTATAGCAGTTTGTCATACAGTTCAAGGATTAAAGAGAATTTCAAAATTATGCATGACAAAATTTCACACTTATATTCACAAAATTAAACCAATGTAACATTTTCAGCTAATACCAAGTCCTGTACCACCACAGTCAATGTGAGATTTATCAATCCCGTCATTGTCATCTTTCTGGGACTGTAAAGTAAGGGCAAACCTGTAGTAACTATCTTTATCAAAAGTTTATCTAAATATTGCAGTTCCTAGGTACAGAATTTGGAAACTGACACATGCCTAAGTGTTTAGGATGAGTAAACACCTTGAAGTTTTGCGATACATGGAATGTGGTTCATTTCAAAGCACATCAGTATAAATAGAAAAAGAAGAAAATGGTTCTTGCTCAGAAACTGGAAATGTACAGTAATCCTAGCACCTCCATGATCCATTTTGACTGAAGTAGCTGGTCAGATATTCAAGTCTTCACAAGTGTTAGGGAAAATTATGTCAAAAACTGAAGACACAGTAAGGTAACTTTGGTATGAAATTATTTATTTGAAAATGTTGACTAAAATATCTTTCCCTGAATATGAAAAATTAAATGCTATGAAGAGGTTGTTCTTTTAAAGATTATTAAACTTACTGGCTGATTGGATCACTGTAAGATTTTTTTCCTCAAGGTTGTGTTTCATCTGATTCTGTCACCACTGACCAATGAAACTTGCTGTCTACACTGTTCTAGCTCTGAAATAGATTTGGGTTTTTTTGGATGGGAGTCTTTGTTTGAGACCTCTTGTGTTTTCAGCTTAAACCATAATTTTACACAAATACAAAGATGCAAGTGCAGTTATCTGGAGGATGTTTTTGGTTTGCAATTTTTCTGATCAAATGTAAAAAGTAGTAAATCAACTTCCAATCACCCCAGAAACTTCCCCTTCTCACCCTCCTTTTATTTTTTTATTCCCCCCGCCACATCTTAATATTCTGTGTGTGTGGTTTGTGGGTCTAAGCAGTACCCTGCAGTCTGATCAACCAGGTACAAAAGGAAGGTTAAGGTATGGAGCAGCATTTAGCAAAGAACAGTGGCATAGGGAGGAGCAGTGGCGTGGCTTGGAAGATCATTGGTTGAGCCTCTTTGACTAGGCACCGGCAGAAGGATTACTCTAACAATAAATAATCTCTTACGAATTGTGCTTTACCATTTTGGAAGTTTTCAAGTTATCAAAAGTGTTGATGTTTCAAGCAATGTTTGTAGCCAAAGGTGTATATTGAAGGATTCTGTCAATGTTAGGGACAAAAGATTGGTGGAGTTTATTTGGCTGACTCAACAGCCAAAGTGATAGGTTCCTTCTAGGGAACAGGCACTTAAACCAAATGTGAGACTTGTAGTCTCACCTCTAGAAACCTTTGCTCTATCTCTTTCTCTTCCGTGGTGTACTTTGCTTTTGTTTTGTTCTCTCCTTGTGTTCTTAATTTTTTGTTTTCTCTTTGTACTTTTATTTTAAGCAAAATATTTGACCCATGCAAACATAATTGAATAAATCAGTAGGCTGCTGAACCAGAAGGAATGGAGTGACGTGAGCAGAAAAAAAATTACTGCATAGACGTAACTAGTGGTGCTTCACTGTACTGAATTTATATATATTCATAATGTAAATTCTTCACTATTTGACAAAGAGGCTGTAGTTCTGAAATTAATTTTTCCATCTTCTGTATTTTTTCCCTTTCATGAGAAAATAAACTAATTAAAGAGTGAGGAGAATCCTCATTTAAATTATTAGCATCATTTGAGCAATCTAAGTTAAACAAAACAAAATTTTCTGCTCCTTCAAATCAGCTTAATTAATCCTGTGAGAACTAAATTAGTCTTTATGTTGACTGTGTTAAGGCCCCTTGTTAACTGGCAGAATCATAAGCTCATTATATGTCTCTGTTCATAAGAAATACAGAAATAAAATTTCCAAGTACAGTTCTTAAGGTAGGAAAAATGCTATTACTTCAAAAATACTTATTTTAAAAAAGAAATAGAAACAAACCCCACAGTCTTTTACATCCTATGCTCAACACATTTTCTCTTTAATTATTTTTAAAGGGGAACGGTTTAACTTTTTTCTCTTCCAAAATTAAAATCAGCTTAAAATAAAAAACCTCCACAAGATAAAACTACAAAACCAAAAAAGAAGCTTTTTGTTTTTTTTTTTTACTGCTTAGAAGAATTCCATCTGATGAATAGATGTGTGCATTTTATTTGCAACTGCAGCTAATCAGGACCTTTACTCAAGTTTTTCTCATTGTCATAACAGAAGCTGGGTAATTGAGGTTCTTTTTCTTTATCATGGTAAGAAATTATTCTTTTTCTTTATCATGGTAGTTTTATCTGGACCAGGACTACTAATGAACTTTTTCTGCTGCTTCTGCTGTTTTCAGTCGTTGCTTTCATGAAGTTTTTAAGAAATTAGTTTTTAAATTTTAAATAGTAATTTAATTTGAATAAGCCAGCAAATCCACAATTTGTTTGGGATAACAAGATAGATGGGCTTGTAAAAAAGCATACAGACTAATCAATAAGTATTGTTTACATAGATAATCATTAAAAAATCACCTCAAGTGATCTTTTTTTTTTCCTATGGAAAAAAAATCATCTGAAAAAACACTCATTTATTCAAGAAATATTCTTCTGAAAAAAAGGAATGAGCCAGCTCTTGCTGTAACCTTCAGACTTGATGTGGGGACAAAACTGACAAGAGAAATTAGTTGATGCATAGTATTTGAATGTTGTGAAATTATAATTATTGGTTTGTGTTCAAACTTTTTTCTTAGCATTGGAGTTCTTCTTTCAGAAACAATGGATCTTTAGCTGAGAAACAGGAGATTACTTGATAAAATTAATGCTACTCTCACTTCTCAGTTCAAAAGATTTGCCACTTGCATTTTTTGTGGCTGTTACCACCTGGAGCAGCTTTCTCAGACTTGTTGTAAGAAGCTCTTGGTATGTAGGTAGAAACATAGAAACATGCTTAAATGTGGCAGTGTGATTTATCAGACTGGTGTATTTTCTGAAACAGTACTGATCACAACAGTGATGTACATGAGGACAAATTTAAGGAGGCTTGAATTAGTAAGAATCAAGGCACATCCTGTTTTTCAAAACCAGCACTGAGTTTAGAAAGAAGTGTTAGTCTTCCAGCGTTTAAGTTTGAACAACCTATGAGAAGCTTATAGAACCCTAGAATCATAGAGAATCTCAATAGAATGGACCCATAAAGCTCATTAAGTCGAACTCCCTGCAGGACTACCCAACACTAGAACATACATGCAGCTCTGCTCTGTTTGCTCATGTTGTACTGTGCTCACCAGAGAGGGGAGATCAGCACATCCCCTGCACTGCCCACCTGCAGGAAGCTGTGGGGCGATGGGATCACCCCTCAGTCTTCTGTTCTGGCAATTAAACCAAGTGACCTCAGCTGCTCCTTGTAAATCTTACCCTTAGACCTCCCACCAGCTTGGTAACCCTCCTCTGCACTCCTGAATACCTTAATGTCCTTCTCGTATTGTGGCAACCAAACCAGCCTCCAGCACATGAAGTGAGGCCACCCCAGCTCAGAGCACAGCAGGACAATCCCCTCCCTTGCTCGGCTGGTGATGCTGTGCCTGATGCACCCCAGGACAGGGTTGGCCCTCCTGGCAGCCAGGACACTGCTGACTCAGATTCGAATTGCCATCGGCCCAAGTCCCCCCACTCCCATGTCTTTCTGCAGGGCTGCCCTCCAGGGTCCCATCCCATAATTTGTAAGTATAAACAGGATTACTTTGCCCCACGGGAAGAATCTGGCACTAGCTCCTATTCAGTTTCAAATGGTTGGTGATTGCCCAGCTCTCTGTACAGCCTCTCTGCCCTGGAGGGATTCTATGGCTCCTCCTATTTCAGTATTACTGGCAAAGTTACATATGACATTTGCCTTCTGCATCCAAATTACTTCTGAAAACACTGAAAAATACTGAATCTAATATTGAGCTTTGTGGAATCCCACTGGTGACTGAGCACCAGCCTGGTGTAGCCCCATTTACCAAAACTCTGTGAATCTGTCCTGTCAGCCATTTGTTGACCTGGAGTGTTATGGACTTGCCTAATTATCTCACAGTTTATGATGTTAGATGTCAACCATAGTGGCCTCTGCAAGGAAGTGTTCACAGCACCAGCCTGACAAGGTTTGAGAAGTGGTCTGTCAGACACACAGTGTTGTTGGAAACGGTGTAACTTTTTAAATTTTTAATGTAACTTTAGTCAGGGGTTTGTTCCCCTTTGTCGGGGAGGAGAAGAATTGAAGTTTCTCTTCAAAAGACTCTGTTCACTGAGCCTGGGCGAGGTCTGAGGAGTTTAAAGTCAAGAGATTGGGAGTAGCCAGAAGATATACAGGAAATAAACGAACACCAGGGAACACTGACCCCTGGAGTGGTCACCTGATCTGCGAAAAGACTGATAAGAGAACCAAAGAATGAGAACCAAATTAGCATGGAAGCCAAAGGAATCAATAACCAATAGGAATACTATGAATTGGGTAATTTGGAACAATGAATGAGAATTTCTTTGGGTTTTGTATATATAAATATGTGAAAAACCAGATTAAAGAGCCCTGTGTGATGCAATGGTTTTCTGCACAACCCAGGCATGTGTGGATGAAATAATTTGGCCAGAATAACATCCTGGCCAGAATAAAGTAATGTCTGAATTCTCTAACACTGGAAAGATGATGGAGAGTTTATGTTTTTCTCTCTGTTTTGGTGACAGTGTAACCCTTGGGGCTGTCTTGTGCAGGACCAGGAGCTGGACTTGATGATCCTTGTGTGTCCTTTCAACTAGTGTGTTTTGTGATTCTGTGATAATGCTTAATGCTTTAGTAGGAGAGGCTCCTTAGTCTCAGTAAAAAATGCAGAAGGTCACATATCACATGCAGTCAATAAACAGACGTACATAATTACAAGCCTACCATGAAATGTACAGCAAAGCAGTTGCCAAGAACTTTGAGTTTCAAGACAAGATGCTGGTTATACAAATAAATAGATAAACAAGGCAGACTTTTATGTTTGGAAATCAGATCAATTCTAATGATGGAAAGTCTGAAGTTAGTTGGTCTTCTATACATCCTAATAGTATAAAGGAAATTTATGGGAAATCTGAAGTCTGAAGGAATATCACATAACTGATAGATGGTGTGAAACTACTTTCAGTAAAATATTTTGGGTTTAAATGTCTTAGTAATCACAGCGAGTAATCGAGGTGCTGTTAAAATAAACATGCACAGTGGGAACTCAAGTGAATACAAATAATATTTTAAAATAAAGGGAATTAAAAAAGAGTTGCTGGAGAAGGCAGTGTAGATAGAAACACTATCCTGCATTGTACTGCTTGAGTTTGCTGTTTACATTCCTTTACATTACATTGTGAAAAACAAGGTTCACTCTCCTCTATAAATTTAAAAGTTTAATAAAGGACAATAGGAGACACAATAAAGCAAACATTTACAGCCAGGTGCCTCTTGGCATTCAGCCAAGAGTACACCTGCTGTTTTGAAAACACCCTTTATATACCATTTATATGACATCAGCCTGTTACATATTCATAAACAATTACATAGTAAACTTTTCCCCAAACTAGTTTACATTTTCCAAGAATTGTGTAGCATGACTCCTCCTAAAAAGGGTCTGCCTTTTTAGAGCATGCGTATTCCTTGGCTGTGGCTTTAGTTCATTCCTATAATCACCTCAGTTTTGGGCCTTGGTCCATACTGTCTTCAGACAGTGAGTGCTGATAGTTGGCATACCAGCAGCAGGTTCCTATCACATTGATATTAGCCCAACCAAGTAGGCATTTTAACACAAGCATATCTTTATCAGCTGATATTTCTAAGTTTAGTTAACAGCAGAAATAAAAACTATATCTCTATAGCAAAGTTACTTTAACACCGCACATATGGAATGCATTTTAATATTTGTGAAAAGCCAATATTATAATATATGTGTCTGTAACAACAGGATAACAAGAGCCAGTAAATGGAATGCTACAGCTTTGGATGGCCTTCAAGCATGAGAAAGGGCTTTTGTGGCATTGAAGTCCGTGGGCTGATAGAAAGGGACCTTCACCCATCAGGTTCCATCCTGAGCTGCAGGTATCTTCCTGGCCAGGAGCTGGGCTGTGTGAAGAGCGGGCCAATGAGCTGTAGAGACATGGCAGTTTTTAACTCCTTGTATAAGAAGGCTCTCAACAATAAGACAGGCTGTGTGTCCCATGGAGCTTTGGTGTGTGTGTGTCATCCCTGTCTCCAACCACCGACCCCATCAACACGTGGATTTTAAAGTAATAAGTTTTAACACAACAAAATTGTGCTCTTGATTATGAAGATCATCTTGATGTTAAAGATCCCAAATTAACAGTTAGAGTAGAAGTGCCTGACAGCATTTCTCTGGTAAATTGAAGGTTCAAGAATTCATTATCCTTGGGAGTTAAAT
The DNA here is from genome assembly GCF_014805655.1 of Passer montanus. NCBI lineage: Eukaryota > Metazoa > Chordata > Aves > Passeriformes > Passeridae > Passer > Passer montanus. The sequence continues at coordinate 28,559 of NW_024366580.1, forward strand.
TTGTGTGGAAGTCAGTGAACAGCTCTTTTGCCTTTGGCGATTTTTGAGTGCAAGACAGCCAAATCTTTAATAGGAGATAAATTTTAGCAGAAGCAGAAGGCTGTTGCTTCCTGTAAAGTAGAATTACACTGAAAAGAATGTAATTAGTATTTGCATGCCTTGAGCCTAGTCATAAGTGCATCAAAATAGGGTAAATTACAGTAGTAAGTAAGCATTTTGTAGTACTGTAATACTGCTAATGACATAACTGGTACCAACCATGAAGCATCAACATAAACAAAACTAAGCTACAAAGAGACTTGCAATAGAGTTGCACAGCCAAGATGCAGGAATACAGCTCAACGCTTGTAGAATAAAGAGGAAACCTGCCTGGTGAGATCCAGCTCCCAAAATCAGATAAATCCTGAGTGAAGATGAGATTCCTCAACTTTTTACTAATGTTGCGCTGGAGGGATCAAGGAGCACAACACCACCAAAGGTGTTGAACCTTGATTACTAAAACAGCGGAGAGCTATTGTCATCAGTGATATCAGCATGGCATCAAGTCTTCATTTACAGCTGATTTCAGACAAGATTATTAAGAACTAATTTTGAAATGCAGTGGTATTGATGGAGAGCAAATAAAAGCTAGCCATTGCCAAAGTGTGTTTTTAGTCAGTGTTTGTATATTACAATTTTGTTTGAAGACTAAAAGTGTCCTGATTTTTTGATCTCCTATACACCCTAGTGAAAGAAAGAAAAAAAAATACAAAGGAAGATAAAAGCTGGAGGGGTATCACATAGCTGTATACAACCATTTAGACTGTAGACTATAGACTGTAGACTGTAGACAACCATTTGGGTAAATATCAGATTAACTCCCTTGCTATGCAGTTACATTGATTTTTATTATTTTTGCCTTAAGAAGTCATGAATATCCCTCTGGTGATTGCTATTGCAAGGATTATTTTTCTCTTTATTACCAGAGACATTAAGAACCATGCTACTACTATTTACGTAGGGAGTTAAAGTCCTTAGCTATTCTGATAGTTTTCAAGAACTTTCCTGGAGTAACTTTGGTGTCACCTGGTGGTTTCAGTGGCTGAAGCCAGGACAGCTGATCTGCTTTGGGTTTTCATGGCAAGGTGCTCGGAGCAGAGAGACTTCAGGAATGATCTTTGTGAGAAAAGAGCAGCACCTGCCCAGGTGTTGGACAGAGCAAGCACCAGCTGGCTCCAAAACAGACCCACAGCTGCCCAAAGCTGAGACAATCAGCAGCACTGGTGGTTGGCACCTCTGTGTTGTCATGCTTATTATAGAGTTCACAGTTATTTATAGAGTTAAAAATGACACACAGCAGCTCAGAGAGAGGATTGTGAAAAACGTGAGGCTCTGCTGATACCTGAAGCATAGGACTGTGGTGGTGCAGGTTCTTCATCGGTCTTTGATCCACCTTGGAGAAGTCTGTGAAGGACTGTACTCCATAGAAGGAATCTCTTCTTGTAGCAAGAAAAGAGCATGATGAGAAAGAAGTGGCAGAGACAAATCATCATGAGCAGACCACAGCCCCTGTTACTGTCTACATGGCTTTTGTGTGTGTGTGTGCATGTGTAGGAGTAGAGGAGCCAGGAATGAAGGAAGGGAGATGAGCCCAAGAGAAGAGGAGGGGAGGGGAAGGTTGTTGTACTCTTGTTTTTATTTTTTGTTACCCTTCTCTTAATTGGCAATACATTCAATTAATTTTCTGAAGGTGATTCAATTTTGGCCATGCTGGTAACTGGTGACTGACCCCCCTGTCGTTATGTCAACTCAGGTCTTTTTCTTGGTACTTTGTTCATCTGTCCTGCTGAATAGGAGGAGTGGGAGACAGTCAGGTGGAGCCTGGCAGTCAAGGTCAGCCTATCACATTGTCTCATATCACATAGCCTCATTCTGCTGTTCTCACTAACACCAGAGGAACCACAGCACTTTCAGCGTCATAAGAAGCCAAGTACATTGCAGGTTAGGCATATTGGAAATACAAGTTTTCTATAGAAGACAGAAGTAGCCTAGCTATGAATGCACTCATTTGCTGAGAAGAAAATAGTTTGTAGCTGCAAATTGATTTTTAAAATCGTGCACTACCATGAAAGTAGATATTGCAACACACAATTCTAGTAAAAAGATGCTGTGGTACCTGCTTTATTGTAGTTAGCTGAGGTTAGGTCCTGCTATTGAGACACACTGCTAATTCAAGTGCTACTTAGAACACCCTTAGCTACAAGATTCAAAATACCAAACCTTGCCGCCCACAACCCCCCTCCCCCTCCCAATTCCTAGTAATTTTTTATTATATAAAAACCCACTTTTTCATAGCTGTGATCAGATGCTTAAAATCCTCTTGTATGGCTGCCCTGGAAGCAGAAAGCTTACAAAAAACAGTGAGAAAGGAGGTGAAGCGCGGGCATGTGTCTGTTAATTTCCGAATCATCAGGCTGACCAAACCCATAAAACAAGGAAGAAATTATCAATGTTACCATACAGACCTGAAGCAAAACTTAGAGGTCACCAGGCCAGATTTAAGAGGAGTCCTACACATCAGCTAGCCTCCAGTTTTCATCTACCATTATACTTTGTCCAAGGAAACAATAATAATAATTAAAACCACACCACCTTACAAATGGTAGTTAAACTTTATATGTAGCTTAAACAAGTGTCTGAAAATCAGTCATCTGTTACTTCCTCTTTGAACCTATGATAACTTTTAAAACTGCTGTGGTCTGTCTCGTACTTGGGAGGGCAGCCTTCTGGCCTGCTCAGTCCAAAAATAAATATAATTTTATGGACACAAAGAGCAATATTTTATTAAAAATCCATTTTGTTGGAAAAAACCCCAAACCTGTAATAATGTTTTCTGCGGTCTTATCTTACCACTTAAACTGTTTCTACAGATCAGTTTATTTAAAATGGTAAGCAGTTCTTTGAACAGCTAGTTAGTTACTGTCCTGTTAGGATTATATTTTACTGTTTTGTGATCAGTTGCTGACAAGACACTTGATCTTGTTTCACTGTCTCAGAGTAAGGTATAACCCTTTTCCTAAAAGGAACTAAATAACTTGCTTTTTCTGCAGCAAGATAACATTTAAATCTGAATTTAAGTATCCATTATTTGGTATCTTTGAACTGTAGACCTCTCCTCTTTTGTGTTTTGTTTCTCCCTTGTGGAACACAGCGCAGTCAGATGACAGATAAAATCTGAATTCCAAAGGCAGCCAGCCAGCAGAAAAAGACACTTTTGGAGATTTGATCTTCCTGTTCCCAGTTTACTTGTTCTATCATTGCCCAGGAAACTCTTGCTATCCTGTGCTGACATCGATTGCTTAAAAAGTTCAGGAACTCCTTTCTGCAACAAAGTGAAATGGAGTTTTTCCCCTGGCTTAGAGAAAAGTGTCATTTTGCAACAAACTGTGAAGTGTAAAAGACTTTGTGAACATTTTCCTTGAAAATGGTGCTTTTTACCTTAACAATTTGTAAGCACTTCATCTGTCTCGTTTAAGGATACTGTTTACCGTTTTTGCTCATTACTCGTATTGACCAGATGGTAAGGGTATCAGAAACAAGCTTTTAATTCTCCAAGGCGAGCTGTTACGTTGCAATTATGCGCTTCATAGAGGAGGGCGTATGGAAAGAGTCCCCTTAAGTCCTTGTGATCCTCAGACTATTAGGTGTAGTTTAAATCTCTACTATGCTCAACACAGAAGAATTTTGTTCTGTTTTTGCATATCTACCATGGTTAAGTATAAAAATATTACATTATATTATATTATATTATACTATCTTATAATAGTGTGCAAATAAATACTAGCGTAAAATACACATATTAAAAACTTTAAAGAACAATCAAAATATTTAATTCATAAACAGAACTTCCCCCTTCATGACAGATAACAAACACATAACATAATAAATAACTTCCCCATTACAAACAATGGAAACTGTCTGCTAAAATATATTTTTAATTAATAGGGGTACACCACACACCATTTATTTTCAAGGCCAGATTTAAAACAGTAGTAAGTTGGCTTGACACCTGATGGTATAAGGCAACATTTTTTCTTCTAAAAGGGAGATATAGCTTAATGCAGAGAAAGACAACTGAAATGCCTGTCCTTATCAGTTTGAGTATGGAAAACGAAGAGGCCCTCAAACAGGATACCACTTCTTCTCCACAAAAGAAACAGAAATTATTCACTTGTTACCAAAATATTGTAACATAATTTATATCTGGACCCTTCTATATGATGCTATAATTACTTCCTTAGCCTTTCCAAAATCTCTGTATTGCAGGCAATTGCTATGATTTTTATTTTTATGATGATTCAGCTTAAATACCCACCTGTTTTGTTGTATGAGACCCATTCCTATCCTAACCCTGCAACAGAAAATCAAAGAACTAACATACAATAACAACCAACAGCCACAGATTTCACACAGCAGACAAGCATTTTTCCCTTATTTTTTTTAAGTTGACAGAGGGCAAAGAGACGAATTTTTCAAGGATCTGACAAAAAATATTGAATGAAAAGGAAAAACGCACTAAATATGATGATGTGGAAATTTAATTAAAACAGTGTTCCATAGTGGCAAAGCAGCCATCCAAGCAACCTGCTGAGATTTAAATCCTATTCATGATATGTGCAACTAGACTTCCACCATATTTTTCTAGCTGGGTCTTTGTACTAGCACATAAGAGCTCAGTTGTTCCTTTGGCTCTGGGTTGTTGCTGTGATCTTGGTCACATGAGGAGGATTTCGGCAGACTGCTCACATTCCTTTAAACTCTTGCATAATAGAAAGCAGTTGCTGAGCATGCTGCTGAATGCTCTGCTGTTCTTCTAGCCTCTCTTTAGCATGGAGAATCTCCTCCTGCAGGGAAACAGGTTGTGAAGCCTTAGATGAAGCATTCAGATAGAGCAATTAATGTGGAGAATTACTTACAACTCACTATCCATTCATCTTCCACCCAATCTTTACAACTTCTAGAGAGTTATTGCTCTGGTAAGCTGAAGTGCATGCAGAGTGCCCCCTGCACAGCAACAAACCCAGAGAAAAAGTCACAAAAATACCCAGAGATAGAACTTCACAAAATAAACCTACGCAGTCAAGTGGCAGAGTTGTAATGTTGAGCATGCTCTGTGCAAAGACACATAAAAGAATGGATAATTAGTTCTGGTTTTGCAGGGGTCCAGTCTTCTGTCATGTGATGCCTTTGCAAGACAGAAGATGTTTCCCTCAGGGTGATTACCAGGACTGACAGTGGTTTTAGCTGAGATTTCTTTCCCTACAAGTGCTGCCCAGTGTTCCAGGTCACATTCTATAACAGGACAATACATGTACAGACAGCTCCTCTTCTGTCCAGCCCCAGTCAACCCCACAGGTACGTTCACCCTTGCCAGGAAAGTTCCCTTCCTCATCCTCAGAAGTAGAGGAGGCAACACCATGAGGATATAGCTGTGGTTACAGGATGGGGACAATCCTGACTCCTGTCATCAGAAAGTACAGGCACATGTCAGGTCATGTAATTCTAGCACAGCAGGTCTTCACTCCCCCACTGCTGTCTCCTAGGGGAGGGTCCTCATTTCCCAGTGTTGAAAGACTGTGTGAGGGAGGCTGGGAAAAATTCAAGACAGTAGACTTGTGGTTGTTTGTCCCATACATGGTTTTTGTAATCCAGGACAGAGCAGTCGACCTAAAGAGCCTCTTTGTTTATGCTGGAATATGAGTTTGTAATGTGTGACTCTCCTTGCCATCTAAGATGTCAGCAGGTGTATTTTGTCCTTGTTTTCTGTTGAATCACAGGCCCAGTAAGTCACATTTGAAGAAACTCAGGAGGAGACTAACTTATTCATGGATCAGCATGACATCCTGGTGATGGGAACAGTACAGATGTCTCAGTTTAAGTTCCTGTGTGTAAAACCACTGCCAAAGAGAGGCTGCCCCTTCAGAATACACCTGACTCCCAGGAAGCTTTTTTCTTTCACCAGATACCTGTCATGCCAAAACCCAAAAGGCTGAAGAAGCTTTTCAAAAATCTGCATGTGGGTGGTGTAGCATCTGAGACCCATCAGGGAGTGGTGAGGGACAGCAGGTACGATGGCACTGCCAGACCCCTCCCCCAGCCCAAGTTCTCCTTCTGTCTGAAGAAAAGACCCAAAGCCATGTCTCGTCTTGGAGTGCCTCTCCTTGTTATAACTGCAGAAAACTTTAAAGTGCCTGTCTTTACTGTGAAAAAAGATAGGTGTGTTAGTAATGATAAAGAAGCCTCACTTCACATGGATCAATTATGGTATTTTAAATATATGGGGCTAATAAAACAATAGAAAAGAAAGGGGTTTGTTATCTTCCTACAAAACAAACTTTTTTTGGTACGGTTCCTAATGTGGGAGTTTCATAATAATAAATTAGGGCTCAAGTAGAGCTGTGGTGAAAAAATGTGCTTAGTATTTATGCAACTGTTCCATTCCTCCATGTCCACAAAACATAATTAAGAAGTTGAATAAAAACCCGAGTATAATATTTGAAAACAATTAAAACTGTTACTCAGAACAAGCAGTTAAATTGTTCTAACGGTTCCCTGGAGTATTTAGATAATAGAGGCTGTGTATCATGTTGGTATGCAGTATGCAAGAAAAAAAGAAAATTGTTTTGCAGTAAGAACTGTGTTCAAAACACATGTGAAAAGGATTCAAGTGGAATGTGCAGTTATACCCACAGCTGTACAACCTCATTTGGAAAAAGTTTACCCTTAGTTTATGGATATCTCTCTCTCTCTTGTTTCCTTGTCATTCTCCAACCTGGCTTTGAGCCAGACTTTGTTTTGGGTTTTTGTCTTTCTGAGGATCCTCTGAAGTTTGTGTTTTAAAAATAAAAGATAGCAAAAATGAATAAACAGCCTAGTATCTATTTAGTTTAATAGCTCTGTCCATGATGTAGCATAATCCAGTGTCTAAGAGATGTCACTTTTATGACATCTCTTAGATGTCATAAAATAATTTCTTGGAAGCAGATTCAAGTTGATGTCTTTCTCTACATTGTACTTTACTTACTTTTCTGTTTAGTAGGCAACCAGAAACACTGCAAAGTGTAGGCATTTACTATTTGAATGTCTGGTCCTAAATATCCAAGTCCACATTCATTTGGCTAAATTTTGCTTACATGGTGTATGGTAATCAGTGAATGTTTGTACCTGAAGGGTTGAACTTGTGGGTGAAATCCAAAATCTCTTTCTTCTGTAGGCGTGCTGAACATCTTTCAATATCCCAAGGAAGAGACATAACAACATATGAGATCACTGGCAGAGGATTCACAGAACAGATCCAATGCAAGACTGAAGCTGCACAAGTAAGGATTTTTCTTGTAACTTTGGTCTGAAAATTGAACTCCAGCATTGATGAGTGTATAGCTAATGGCTTAACAATGTTACCTGTTAGAAAAAAGTTGTTCACAAATTAATAGAAAATTTGCAAATGAGAATTTAAAAAACTCCAAACTAGCAAGTTAGGATATGGGAAAAGTAGTTAGAAATTTTACAGCAATGTATGGGTAAAAAAAAAAAAACACAAGAAGGGTATACAGCCATGGAAATGATAGCATTGTACTTGCTGAGGTTAAGTTAAAGAACCATACAGACAGAATCTGTGAGTGATATCATATCACAAGTATATGATTATGGATGTTGTACTATCTTTGAATGTACCAAATTTTAAAAATATGAATTTTAATACTTATTGAAATCTCTGCATTGGAGCTGTTTACATCCTTTGCTAAAGCCCATATTTACCCTGAAAGTTACTCAGTTTTATTCTGAAATAGCTGTTAATGAGGGAGATATGAATAGAGTATTACAAGCATTTCCTTGCAGTTCTTAAAACTAATTTTTTTTCCTGGCCACAGGGAGGCAGTTTGAAATCTTAAATGTGTGTTGAGTGATTAATCATCAAGCAATTATGGAAAATGGCATCTTAGAAAACGTACGTAACTTGCTACATTCAGTAAGACACACCTCCAAGCTGAATAGGTCAGGAACAGACTACAGAATCAACTGAACGTAAGCAGTCAAAGAACTTAAGTAAAACTAGATTAAATTTCTAATTGGGTATCCTCTTCTAGTAGTAAAACAAGCCTTGATCTTGTCCACATAACCAGGTCCTCTACTGTTTATTCTTATAAATCTTACAGACTTAATGCAGCTCAGAGGAGCTAAGCTGAATTTGACTGTGATTCATGTACAAATAAGTTAAATCTTTGGATATTTACTGTGACCCTGCAGCTACTGAAAGATAATTTTTTCTTTCTTTTTCTTACAAACTCTGTACGCATTCTTATTTGGCATTTATTGGTGGAGGCATTCAGGAAAAAGTATGAAGTCCCATCCTTTACTTGGCAGTGGTTTGTCTGGTTAAAAGAAAATATAGAGAAGAAAAATGTAAGAGCACTAGAAAAGAGGTTAAACAACTGAACTCAAAATAATGAAGGAAAAAGGACTGGCTTTTAAGTTTCCATAGTTCTGTACAAAAGCTTGGTTGATTATAATGCTATTACTTGATTCCAGATATTGTTGAAATAAGTGAATAAATGATTAAGAGAATAAGTGCTGTGAAATACAATATTTCATTGGAGTGGTAAAACATTGAATGTATCTGGCAACACATTATTAGAACAAAGGCAATTAGGAGAGGACATATTGACAATAAATACATTTCAAACTTCTTCCATAAACAGCAGAAATCTTTCAGTAGAAATTCAGACAATCTATTCTCAAGAGCTGCAACAACCTCTTTGAACAACACTTATTAAATATCACTAAGCCTTTAACAGGAAATCTCTTCAGCCCTGACTCAAGAACTGTTTGCATAAGGAATATGTGCTTTATCAACTCATTTTACAATGATTACTTCTTCAATATTCCTGCTCAATCAACACAATTATTTTTTATCAAATACTCAGCTGTAATTCAGCTGAAGACTCTTCCAAAAAGGGCTGAATCAGTTCATTCACTTCAGTTGCTGTTCAGTTAATACTTTAAGCTGATGTAAGCCAGTCCTTCTGTCAGAAGAGTCAGTCCCACTGGCAGTTACCCATGACTGGCACCCACTCCCTTGTCCCAGCACAGTTGTCTGACTAACTACAAGGAACTAAATAAGGAACTTGTGCATATCAAAAATAACAATTCTACTCTTACAATTTCTTCCTGTCACCTAGTTCCAGATGGACTTCATTGCATGGCTGCACAAATACTTGTGCAGGAGAAATGAGTAGGACTCCTTCTCTTGGCATTGCAAAACAACTGTGGCCATTCAAGCTTTAACAGTTTGCTCTGATCACTCTACTGAAGGTTTCCCAGTGTACACATATTCAAAGTAGAGGTCGCAAAACCAGAAAAAGAATGTGTTTCTGCTGTTCAGTATGAAGTCTGGACTCCTACCTAACTCACTATCATGATCAATTTAAGACAATCCTCCATAGTTTCCACAGACGCCTATATTCTTCCCTCTATGGAGGGATTTAGTTTCTGGTTAAGGGCTGGAGTAGTCATTGGACAAGTAGGATTTTTTTAGCTTCTGTGTCTTTCTATCAGTGCTTTAGATGTAGAAAACAGAAATAGGAGTGGGAAGACCCTAGTGAAAACCTTGTAGAAAAGAGCTATTATGCAACAGCTGTTCTCAGATGGTTTTGAATATAGATGGGTCATTGAACATGGTAACAAAGACAAAACCCCAATGTGTTTAAGGAATAAAAGGGGAATCCCCAAAGAGGAAAGGAGAAGAAAGACCTGCTGAAACATAGTGTGAGGACTTTGTACATTGGTTTTGGAGCCACAAACAAATGTATGAGAAATTTACAGCTGTGGTGACGCAGGTTAAAAAAAAAATCATCCTGATTGACACTGGTGAAAAGAAAAGAAGCTATTGAGATCAGGAGTATTGTCAGGCTATTTTTTATGTTAAAGCAAAATTTAAAAGGATTCTGTATGGTTAGACTCAAGCAATATCTTCAAGTGTTCTCCAAGAGAGCACAATGAAAGGAAAAGACCAAACAAAGGGGTGTAAAGAATTGGGAAATCATACCCTCAAGATGACAAAACCTTAGCACATGTTGCTGATATTCTTGCTGAAGAAAATAATTTCTTTCAATGTAAGCACCTCTGAGTGTCTTTATAACAACATGAAAACCACTACAATGCCACTGCTACTAATAAAAACAATGTGAAAGAGATGAAAAAAGAAAGACACATCTTCAGGGACAATAAAATTCAGGGTGCATTAGTTTTGTTTGAAACACAGCAGTGTACAGTGACTTAGTTAGCACGATAACATTTTTAATGAATTGCACAGTCAGTCTTTTAGAAAGCCATCTAAATCATTAAGATTTGCAAGCTTTTTGAGAGAGGATTATTTTGCTGACCAGGTTATTAGTTCAATATTAATAGCAAGTAGCAGCTCAACTACAAGCTAAGAAAGAAAGAGGTGATTATACAGGAAGAACCTTGCTATTTAAGGTTATCTTCAAAAAGATTTTTCCTTCCCCTGCTCCCACACCTAAATTTAAGTCAGCTCAGTGCTGAATGAAAGAGGAGGAGACAAAAGATGTCAGGAATAAGCATTGGAAGACTGGGTTTACCAAAAAGAAGGTTACATTTAACTATCTATAGTAATGCAATTAAAAAACAGTATAAAGTATTATTTGAATACCTGGGGTTGCCCCAGAGAGGACATGGATGACAAAATTGCTATGATATACTGGAAAATTGAACAGTGAAAACTGAAAAAGTAATGTAGTTGAAACTCAAATTCAAATGCACAGTGGCTATCTATCTCAGCACCAGAAAGGATGAAATTTTCAGAGCATGAAAGTGACATGAATGATCTCTATTTATTTGAGAGATAAGGAAATTCTTAAACACTTCAGTTGTTAAGATGGAATTAATATTTGCAAGATTTCTTTCAGTGTCACCTAGTCTTCAGAAAAGTAGATTCTACTCAAGGCCCACAATGTAATACCACTTAAAACCTAATTCCAAAACTTGTAGTGGTAAAGGAAAAACATTTTTAGAAGGCAACAGAATCAATGACTTATATAAAAGAAAATATATATGTATATTCTTTAAGAAAGACCAGTACAAAACATACAAAGCCAAGTCTGCTACCTCCAAGCTGCTACCACAGAATAATAATCTGGTTACAAGAAGTTGTATATTACAGAAAGAAACCCAGAAGTTTAATTTTTCAGAGCATCGGGTTGCCTTGGAACTGGGTAACCAAGAGACATAACAGCTGGTTAAGTTATGTAGTGACTTATACTGCATGTTTGTTAGGGTTAGAAATAACCTTCAACACACTGTGAGAAAGTGTTGCTACATTTTCCATCTTGTCTTTTGCAGTGGTAAATTCATATGCAGAGCAAGGGATCATTTGACCCCATTCGGCAAAAGATGCAGTGCAGATCAGGTGTTCACGTTCTAAGGAAAAATCAAAGCAAACAAACTCCAACACAACAGAACTGAGAAAATGTTCTCAAAGGAGTTTGCTAGTGCAAAATTTTCTGTAAATGGATATTTAGGTATGCACAGGATAAATTATATATATGTTCAAGTTTCAGTTGATTTATTCCTATTCCTTCCTGGGTACTGATTATTTCTTCTTGAAGATTCATGACATATTCTTATATGTCACCTCAAGACTCTGGATCAAGGGTCATGTTGTAAATTTGTCATTGCATTATAATTAATTGCCTTGAAATAAAAACTTACAGACTATCCATGTGCAATTTATTTATTTATTTGTTTGTTTGTTTATTCATTTATTTATTTTGGCTGGGAAAATGAGAAGTGTAGTCCATGTAAACTTAATTCTTGAATGAATTTATTAATTCTTTCTTATAGTTTGCTTTTGTTTTGGTTTTTAATTTTGTTTTGTTTTGTTTGTTTGTTTGTTTTCTTTGTTTGTTTGTTTGTTTGATCCCAGGGTTGAATTCAAAAACTGCATTCAGATGTTGTTTCTGTTGCCCAAGAAACTTCCTTCATGTACCCCTTATTTAAAGGCAGCATTTTCAGTTTGTGAGGTAACACAGAAAACACACTGGAGGCACATAAAAATACAGTATCACACCAGGAAGGTAATTCCATTATGCAGGGAGCATGGTAAGTACAGAGGAAGGAATGTGTGGCCATACAATTCACATGGTAGCCTATGATGGTACCTCCAGGATTCTCATATCCCAAAAGTTTTCTTCAGTCAATGGCCAGGAGGGGGAACTGAAGATGTGAATCTCACATCCCAGGGGAGATTCCTGTTCACCTCCATATGGCAATGAGCCAAGGAGTAAATACCATCTGTGAATATGGAACCACTATTCATTACATTAGCCTTGCCTGGAAACCTACCTGCTGCTCTTTTCTCTGTAATTTTCAAGCTTTGTTTTTCTAGTGAAAATTAATGGTGTGTTGAAATGATTCAGATTTTCTTCCTAAAAATTCTAAGAAATAAAAAACCACAATACTTCTATTGAAGTTTTTCAGCCCTAATGCAAAGATGTAAATACTTTTAATTTTCTATAACAAAAGAGATATTATAATTTAAAGTGCATATCTATTTTCAGAAACTTGATGTGGGATATCAGTGTTTCTAGTGGGTGCACATGCAGGATGAAGCAACATAAAACAGGATACATCATGTTATGAAACATGCTCAGCTTATAGCCTGTTCTAGTTGAGAATGCAGTAAGCATAACCCACTTTTCTTTCTAAGAAGTGGGCACGTACAGAAGAGGTGCAATAGCAGCACAACTCTTCCCATAGTACCAAGAATGTACCTGAAGAAGACTCAAGCAGCATAGGTTGAGCTGGTTGTAAGTGTAATTCAACATCAATATTAGAGACCATGATGATACATAGCACATCTCCATCTGATTAATTCATCTACTCTTAACAAATTTAGAGGAATGTGTTTAGCTGGGTATTAGTATAATGTGATATATGCAGGTGAATTTTCCGAAATAGGAACTCAGATGTCTCAGGGGCTTTCCAGACATGTATTAAGGAGACTTCTTAGTCTGACCATTCATGAAACTCTGGCAGTCGCACTCCCACCACCAGAGGCTCACTGCTGGGACTGAAGGCCCTTCACAGCAGATGGCTCCAGTGACACTCTGGGAGCCTTGCTTGAGTCCCGGTTCACCCCACTCTCGCAGCCACAGGAGGCTTCCCAGGGCAGAGTCTCAGATGTCTCATTCCACAGAACAATTTATTCACAGAACAGTAACACAGAAACAGCCCGAGCTGGTGCATCCGAGAAGGAGCAAAGGAACCCCTGGGCTTTTATTCTCTCACAGTCCAAGTGAGCTCAAGTCTCGCTCTTCTTCTGGAGTCCTCAGCTCCTGCTGTGTCTCCCAGTGTCCATTCACCTGGTTGGCAGCACCGCACCTGGTGACTGCCCTTTGTTATCCAAAAGGCTGGCACTTCACAGCTCCCCTTTCCCCAGGCTGGCCAACACCAGACTTTGTGCCCTTTGTTGTGCAAAGGGCCAGCAGTTCACGGCCTTTTGTCTGAGCTCCTAGAGCTCAATCTGCATCTCAATCTGCGTTCTGCAAACCAAGCTGTCTGCACCAGATGTAGTCCTCAACACATCTTTCCAAAGTTCTTTTGTTCTGTGGTTCCTGGCATCTCAGAGTCTCCTGACACCACACCAACCTAGACTGCTAGGATTAACTTCTAAAACCATGGCCCATACTGGAGTTTGGATGCAGAGAGAAATCTGTCAAATCAAGTAAATTCCACAAGGTAGAAAATATAAGTATATTTTGACAGGAAAAAACCCCCATGGATTAAGTTTTCTGGAGAAGCCATACCTTCAGGGACAAAGAAGATACCTGGATGCCAGGTAACCATCTTTGGACAGAATGAAGCACATTCTTCCACTTGTAGTTGCCAGCACTGTTTAACAAATGTTGTGATGTGGTAGAGTACATGGCATCCCACCTCAGTTCCTCAGTCAGAGGAATAGTCCTTCTATTGAAGGAGCAATTACATTATTTTCCCCCATGATATAAAGCTCCTTGAGATGAGTCAGGCCAAATCCTCTTTTGTCAGGATTTTTAAGGAATTCTTTCAGCCCTTCTTCAACCTCTGTCACAGCAACTGTGACTAGAACTGGACAGATTTGCCTGTGTGGAAAAAAAATGTTTTGCCTATGTGGAAAAACATTAGTAAACTCAGCTGGAGCTACCACAGAAGAGGAGAAATAATTTAATTACAATGAGCTTCTGTTTATCTCTTCTATGGTATGTCAGTACCAATCCAAATTTTCTTTGCAAGATCCACTGTTTAGATAACTCATTTTTACCTTTTGGTGACAAGTGGAGGCAGGTTTGACTGCTGCACTCACCTGTGTTGGTCATTATTCCATAACAGCCACTCACCTCAGAACCTGTACCTTATTCAAATCAATTACTTTAAAGTTTTTTCACCCCATCTCACTGCATAGGCACTTCGCTTTCTCAGTTCCCAAAAGAGATTATTATAGCACGGGTTTTCCTTGTTTATTCCCGTTTACAGCTTTTGTTATTAAATTCCAGTGTCTCAAGTAGAATAGGCATCTATTATTGGTCCTGGAGGCAGGGTTGTGACTCTGCTTAAGCTCAGACTTGAATCATCTGCAATCTTCCCTAAAGAGGATGACTCTTCATTTGAATTGTTAATGACAATAAAATAATGCACCCATTCTGCAAATACCTCATAGAGGATTTTTTAGTAATTTCAATCCAATTTAGTAATTTCAAGGATTAATTAATTTCTTTACTGAGCATTTTTTAAAATAATGCCTATTATATATGTTACTAAGTAACTTAAGTACTTGGTAGTTTACCTGTTTGCGACTCTTATTATTGGATGACCTGGAAAATCTCCCCAAGCAAGTTACTGAAGGGCCCTGTGACCCATTTAATTTGTTCCCTCTGACAAATAATTTATATAGTAATTATACTGTAGCTAAAGTCATTTATACTGTAAGCTCAGTAAAGTTAATTATACTGTAAAGTTTGAAATTATATTCCCAGAAGACCCCATGCAGATTGTAAACTCAAATTTTCTTGAGATACCATAAAAATATATGATATTGACCTGAATGTTTTTACCAAATAAGGAGTTTATAAGTATACAATTTGAAAGTTGTTGCTCAAATTTCCCTGTATTTGACAATAGGGATGGAAAAATGCCATGTGCTCCATTTTGCTGTCCTTTGCTATCTGGTAAAAAAAGCCCTTCTGAAGCTGAGTGAATGCTTTGTAGAACTGAGATCTTAACCAGCAAAACATGAAACTTGTCTTAATGACAAGTTGTTTAAATGCCACCCTTGTTTCATGTAGAATGGAGACTACCCATGTTTTACCCCAGTGAAAAGCACATATTGGCACTGTTGGGAAAGTCTGCATCTAAAAAGGATACCAAAACGTATCATTCCATGCTTTGGAAACAAGTGTATGCTAAAACAGTCTTAGCTCAATGCTAGGTTCAGCCTAAGCACATTTACTGTCTTAGAATGGGCCTTCATTTTCTTGTTATTGGTTCTGGTTTAATCAAGTACTGATGGATCTATCCAGCACACAGATTCAGAAGTAGGTATGGAGATGTTTCAAGTAGCAACACTGGACTTTTTTTCCAGTTTGCTAAAGTCATTCACCTGTCCAGGGATGTTTACAGAGTCACTTCTATATTTAATATTACCAATTTTGACATGTGGCACTTTCTGGGACAAAAAGAATATTCCTTCCCTTTTGTCGTGGTTTGACCAGGAAGTGAGTTTTTGGAAAAATTGTGGTCAAACCAATCAGTGGCCAGATTTGAAAACTGGCACCTGTTGTGGCCACTGGGGACCTGGATACGCCTCTGAGAACACACAGGGGTTAAAAGCAGAGGATTCCCAGAGGAATTTCCTCTTTTGGATCCAGCGGTGAGTGGAGTCTGACCTCTCCTCTGCCCAGCTGCCTCTGG
Source organism: Passer montanus (assembly GCF_014805655.1). Lineage (NCBI taxonomy): Eukaryota > Metazoa > Chordata > Aves > Passeriformes > Passeridae > Passer > Passer montanus. Next base: position 44,561 of record NW_024366580.1, read on the forward strand.
GTGGGGGAGGCCATGCGGCCTGTGGGGAGGAGGCCGGAGCCCTGCAAGGAGCAGGGGTGGAGGAGACCTGGGATGTCTGGGCAGCCCCCCCTGGGAGAGAGAGATAGAGACTGTGCTGGCTTCAACTTTGATAGCTTGTGCCAGGCACCATGGCCAGGAGAAGAAGGGGGTGGGGGAGGCAAGGTGCCTGGCCACAGGCAGACCACGGCCGAGGTTTTAACCCCTTTGGTGCTGAAACAGTGGAAGCTGTAAGAAACACTGATCCTCCCCAGCTGAGAATTGAGAGGGGATGGAGCATGGGCAGATGAGAAGAAGGCTTGAATGAGTGAGTGAAGAAATACCAGCAGATGAGAAGCGCCCTAGATGGAGGAGATGATTGGAGTGGCCTTTTGGCTGGACTTGCTGATCATAGATGCTTATCTGTGGGAGTTCAGCTTTCTTGTCATTCAGCTCTGTCTGGCTCATTGTGCAAAGTCTGAGAACAGAGGAGTGGGAGGGCTGGTGTCCTGGCCACAGAGCTTTGCCAGCCTCAGGTCTGCCTAGCAGACATCTATCTGTCTGGGGGCAAATACAGATATATTAACTGTCTCTGAGTCACCTCTGCAGCTACTACTGAACAGCATAGATGGGCATCAGCCACTAGTAGTTCAAGTCCTCTGGAACTCATATTGCCAGAGGCTAGGGAAGCAGAAAAGCAGCAGCCACTATTGCAGGACAACACTGGTTCTCAATAAATATATTGCAAAGAAGAATCACCCTTGTCTCCTGTCCTCTCTGAGTGGTATGCAAGTTCTGAGGCAGAAGTGTTTCTACTGTGATTATTTCTCTCTCAGGCAGAGATGTCTATATAAAACATGCAATTAAAAGCAAAAAATAAAACCCAGCTCTGAGAATATAAACAAATAGGAAAGTGTATCTATAGGGAAGCTGTTTTGCATTTGGCCAGAGGCATAAGATACAAGTCATGCCCAGTGGATTCAGGACATCTGTCTTTCTTCCTTGTAATAAACCTGAGGGTTAATGTCATGGAGAATGAAATAGTTGCAATACTTCACCTCTTCCTGCATTATTTTCAGGTAAACATGCACTTCCACAATGCATCTAACTAACCTATAGTGCTGCTTTGAGAAAGAAATGGAGAATCTAGCTTTGCTGATAAGGAATTGAGATGGTTATTGTACTACAGGTAGGTGTTCATCCTGGAGTGCAGTGGTGATTCTGTGAATTTCTGCTTTTGTTTTGGGATTTTAGAAGGAGTAAACCTCCTCAAACATACACACGGGCACACACACACGCATACACACATGTTCTGCAACTGGATAGATTTCAAAGAACGAGAAAATTCTTGGTAGGAAATGAACAAATGAGCATTGACTTCCCTTTGTTTAATCTGGAAAACTAGTTTAGTGGATGGAAGCCCAGCTGTTAATTTCAACAGAATTATTTGCTATATGTGGATAAAAATGCATCAAGCCATTAGCCTAGCACAGATTCTTGTCTACAGGACTTCAGCCTGCTTGTTTTCAACCAATTAGCAATTTGAGAACCTGAACATACAGCATTGAATCCTATTTTCTTTCTTATTATGGCAAATTCAGTGTCCCTGGTTTGTCTTTTATGTCATCATTGTGTCCTTAATTACTAATACCAGTAGATATTACCATTGGGTCAAACCCTGCTTATTTTACCTAACTACTCACATTGTATCAGAAGGGGCTATAGCCAGGAAAGCAGGATTTATTAGTGATATTTTAAGTTCCCAAGTACTGAAAACTTTGGAAATTTGGAAACTGACTGTCCCTGAAGATTGACCATGCTTTCAAATGACGGAACTTTGTATGTAGCAATGTAAATTGGTTGTATTAATATATCTGGATACATAAAAGTATCTATTACAGAAACATACATTAATCATTCAGAGAAAATAATTATTCTGCTTAAAAATGAATAAAAAATACCAGGCCAGTTTATATTTGAAAAATGTGATAACACCTTAAAAATGTTTCAGTGGACCATCATCATTTTTTCATTTGCTTGGTTTAATACTCCAGATGGAGGAATAGTGGTTTGCTATATGATCCTTGTTCATAGAATTTGTCTGAGACTTCTGAGAAGGTTTTTGACTAAAGTCACCAATTTGGCTACATCTAAGTCTGACAGGACAAATAAACGTGCTGCGGCCACATCCTCTGACTCATTAGCATGCTGAAAAGCTGGCTTGTCTTAACAGACAATTGGAATTGTCTTAACATGGAACAGTTGAGGAGCAGCCTTGCTAGAGATAGAGATCTCTTGAGCAAAAAAATAGTCCTTTGATTTGGTACATTTTGAAAAAATGCACATTGTAAACATTGTAAATATTTTAGCCCTATGTAAGTGTGTAACACCTAAGAACACAGCTAAGCTTAAGTTCTTATATTTGTGAGTGTTTTGCTGAGTTTCCATTTGGAAGTTGAACATTGTGTAAATGAAGCACAATGAAGGTGTTTCTGTAACAGATATTATGTCACCATTCTGCCTGTAGTTTGTAGTTCCCTCTGTTTGCATTGAACAAAATCCTTCTATTCACTTCAATGCTATGTTACCTCTAGAAAATACACATGATCCATTTGTGCACTCACATTGACTTCTGTAACAAAGAAAAATATTTACTCTCTTGATCTGGATAAGTGTTAGTTTTCAGTTATTTTCCATCTGTTTTGAAGGCTTCATAGTTACTTGACATGATAAAATAAACTCAACTCTTTGAAATCTCAATACATCTCATGGTTTTAAGCAAGCTTCTTTTGTGTATGAAGGATTAACAAAGATTAACTAAGTTTATCTTCTCCATGTGTCTCAGTTCAAGATCTTGTTTCAAAAAACCTAGTTTGAAAAAGAAGACAGAGAGTAATGAAATCACTCTTGATACAAACATTTTGTTGCTGCCCTCTCTGCATTCCTTCAGCTTGACAGCTTGCCCATATAGAAGGCTAAGAGACTTCTTTCCAGCTGCAGGACTAAACACTCACAACCTTGATGGGACTTACACCTCTTTGAGTCTTGGAATGCATCAAGTATGAGATTGCACTTGATCCCTGACTTCAGAAAGATATGTGAAAATGCACTGTGGATGAAAAGCAGAGGAAATCACATGGGGTTGAAGAGATGCTACCAGGAAATGGGTTGTTCATACCTTAAAACCCATCTAGCTGTTTCCTCTTGTGAGTTGCAGGGTTCTTAATTTAGGATTTATACATCTCTAAAAACTACAAGACCATAATAAGAAACACTCTTCAGTAGAATGCACTCATGTGCAGGTATCCTTGTCCTCAAGAAAAAAGATCTGCCACCAAAATGGGAGAGTTGGTCACATCACTAGAAAAACTCTGTTACCTCTGGATAGAAGAGCACATGTCTGCTGGGTGACAGTGCTTTGTGACAAGGGAAAGCAGAACTGCAACCTGTTCAGAGGTAAGTGGTGATCAGGTATAAGTGGCCCAGAGCTCAGAATTTCAGCTCACACAGTGCTGATGTACTTGCTAACGTTATTGCTGAGTCTAAAGCAGAATTGTGGAGTGCATGCCAGTAAAATAGCTTATAAAAGCAGAGGGCAAGGGCAGCTGGAGCATATTTCTATGCTGATATCTAAGGAGTGGCATAATGTGATGACATTCCATTGCAGCTGAGAACATGGCTCACTCCTTAAAATGCAGTTTCAGGCTAGAAGTATTGTATACACTGTATATACTGTATTCCTGAGGTGATGGTGATTATGGTCTGTAATTGACAAAAAGGGAGATGTACTTTTATGATCCATCCAACCTTCTATGGATGAGACACAGAGTTTAACCTCTAAGATATTGTAGTGGTCTTTATAATGAGTTAGAATCATTCCCCCATTGCAAGTGAGCCAAAGCAACTAATTATATGTGTGTGTTTCTGTGTGTTTATAGACATAAGTACTAATATTGTATGCAATCTGGGCATTATTTCAATTTAGAGAAAGTGGTTTTTAAAGGCTGGTGACATTTGCATTAAATACATGCTGTGATGCGTAGATTAGGGACAATCAATGTCTTGAGGAGTGAACAGAAACTGATTTATTAATGCTGTACTTTTAATTGAAGATTACTTGTACAGACTTGGAGCTTAGCAATAGAAGAAGAAGAAGAAGAAGAAGAAGAAGAAGAAGAAGAAGAAGAAGAACTGAAAACAAAGAGATTCCAGTGGCCAAAGCTTAATCTTAAAAAAAATAAAATATAGTGATTTTAAAAGGTTAATACTACAGAGGTATTTTAATAGCACTTTTTTGATCTTTCCTGTATTTGGAAATAAACAGGTTTTTTCTCAGCACAATACTACAAGAAAGACTAACTTTTGCTATTTTACTTTTACTGCAACTACTTGGCTATTTGAAAAGAATTGTGTCTTGTTAAATTGCTGTGCTGCTATTTTAAATGGTGAAATCAGTCTTGGCTTACTACAATGAATTTTCTGTATGCAGGAAGAATTTTCTGTATGCAGGAAGGATCTTCTCCCCAGAAATAACCACTGTAGTCTGTAAGACCACATGCCATGGCTCTTGCAGGCCAGAACTCAGCAGAACACTCTCAAATGTAAACACTGGACTTAAACTTAGCAGTGTTCTTAAGACTTACACACTTACAATAGGGCCAAAACACATGTACAAAGCCTACCAAATTGAAGGAGGGTTGTCAGTAAACTTTTGGCTGCCTGGAGCACTGAAAAGACATGGCTGTTTAAAGCAAGAGAAGCCAACAGCCAGAAGACAAAGCATTCCAACTTTCCAACATTTCTGTGTACTGCTGACTGGGCTGCAGCAGGTAGAGGGTTCTTCGTTTGTCCCTGGCTGACTTAGAACCTTAGGCCAGAGTTTCCGTGGTGTTACTGCTGTAACACAGGGTCAGTGCTCCCACTAGTTTACATCCGAGGTGGTTTATACCATTAGTGGCGATGACCTACTCCTGTTAGGCCTGAAACTAATGTTGCAACTTTGAATGGAATGTTGCAAAGAGAGAATGTTTGAAACCCTTACACATTTGATGTAGCAGTTCTCATACTTAGCAGTTGCAAATTAATCCTCTGTTTCTCCTCATTTTACGACTTCTTCAGGCGCTCACTGGAAGACTGGGTGCTAATATGAATGGCTGTTTCTTTACTAGACTTAGATATTTTTGTACTGCCAGTTTTAGTGTTCTACACAGAAAGTGGGATATTCTTAAGGTTCCCTTGAATTAAGGTTGAGTATGTCAAGGCAAAGCCACGCTTTCTAGGTTTCCTTCACAACCTTTGTTTGGAGGACTTGCCAGATTTTACTGAGAGATTCAGTGGTGTTCTTTTCAGCTCTTTTAAATCAAGTGTCAAAAATTGTGTTGGTGTTTTTTCATGAACAGGACGGGACTACTTGAGCTTTATTGCGGCATCAGCCTCATTAGATGATTGAGACAATAGACAGATGGCAACAGCTCACATCCTGCCAGCAATAGCCAAAGATTTCTTTGTTACAGAGCATTTTAAAAGCTCTTTAGCCAATAGAGTATTGCTAAAGGACTACTTGAGCTTTATTGCAGCATCAGCCTCATTAGATGATTGAGACAATAGACAGATGGCAACAGCTCACATCCTGCCAGCAATAGCCAAAGATTTCTTTGTTACAGAGCATTTTAAAAGCTCTTTAGCCAATAGAGTATTGCTAAAGCTTACAGACAATTGTTCTAGCCAGTTACTGAAAGTACATATACACCTGCTTCACACAATGCTTGCTTGTATGCTCTCCATTAACAATACACAATACTTCATTATTAAGCTTAAAACCTTTTACTATCTTGCTAAGCATATTTTTCTGCAGTCTTAAGGTCTATCTCAGCCAAGCCTAAAACTCAAGCTATTGTTTCATGTCCTTGCTAGCTGTACTATTGTAACATTTTCTACTTTCAGACTTTGCAGCTGCAGCTAGTTTTAAGATTTCTGGTCTTTCTAATGCCTGCTTTTACAGCTTTCTGGAAATCCTTTTACCTTTACTATTTCCCACATTATATGGAGGCAGAACTCAAGGCTTCAGTTGTCCTCTACAGCAGGTCTTGTGGCAAGACAAGCATTTAAATGGATTTGTAGAGAGAAAAAAATGGACAAAGGTGTATTTGCTGTTCTTTCGCTGTTACAGTTAGCTGGAACATTGGTAAGTTTTCTACCAAGGAACTGAAACCTGCAGTTGTTTCTGTCTTTTTCTCTGGAAGGTACTAAACGAGAAAGCATTAGAAGACTCTTATATCAATATTTTCTAATCAAGAATGAAGGACAACTTTATTATCCTCATGCATGTAATTTACATCAGTAAATAATGTTGACTTGTTCAAGCACTCAGCTCAGTCTATGAATATTCTGCACTTTCACATGGAAAGTGGTAGAAACGCCTTTTGTTCTGTCTCCTGATACTTTTAAATATTTTTTCCTCTTTATGGTTGTTGTGGTTTTTTATAATGGGATTCAAGAACATTCTCTCAAGACAAGCTCTGAAGTTCTTTACTTTCTACATAAGGACATCAATTTCTGGCTTGAAGTCAGAGGCTGAGTTGGTCTTTTCCCACTTAGCTACAGAGTGTAAGTGGTAGGAAATGAATGAATTAATTTTGAACAGGAAAGAAATGTTAAAGGAAAGAGGAAAGAAATTAGTTTTAGACAAGAGCAGGGAGAAAACAAAGATCTTGACTAACTAGTTTAACTTTAATTTAGGAATTCACTAGCTGTCCATCAGAAGGATGCATAACTGTCATCCATTATGCTATTGTGCTTTCTCCTGTTGCTCTGCCAAACATTAAAAGCTAGGAAATTGACTCAAAGTGAGAGCATATGTCAAGAGTACCTAATAAAATCAGCATATATTGAATACCTAATTACAAAAAAAAGTGAGTTAGAGTTTGTTGATAACCTCTGTATTCATTGTACCTGGCTGATATGATATCACTTCAAAGTCTTCGGATAAAACCCACATAAAAATTATTCAAGGCCTGCTTATGCTATAACTGTAGAACAGAGAGAGGAGTTCTTAAAACTGATAGAACATATATCCTATCCAGGAAGTGTAAATGGAGTTGTGGAAGATGTGTCCAGTCTTTTTACTTCATGTTCCCTTTGGTCATTCAGTATTCTTGTACTCAATATGAAGGTTAAAAGTAGTTTTATATGTGAAGGAACACCTTTAGTACTTGGTATGTTCAGAGCAGTGAAACACTAAAGCAACAACTCAGAACCAAAATGGATTGTCAGTTCCAAGGAAAGTGATAGCCAAATAGCTAAGGAAAAGTGATCAGGTGGGAAAAGAAAGCACCTACAGCAGATTTTGCATTCTCTGGGCAGTACAAGGCATCAAGCAAACAGAGCAATTAAAACAGTACAGAAAAAGACCTCTTAAGATTAAGTACTGGAAAAATCTGTAGAAGTGCCCTGGTAAAATATTTTTGTAATCTAAAAACAGCACCAGAGATGAATGGAAAAGATAATGTACTCTTGAATACCATTATTAAAAATATCTTCCACTGGATAGACATTAAAAATAGACATTTCTGGGATCTAGAGAGGAGATCAAACACAGCCTATACATTGCAGACCCAAGTGCTCCGTTTCTGTCTGCACATGTAAAAGATTGAATATTTGGAACCTGACAGCAGAATTTCAAAAGTGGTCATAATGCCACTAAATCAAAACCTTGGTTATTGTTATTGTTATTGTTACCTCTTAGAAACTAATTCCTAAATGAAGGATCACAAATTGCTAGTGTTTGGATGTTCTTTGATATAGTTCCAAGAAGATGCAGAGAGGAGTACAACCTTGTTTTGTTGCCTGAGTGGATGTTTATCTAGGATACTTCTGAGGGGTTTGTCATTCTCTCCAGTAATTAAAAAACATGCTTTCTGCCTAATCCGTCATTGTAATTTTATTCATCTAGATTCAGATTTCTTATATAATTCCCTGGTACTTAACTGAATCTTCAGACCTATATAGTCCTCCAAACAGGCAGGATATAAAATAGGCATGTTCCCATACACAGATCAGCATCTTACACAAGGTTTTACAGAAACCAGTTCTTGTAGCATCATAAAAATTTACCTTTCTCTTATGCAAGAAAAAAGAGAAAAAAGTGGGTAAAAATAATGAAGGAACTCATCAGTTACTACGTCTTATTATGGACGTAAGGTAAATGATGAAATCTACTATGAACTCTTTAAGCAGATCTCATTTACTAGAGAACTCCTTGGGTACATTCTAATACACCAATCGAATATCCCAAGTAAATTTCAGTACATCCTTAGACATCCTAGATGTTTCCCCTATTTCTCATGTTCTAGTGAAAGAAGAAGAAACCTGTAGCTCTTGGGAAGAGAGAAGCATTTGGAACTGCAGCTAACAACAGTAACCCATTTTGGCACATGGATTACCTGATGACAACGGCATGTCTGTATTTTCAGAGGAACACACCTGCCAGTCAACACTCTCAGAAACACTTCTGCAGGGTGATTGGAGGTGCAGCAAAAGAAGAAATCACAAAGCAAACAAATAAGCAAATCATGGCTTCTCTTCTTCTGCTGTGAACTTAGTGCTTGCAACACTGCACTCTTGGAAATTAATCTCTCACTTATACAGCCCTGAAAAGTAGTGAAATACAAGAAATACCCATGTTGTGTTGCTTGGGGCCCTCACCTTAGTGGTAGACACGTCCCACTATATGGATGAAAACAGTCTTAAGTTCTGTCATGTCTTCTGGATTTCCTATTATGTTGCTGATTTTAAGAACTCCCTAAATACAAACAAAGAGTCTTAGAAAGGAAATATTTTTTGTTCTGTGCAGAGTACAAGGTGGACATTTTCCACAGAGCTTGCATGTCAAGGAGTAAGAAGTAAGAGAATTTATGCATTGAAATCTACATAAACCCATCTATCTAGCACATAGTTACACCTACATATTGTGTAATTGTTTAACTTGGACCACTTTATAAAACATATAAAACACTGTGCCTGCTCTTAGGGAGTCTCTGGTGGTCTCTGGTTTGGGGAGGTGCCCCCTACTCAGTTTGGACCAGCATTCAGTTCAGTATGCACAGAGCTCAAGGCTGAGTGCCAAAGAAGATGTGATCTGTAACACAGCACCACATCTTCTAAGACAAAATAAAAACAAGTCGTAAAAGACAAAAGCTTTCCATAAACATTGAGCAACATCTGCTTAATACACCTGATAGCATCTTTTTACATTCAACAGAGAGGTTAAAGGTGAGAATGATACCATCTGGTTCCATCTGCAACAGAGATCAAAAGAAGGGACCAACAGTGAATTCTGCTTAAAGACTCAGAGCTTAAAAATACAGAGAATTCTAATTAAAATACAGAGAATTCTGCTTAAAGACATTGATAAGACTTCCAACTGCTGGTTATTTATTTATGTGGACAATGGCTGACTTGACTGATCATTTTTAAAAGTCAAAGAGCCACTAAAATGTAATGCTACTCAGTCATCATTCTCTTGAAGTTCTATGAATGACAAAGTTTGGAGAGCCCTTTAGGAAATCTAGGTCCAGGAGCTGTACCTAAGGCTGCAGTATAGCTCAGGGATGTTAGAGTCAGGATCAAAGTGGAGTGCAGGACATGGTGTCTTTTCCTTCCCCACTGAGGCTGCTTGAATGCACTGCTGTTCAGCAAGCCACACAACAGCAGGCTGTATAGACACCTTCATTGATGCTCTCTAGGTTAGAACTCTGCAAATGGACTGCTAATATATTATTTTACACACCATAAGGAAAATAATTTTGAACAGAGAGATGAACTCAGTCGTTACCTTGTCGCAGTGTGAATGTAATGATGTGTCCTTGCAATGGGTGTTTCTCCTTTGACTTTGCAGTGCTGCCTCATCACCTGAGGGAAAATGGCTTAGAATAAGTATGTAATTTCCATTACTTCCTTTCCTGTCTGAAAACTCTGTTTAAAATTCTGCCTCCTTCCCAACAAATCTCAATTCTTTGAAATGCAGCTATCAAGAGAAAGATAACCATAAATAAGAAACAGTACTGTCTCCAGTCTAGGGATTGATGAAAAATAGAGAATGATCTCTCTCTACTTCTTTCTTAGACTCCTGCCTTCTGAGAAATATTAAGACAGTCTGTCTGAAATGTAAGGAACAGATTGAGATTCTACTGCGACCCTTTGACACCTTTTGGGTGTCTTTGACAGACACCGAATAATGCAATTTTTTTTTTTTTTTGCAATAGACTTTTTTTTTTTGTCAGAGCAAGCATGTTTCGCTGTAAAAATGTAAATATCTCTGCAAAAAATTACTAATTTCCAGTTGAAATGGAAGCCAGGGCAAAAGAAGGAAAAGTGAGGCAAAAAAATTTTCAGTAATAATCCTCAAAGAACAACTATTTCATAGGAGCATAGCACACTGTAGGATCAGTGTTGCTTGCAAAAACAATGGAAGCCAGTGGCAGCAGGAAGCTGTGATGTGGTTATCACCATGGGAATGTGGTGGGATGACTGGAGTGCTGCAGTGGATGGCTACAAGCTCCTCAGAAGGGACAGGTGAGGAAGGAGGGGCTGTGGGTGGCTCTGTACACTGGGGAGGGTTTTGGCTGCACAGAGCTCAGGGACAGTGGGGATAAGGCTGGGTGCCTGTGGGTGACAGTCAGAGGGATGGCCAGCATGGCAGAGATCCTGCTGGGAGTCTGTCACAGACCACCCAGCCAGGATGAAGTGAAATATTCTGTCAGTGCATGTTTCATGATCACTGGCCCTTGCTCTTGTGGGAGACTTTAACTTGCCAAGTGTCTGCTGGAAACTCAGCAGTGGAGAGGAGACAGTCTAGGAGGTTCCTGCAGTGTGTGGAAGGTAAATTCCAGACACAGTTTATAAGGGAGCCTACCAGGACATGCCCTGCCAGACCTGCTGTTCACAAACAGAGAAGAGCTGTGGGACATGTGGTGGTCAGGGACCATCTTGGGCACAGTGACCATGGAATGACAGAGTTTCTCTGTTCTTGGTAAAGTAAGAAAGACGGTGAATAAAGGATCTACCTTGAGTATACTGGGGCAGACTTGGTCCTGTTATGAATAAGGGGGTAATTCGTGCTGGAATTATAAGATTATTAATGTAATATAAAATGAAGCTTTAAAATCATGCCAGCTGAGGGGAGAGGGTGATTGCCACACAGGACAGCTCACAGCCAAGGAGGAGGTGCATCATTAACATACGAAGTAAACCTAGCCTGCACAGGAGATGGGCACTTGTGATGGCATGAACATGAAAATTCCCAGTGATGATGGCCCATGTAGCTGTCCACCTCAGATAGAGAGGACCATCAAGGACATACATCTGAATGAAGGACTCCAGGAATTGGAGACTGATAGTGGCTTTGTCCAGCACAGGACAGTGAATAGACACTGCATGAATATGAAGGACTCCAGGAGGGGACAAAGGGACTCCGCCATGGACAAGAAAAAGAGTATAGAAATCGAACTCTGCCAGGCCTCGGTGGTGAAGAGGGGGATTCAGTGCCACAGAGGCCGGGTCATCGTTCACCCGCTCTGATCCCTGAGTCGGTGCTGCTTTTTGATTGTTTTTATTTTTGATCTAATTGGCTGAATCAATTTTTACCTATAATTGTCCTGTTCAGAACATTGGTTCAGACAGTCACTTGCAAAACAACCCTTAATAACAAAGTTGTCCAGGAAGGCTGGGCATGATTAAGAAGAAAATCTTGAGGATGCAGGAACAGGCCATCCCTATTTGCTAAAACACAGCCTGACTGAACAGGGAGTTTTTGCTGTAACTCAGAAAAAAAGGAGTTTACCACCTTTAGAAGGGGGAGGCAACTCAAGAAAAGTGCAAGGATGTCAATAGGTGATATAGAGAGAATATTAGTAAGGCAAAAGCTCAACTAGAGGTCAATCTGACCAGTGTTGTGAAATATAATTAAAAGTGCCTTTATAAATATATTATTAACAAAAGGACAGCCAAGGAAAATCTCAATAATTTATTGAATGAAGAGGGGGAAAATTGTCACCAAGGATGAAGAAAAGGCTGGGTTGCTTGATGCCATCTCTGTCTCATTATTAACAGAAAGCCCAGGTATCCTCAGGGCAGCCAGCCCCCTCAGCTGGCAGACAGGGATGGGGAGCAGAATAGACCCCGTGCAGTGCAGGAGGAAGCAGTTAATGACCTGCTGTGCCCCTTGGACACTCACAAGTGTGAGTGTGGGACGGGATGGGATGCTCCAAGAACTGAGGGCAGGCAGGAAGAGCTCACCAAGCCACTGACCATCATTCATCTTCAGTCCTGGTTAACCAGGGAGGCCCAGACAACTGGAGGCTGGTCAGTGTGATGCCCTTCCACAGGAAGGGCTGGAAGGAGCATCCAGGGAATACAGGCCTGTCAGCCTGACCTCAGTGGTGGGGAGATTTATGTAGTAGATTATCTTGAGTGACATCAGGCAGCACTTACAGGACAAGGAGGGGTTGGGCCCAGCTGTTGAACATGGCATTTAGTCTGGTGGTTTAGTTGATGAGGTGTTTGGTCAAAGGTTGAACTCAAACAATGATCTGGGAGGTATTTTCAGCCTTAATGATTCAATAATTGGGAATTGTCAAGAAACTTCTTTAACCTAACAAAAATCTAAGGACATTCATTTTTCCCTTATGAAGGGAATAATTTGTGAAACTGAAAAGTACCCAGATGCATACACATCAGTAGAGTATGTCTTTCATCCAAAAAGCTCCCAAACAAAATGTGTTGTACTGTTGTAAAAGCATGACCAGAAAAGAATGTAATAAGTGCTGAATCCAAGAATATTTGTAGATTTAATTAAATTAACATCATTATTTCATTTGAGGAAATCAGATTAGCTTTATATGCAGTTGAAAATAATACAACAGAAAATATATTCTGTTTATACTGTTGTCAGTGGGAGTTTTTTCTCTTTTGTGAAGAGATTCTGAATTTTATTTTCATATTTCCAGTTTGTTCAATTATCACTGAAGTATTGATTCTTCTGACCATTTCTGCATCTGTGAAGAATAAATCTCCAGATATACAAAATGATTGTTTTGAGAGTGGAAAGTATTGTGATTCATGCTCTGCTTGGGATTAAAAGAGATCATGTGATTGATTCCTCCATTAAACATGAAAGCATACTCCTTTGTATGAAGTATGTGCATGAAGGCATACTCCTTTGAATCATCTTGAATGAAATCAATTTCCACAGAACATTGAAAAACCCAGAAGAAAACACATTTTATAAAATAGGCAGACTACTCATCCATTTGAACATTTATTCAACATGTGTAAGACTTCAAAAGAACTTTTCAAGTCTAAAGTAAGAACATCATAGCATCATGCAGGACCTTTATTTAATAACCTAAGGTTCTAATTTTCTAACAAAATTTATTAAATGACCTGAAGGTCTGTTCTATATCTGTTTTTGTAACAAACCTATTAGTCAGAAGTCTGTGTTTTCATCTCCATAATGGAATTGGGAGAATCCATTATGGTACTGTCATAATGACTACTTCTCCTTTGTATTGTGGGTTATCACTTGAGATAATTTTTTATAGACCAAGAGCATGTTATGCTGGATAACACATAAGCATAGAACAAAAAGACAATGCTCATCCCTCAATATTGCAGTCTGTAGCACGGCAGGTTCACTAACTCCAGGCTCTCATGTACAGTGAGTAAAAGTGTGCATCCAGCTATCACACTTGACTGGTCCTGATACATCAGGAACAGCCCTGGAGAAGCTCTGGTGTACGTTCACTCTACTTTCAGAGTGGGATGCTGTTCACCTGCACAGCTTCTTTCTTCAAAGTCTGTTCAATCAAGGTGAGAGGATTTAAACCGACATACCAGCTGTGTTTTATTTGTAGTGAGTAGTACTTCATAATGGAAATGTAAATCTGCAGGCAAGGTCAGAATGCACTTTGCAGGACAACCTGTTCTTTCATAAAACAGACCTTGTGACGTTTGGTGAAAAGCTTTTTATGGTAAAGGTGGAGGCGTGAGAAATATTTTTGCATGAAAATTAAAACTCTGACAAACAGCAGAAAACAGGATAGCTGGTTAGTGTTTTGATTAGATAGCTGGAATCATGGTTGTGAACAATTCTAGTCACAATGTTCTTAAATTCTTAATTCCTTATGAATTCAAATTCCTTCAGTAATGCAAGTGCAAAGTGTTTAAATTCTGTCATGGTATAAGTGGGGAGTTGCAAGGACTGTTTTGTTGCTGACAGCTAAAGCTATTATCTACAATTTATAACTAAAGTGTAATTCTTCCTGGTTTTAACAATCATGTTTGTTTCTTGTATTAACCACGATGGTATAAACACATTCATGCCTGTTCATTAGATAACAAATGAAACTGAAATGTGAAAGGAAGATGGCTAAGAAAAATCTTAGTGTACTATTAACAGTGCTGCATCTTTCTAAAATTTCTTGTACCTATGATTCTCACAATTCTTACATTTAACATTTAACATTAACATTTAACTTAAAACAGAAGCAAAGGACAGAGGATGATAGATGGTTCTGAAAATAACTTCATGACTGAAGTCCGTTGATTCTGCAAGAAAAAATGCAAGGAAGTACAGGTATCTACACTTCACCATTGTGCACCTTATATAATTTCCTTTTACTTATGTTAGAAAACATTCAATTTAAAAATATCCTCAACCAAGATGTTTTTTGGAGCACTAAAGGTGTTTGCTTTTCCAACCTCAAGGGGTTTCAATTCTTGTCATAGATTATTGCATGAGACAAAGAAAAGGATTTTTATTGACCTCTACCCTCATTTGCTTATTTTATGACTATGATGACCTGCATAACAAATTAAACTTGCAATCCTAGGAAACATTTAAACATTTATTTTTAGTAAGAAAATGGTAGTTTTCTGTGGTATTTTCCAAACTGTCTAAACATTTAGAAAGCTGTCCTAGATGGACTAGCTTATTATCCACCTCAGAGAGGATTTTATTTCTATGATAATTTTAGGATTTTAAAAGTAAAACTATTTATTATATTTTATTTATATTTGTATTTTTGTTCCTATTTTTTGTTTCTAATAAGAGATAGGAACTTTGAGTTTGCAGATTTCAGCCATCATGTTTTAAGCTGTGTCCTACTGAATCAGTGTTGAGTGAAGATGCATCTTAACATTCCTGTAAGTCCTATAAGATCTCTAAACAATTGCTTTTCCTTTTTGGGTGCTATCCAGAAACATATTTATTCTTTAGGGCATAATCCACTACAAAGAGGCTGGTAAAGCCTTAATTGTGTTCAGAGTTTTTTTATAAAGCTGAGATTCAATTACATCTATGAAAACTCAACATATCTTCCCCAGATGTTTAGCACTTTTAAATTCTGAATTTTATTTTTCAGAATTTACATATAAAGAAATAAACTGGATAAGGCATTATAAGGAACTAAAAATGGGTCAGAATTTTAGCATCTGTGTAAGCAAGTTCTTTGTCCAGAAAAATCCAAAGAATGGAACAAAGTAATCCTTTAACGGTCATTGCAAAAACCAATTGAGATTTTACATTGCAATACAGTATCCCAGCTGTATTTGAAGACACTGTTATAGTTGCTATCCCTTTTTTATTGGGAAGACTGGAAGAGGTAATCCAGCCAGATGACTTTTAAAAGGAATTGAGGGATCGGGTTGACTAATGACTATTCATCCTGGAGAGTTAACCGAGTGAGAAAGTCCTGCTGGTTTTTTGTGACGTGGAGATAAGGATAAAACCAGATACTCGAGTTATCCCCCTACCAGATTACCTGTGATAGCCCTGCCTGTCGTTAAAGCTCCTGTGGTTGCAGACCGGCTCCTGTGTGTGATGGACACCGGGGGGCAGCAGCAGCTTGCTTGTAAGATGGTTAAGCCTAAGTGTCTTTCTTAAGTATGATGTTGCAGTTATTAAATGCTGAATTGTTTAGAATTGTTCAATTTGCAAACTAGGCCCTAATAAACTCAATCCGCCCCCACCCCTGACAGCTTTGTTACAGTACATACGTGGCTGTGTCATACATTAATTACAACAAAAGGCCTTAGCAGAATCTTCAACATGTGACGAGAAAATGTGAGCTTGAATGAGAAAATTGGTCACTCAGTATTTCCACACAGTTTTTTGCTTCTGCAACAAGACTGTTAAGAAAGGTGATTTTTGTCTGCTGAGAAAAAACCAGAAACCCTCAAATATGTTCCCCATAATTGTGTCATAAAACAGACTGTGGTCATTTCTAACATGAGACCGGAAACCAGAACTGAAAATCTGATATTCTATTTCAACTCATGTGATCCTGCTAGTTTCCTGCAAGCTAACATATTGTAAAGAAAGGAAAAGCAAAATAAATATTTATTTGGGCTGACAGCAGCTCATAGATTATTCAGTGCTTCATTTTGATTTTGAATCTTTGGAGAAATTATATAAAGGAAAAATTTTAAGAAAATTGTTAACATTGCCACACACAGATCCTCAAACCATTGTATATCTGCCTATTACTGCCTACAGAAACTGAGGTGAAGGTAAATATGTTCCCATGCCACCCTAGCTGGAAGGTCAGAAAATAAATGGGATTAATTTATCACTCTTGAGCGCATACTTTGATGTAGTCTGTAACTTCATGTTTGCCTATTTTTTGCTTCTCAAGACCTTTGTTTCTTCCAGTGCACAGTATAAACATTACATGTCTCATGGTACAGGAAAAAAATTGGAAACCAGAAATACCATTGCACAAAAACCATAATGTCATCTATTGAGGTAATAAGAAAATTCTCTGAATATACCTTCATGCTGGAGCTAGTACAGTAATGCTGCAACATTTTGCCAGCTTGTTTGGACAAGCCCTAAAGGAAGCTACTGCTGTGGCTTTTAGTGCAAGTAAACAATGAACCTGCAGAAATGGATTTATCTTGAGGTGCCTTTCTCCTTCATGTTGGGCAGGGGGAGAATAAGAACACAGATAAATTAGACAAACCTTAAATAATAGAATTATTTATGCTGTAAAAGACCCTTAAGATCATTGAGTTCAACTGTAAACCTAACCATACCAAGTCCACCCCTAAACCATGTGCCTAAGTACTACATCTATGTCATTTAAATACCGCTAGGGATGGTGACACAACCACTTCTCTGGTGAGCCTGTTTCAATGTTTTACAAGCCTTATGGTGAAGATTTTTTTCCTATTATCCAGTCGTAACCTCCCCTGGATTATCTTGAGGACCTTCCCCCATGTGCTATTTCTTGTCATCCAGGATTGAAAGCTGATCCCACCTGGCTACAATTTCCTTTCAGGCAGTTGTAGGGAGCAATAAAGTCACCCCTGAGCCTCCTTTTCTCCAGACTAAACAACCTCATCTCCCTCAGCTGCTCCTCATATGACTTGTGCTCCAGGCCTTTCACCAGCTCCTGTTTCTCTTCTCTGGACACTCTCCAGCACCTTGATGTCCTTCAACTGTACATAGGATTTAAACCACAGCAACTCTTTGGTGCAGCCTCACCAGTGCCAGGTTCAAGGGGACAATCACTGCCCTGCTCCTGCCGGTCACACTGTTGCTGAAATAGGTCAGGATGCCATTAGCCTTCCTGGCCACCTGGGCACAGCTGGCCCGTGTTCAGCATGTCAACCAGGACTTGCAGGTTCTTTCCCACCAGACACTTTTCCAAGCAGTCTACCCCAAGCCAGTAGTTTTTCATCAGGTTATTGTCACCCAAGGGCAGGACTTGTGGCAAAATTTCCAGTTATGTTCCAAACCTAAGCTTTCTAAGAAGAATGTTTGCCAGAAGGTTGCAGAATTTTGAACCTTGGACAAAACAAAATAGCCTGCACCAGTGGAGAGACATAAAACTAGTAAAACTGAAGTTACAATGCTTGTCAGAGTTGTAAGACATGTTGTAGTGAGAAGTGATAATTGATCTAATACTACTAGATCTGCCTGAAGTACTTATGTGTGTGTGTGTTTGTAAATGTTTTAAAATTTGCATAGTTCACTGAGAGAAACAAACATTTCAGATATTGTGGATTTAATAATCACGATTCTTAACTTGTTTCTGTAGTGTTACAATCCTCAAATGACAGGTCAAGACCTTCAAGCAAGTCATGAGATCTAAGGAGGTAGAAGATAGAAAGCACTAGAAGAAGCAGTTTATGTTCCTGTGAGGTGTCCAGAAGCTCAGCTTCTTTGAGTGAGTAAGTGAGAAAATAGCATAGTGGTCGATAGCAAGCATTTGTCCTCAGCAAAGGACCTGCCTTTCATTACTGGTGATCACTCAGTTATTCCCATTTTTCATGGCTGGCTGTCACTCCCTGGCAGTCATTCACCTTTTTACTATACACCCTGTCCTCGACAAACCAAGTTCATAGCATGGGTTCACAGATTGTGCCAAGGATGGAGCTTGCCAAGATTTTAACCACTAAGGGAATAAACTTACCTATACTAATATCCAAATACTGCCCATATACTAGAAAAATGAGAAAATCATATTACCTTAAAATTCCCAAATTCCATTAAACAAAGCTTAACTGACTTACGTTGGTGTTGTTGTCATGTATATTCCTACAGTTATTGGCACACCAAGAGACTCAAACAAAAACTCAAAAGATCATGATGTGGCTTTGAAAAGACACTAACAAAAACCGAAAAAATTACATGTTATACCAAATTTACTTTAGAGCTTGAAGAGTCTTGCTCTGCTCTTCAGGCATTTTCCCATCGCAGTAGGTGATAAAAGATAGTTTTTCCAGCATTTCACTAACAGAATTACAGGGTTAGCAGCATTAAATTGAACATATTTTTTATATGCTTAGCAGCATTTAGTTTTAATTTTAAATTGTATAAAAGCCTCACTCTGAAAGTAAACTAACAATGATGCTGTTTGAAGAATGAATGAAGATTTTTACCTTTTGAAACACCACATACAGTAACCTTTAATTTGTCATTTTGTGTTTTGTTGTACTGTCACTTTTAATGGTTGTTATACTGGCTAACTGGTTGTAATACTGGCAGTGTTACATGTTTTGCACTAACATATTTCTTTTCCTAAAATGTGCATTGCAGAATATTAATATTAAAAATAATGTCTCTTATTCTATGAGAATAAAAAATTTTGCAGCATTCCAAAATAATACGAATGAACATACTTATGGAGGCAGCACAGATTTACATTTGAAACAGCACTGAAAATTTATTCTTTCAGAGTTCTGACTTGAACTTTTTTTTTTTTTGGAGGACAATTGAATATTTTCTGTTCCTTGAATAAATATTTGCAGAAGATTATTTTCCTTATTTGAGGTCTTATGCACCAACGTAATAGTTCTTTCAAAGAAATTGCTGCTTTATCTTCAATTTGCTTCATCTTATTGTCTGGAATATAAACTGCTCAAGCCAGATCATTGAGTTTTCAAGAGAAAAACATTTTAATAGCAGAGTTGTATCCTACTTGTTTCCAAAGAAGTGCTTCTCAATTGTGCATCTAGCAGTACCATGTCTCAGTCTAAAAATAAGAATGCATTGTTTCTGGGTGCTCAGATGTCAAAAAATATACATTTTTTGTAATGGGGACAACTTTGATAAGTATAGCATTGTATAGAAATATACAGGCTACTCAGTGCTTGAATTTCAACTTGAAACTGAAATTAGATGGTAAATCCTTCATTCATGAGCTCACTTTACTTCAAACCTTTGAATCAAATAATTCTTGATTCCCAGCTACGGTAGTCTTAAAAAATTCATCATTATTCTGCTATCATGTGCTGAACTAGTGGTTTTAGCAGGAGTCTAATTAAAAGATTGTGACATACAATGTTGAATTTTAAACTGGAAGTCATAGTAACATCAGGGTAATTGATTATAGCTCATACCCTCTGCAGTTATAAAGGAGTTATAAATTGGAGTTATAAATTGTACTGAAGAATGAGAACTCTATATAACTCTATATAATAGTACAGAAAGATCTTGAAAGACCCAAAATGTATTGTCATTCATTACTTTAGCAGCCTTAAGAAAGCAATATGCAATATAATCCCGTATTTTGCCAAGACCAAAAAATATGCCTAATTTATCCAGCTGTGTAACTTGTCTTTTTATCGTTCATGATAACAAAAATATTTCCAGCGGACTAAATGTTACTTGTCAGTGTCCACTACATTTAGAGCTCAATAATTTTCTTAGGGGCATAAATATATGGTTTAGAAAAGTATATGAGCAGAAAGATGGTGTGTTAGATGTAGGTCTTTAAGTCTTATGTTATACTGATCTCAAGGGAAGCAATAAGAAATCCATTGAGTAATTCAGGTTTATATAGCATATGCACAAAGGTTTGTAAGTCCAATGTTTAATCATTTTTTGTCCAATGCAATGCTGCATGTGCAAACAGAGCTTTCCACTTTCTAATCATAATTCTCCCTGAAACTGTGCAGACTTTGAAGCTCATAATTGTGAGGCAAGTTTCCTAATCACAGAGACTGTTTAGGATGCTCTTTTATTTCACTGAAATCATACACATCAGTGATCACTTTCATCATAATTAAGATCATGATTCACAGAGATACACATGATACACATGATACCACAGCTGAGTTGTATCTTGACTGCCTTAGGTGTGATGCTAATAGCATTTTTATCTTCTGGCATGTTGGGGAAAAAAGAGAAAGTAAGGCAGGAAGTACATGGGAATGTCATGTGGTCAACACAGTCCAGGGCATGAGCAGATGGAGAGCAGCCCCGTGAGAAGGACTTGGGGTGCTGGTGGCTGAGAGGCTGGACATGACCCAGCCATGGGCACTCCCAGCCCAGAAAGCCAAACGTGTCCTGGGCTGCATCCAAAGCAGCGTGGGCAGCAGGGGAGGGAGGGGATTCTGCCCCTCTGCTCTGCTCTGCTGAGAGCCCACCTGGAACCCTGCAGCCAGCTCTGGGGTCCCAGCACAGGGAGGAAATGGAACTGTGGGAGTGAGTCCAGAACAGGATCACCAAGATGACTGACTAGAGATGGAGCACCTCTCCTGTAAGGAAAGGCTGAGAAAATTAGGATTGTTCAGCCTGGAAAAGGCTTCACAGTGACCTGACTGTGGCCTTTTGGTACTTGAAGGGAGCCTGCAAACAGAAACACCAAGATGACTGACTAGAGATGGAGCACCTCTCCTGTAAGGAAAGGCTGAGAAAATTAGGATTGTTCAGCCTGGAAAAGGCTTCACAGTGACCTGACTGTGGCCTTTTGGTACTTGAAGGGAGCCTGCAAGATAGAGAGAGACTATTTACAAAACCATGTAGTGCTCTTAAACAGTGCAGTCAGTAAGCTTGTTTCAAGCAAAGCCAGTGACTTCCCATATTCCTAATACTATTTTTTAAATCCCACAGTTAATTAAAAAACACTCAAAATTAATTTTTATTTTGTCAGACACAAACATCAGACAGAAACATTTCATCAGACACAAACTAAAAATAAAAAGATGAGTCTGTATTCCATCTGGCCAGGCAGAATGCGTGGAGTTTGAAAAATAATGGCATTTTTGGGATCCCAGTAGAGTACTGATCTGTATATCTTTCCTTCTCCAGAAATGCAGATTTTTGAACATATGTCTAAAGAGACTGCAACATGAATTTAATCCTATATTTCATCTTAGTAAACAACTGGAATGACACATCATGCACCAAGTTTATTTAACCTTATAATTTTATGTCACCTCTTTGGAAATGATTGGTTTGATACATGTTGTTTGGTCTCAGAATAACAAGTAATTTAAAAAATCAAGGAAAACATAGCAAGGGATATAAACTAAAATGTGCAAAATATCACCTTGCATAAACAAAGTTGATGAAATTCTTATTGTCATAGACTGATGTAAAAACCTGAAGGCAGTTTTAGCTTAAGTAGTAACAAGAAAATGCAAATTTACATGCATGTTCTATCTCCTCATTTCTCCCAAAAGCAAACTGAGCCAATACATTCTATCTCATCAGTCTGAAGCACAAATTCTAATCTGGCTAATAATTAGAGAAAATAAAATTTGAAGCAAGTTCCAACTGACCCAATTAAGTTGCTGGCCTAACACTCTGTGGGTTGTTCATCCCACTAGAAGTCAAACAAAAACCAGTGAGCAAAACAGTTTGCACAGCCCTTTCTGCAGTATCAGAAGCTTCTAAGTTGCATTCACAGTATCATAAAATTGGACAATGTATGAAAGGCTTTCTGTCAGCCTAATCATTCATGCTGTTCTTTTGTTGAAAAATACATTTGAATATTGCTCAACTAAAATAAAATAAATGCCATGAGAAGATGGAAAATTTTAATGCTGCTCATGATCAGGGGAATAAACTTTTTTTTAATAACCATGGTAACAGGAAGCAACCTAGACTTAGTAGGTCTTGTCCTGATATGTGTAATAATAAGTCATTCATCTTTTAAGAAATCAAGAAAGTTGAAAAGAAAAAGGGTTCTTTTAGGGGTTAGCATTAGATTTGTTCCAAAGTTCCCATGCTTCACCCCATTCATTTACAAAAGCAATCATACAGCAGTCCTGATTTTGCCCTCTGGCCCTTCCCTTGCCATTTCTTCTTCACAGTGCTTCAGTGGTGACCATCCCACTGCCTGTCTTGTGACTGGCCACTCAGCAACATCATCTGCAGTGACCTTTCTCTTCCGGTCTCAAGCCAGACCCGTGGAGGCCACTGAAGCACTGCTGCAAGCTGGAGCTTACCTTTAACTGCTCCATGGATGGAGCACTCCAAAATGCATACACGTCTTTTCAGATAAGAAGTTATCTGATTCAGTGACACTTTACCTGTTGGAATTGTTTTACCTTTCTGTTTCCCGCTATATCAGGAAATACAAAAAAGTGTCAAGTTTTTTGTGTTTGGTTGTAGGTACCTTTCTCATAGAGAAAGACAGATCTCTAGGATAGATCTAGCATAGATTTCTTAATATTTCCTGACAGAGTTGTTCCACTTACAGTAATTGTCCTAAACTTACACACAGAGAATTAGAGAAACAGTGAATATGTAATCTAGTGGGAGGGAGGGTTCCTCAGCTATGGATTACTTAGGTTCACATACTTGTTCTCCCAGGGCATCCCATGGAAACAAATATCCTGTCCTGTATTCTTAGCCCCTCAGGTTGTTGGCGTTTTTTTCAGAATATCTGATGAAGGTAAGGGAAACTTCAAAATATATTGTTTCCTCTGATGCTGAGGCAATACTTTGGAAATTATTAACGTATTTCTTCTACTAATATCTACACACAATGTCTGGAAACCCTTTTCAATGTGTATTTATTAAAGTTCCACTTTTTATATGATCACTGATAATTATACTGCTACAGGAAATGTGTTGTGCCTACATTTTGCTCACTGTTTCAAGCTATGCTCCTCTATGGAGGTAAGATGTCTGAAGTGGGACCTGAAATGCTGCACACTGAGAACTAACTTTGTCACAGATATAGTTGCTCATTCATAAATCTTACAAGGAACCTCAGCCGCTGAGCCAAGCTGCCTTCAGATAATGAAGTAAGGAGATATGTAAAAGAGGCATTCCTAAGATGCATGCCAGGTAGGTCTCTGCTTCTTGAGAAACAAACTCTAGAATTAAAGAAGCTGCTACATTTGTAAAGAAAGCTAACCTGTTAGGGTATCCATCTACACTCCATTATAACACCAAGAAACACATTATCTCTGTAGAGCTGTCTAAAGTCTGATAGCAAATTTGTCTGAAAGCATTCATTTTATGTAAAAAAATTTCTACAAGTGCATTATTTTCTGAACCCAAAATGGATTTTAAAAATTTTTCATGTTTGTAAAGCAATGATATTCTAAGAAAATTGGTATACTTTTTTTGCCATGTAGTATAACATGCATTGTAAGTATTTAATATTTTATTTTATGTAGGATATTCTAAGATGTACAAATATAATATTCATAATATACCTTTGATGAGTGTGGAGGTGATAAGGATATAGGGAGTTCTACTAGAAGACAAGCTGAATAAATGACATTCTTCATCACAAGCTTATATTACAAAATCATCACTGAGCAAAATGATATCTTTGTAAGGAAAAGAAAAAAAAGAGGCACACCCTTTCCACTTGACATTACCTTTGTTAAATAGTGCTCACTTTGAA
The DNA here is from genome assembly GCF_014805655.1 of Passer montanus. Lineage (NCBI taxonomy): Eukaryota > Metazoa > Chordata > Aves > Passeriformes > Passeridae > Passer > Passer montanus. Next base: position 68,710 of record NW_024366580.1, read on the forward strand.
CTTTTCTTTGCTAAGATCATAGCTGTGGATTCCTGACAACCCTCACCATCCTGCACTGCATAACCTGCAAATAAATGTAACTTTTCTTCTACTACTCTGAAAGGTAAAATAAGGATTGAATTACTCCAGCCAACTCCACCCAGCTGGTGTACTAGGCATGATGTTCTATGGCATGGAATATCCCTTTCACCAGTCTTTGTTCCACCTTGGAGAAGTCTATGAAGGACTCTACTCCATGGAAGGAATCTCTTGTAGCAAGAAAAGAGCATGATGAGAAAGAAGTGGCAGAGACAAATCATCATGAGCAGACCACAGCCCCTGTTACTGTCTACATGGCTTTTGTGTGTGTGTGTGCATGTGTAGGAGTAGAGGAGCCAGGAATGAAGGAAGGGAGATGAGCCCAAGAGAAGAGGAGGGGAGGGGAAGGTTGTTGTACTCTTGTTTTTATTTTTTGTTACCCTTCTCTTAATTGGCAATACATTCAATTAATTTTCTGAAGGTGATTCAATTTTGGCCATCCTAGTAACTGGTGACTGACCCCCCTGTCGTTATGTCAACTCAGGTCTTTTTTTGGTACTTTGTTCATCTGTCCTGCTGAATAGGAGGAGTGGGAGACAGTTGGATGACTGATTAATGGTGCAGTTCCTCAGTTAATAAGTAGAATATCTAGAAAATCCAGCATGTTTTCAGATTTATTCTTTATAGTAAGTCAAATATGCAGAACATATATTGGATTCAGGCATAATAATCTGATGAAAACTGGAACTCTAACATTTCTTGAATCTAAAGCTTCAGTTTACTCTTCATTGTATTAAAAGGATCTCAAATAATTTTACAAACTTCAGAAATTTAGGAGAAAAATATATAGTTTTATTTTTTAGAATTAAATGCATTTAAACTCACTATTGAGTAACCAAAAAGAAAGGGTTGTTTTGAACCATCTTTAAGCAATGCGTATTCCCAGTGCACACATGACAGTGTCTCTAATGAAAAACACAAAGTGCATTTTCTTGTCAAGTTTCAAAAAAAGCACTACAAAAAATGAAAAGTATTTCTAAATCAAGGAAAGTAGAAGCTGTACCTCTTATCTCAGAAACTATAAATCTATCAATGCATTTAAAAATAATTAGTATAGATTGAAAACCTGGAAAGCAAAGTACTTTAATGCAAGCTTCTTTACCTGCAATTGATCACTGCTGTTGAAATGCAACTGTTTTATTTTCCCTTCATTTTAACTAATTTGGAGATTTCAATTCTTGCTGCATTTCTCCAGATTTTGTTCTAGTTTGATTTTTATTTTGATTTCAACATTTTCCATTTTTGAATGGATACCTGTTTGATTGTTTTACACCATTTTCCTGGCACTAAGATTTTATATTTGGTGCTCTGGAGCAATTGATATATTTAAGCATATAATGGAGACTTTCAATAAGTTTTTCTTACTTTGGAAGTTTATGCTACTCTTCTATGTTATGTATTACAATATCTAAGCACTGGGGTTTTTTTTTCCTGATTAAACATTGCACACTTCCATATAGATATATTATTTAAAAATGCATAAGTAATTTTAATATACTAATATTAATATTTGAAAAATGCTAGGTATAATATTTGATACAATTTTCTGACTAAAGCACCCGTCTTCAAAACAATAATATACTAGTATAGAGACCAAAAATCCAGGTAGCTACTTCCTTTGAGAACAGAAGGTTTAATCTATGGGAGTCATCTCATATGTCTTTTCTATCTCCAATAGAAATCTGAAGTCTTTGCAAGGAATGGAATTCTTAAAGACTATTGCTACAGGCCAAGTGGCTCTGGTATAGTGATTATATTGATTATAAATATGTGCTTCAGAAAGACATGATTTCAAAACAGACTGATGTCAGTTTTCTTCCTGACAGTCCTTCTGTATGTCTGTCACAGTTAAGGATTCCCTTCCATGAAACTGTTTGGCTCTCATGTTTTTAATCTGTTTTTGTGGATGCACCACATGAAATCAATTCCAAGCAACAAAATTAAATATTTCTGAAAGCAGATAACAGTCATGAGTTCTATGTTTTTACTACAACCCTGCTATTTACAAGAAAACATATTAGCAATGAAAAATAAATGTAGAGTCCAGAAGAGAGTTCTGAGAATCAAGGGTCAAAGCTTCTGAGCCTTATATAACCATAATCTTTAAAAATATTAAACCAGTTTTGTTTCTCACTCTTCTCCTCTTTTAAAAGGAAGTAATAGTAAGCAACTGCATAGGAATGCTGCAAGTTTTGGTTACCTGATACACTAAAGAATTTTAATACTCTTAGAAGTGACAAAATGTTATTATTTCTTTTAAGATTAAGATTTCAATCTTTGTCTTTAAGAATGTGTGTCTCTCCAGTAGATTAATTGCCTCCATATGGGAAAAGCCTGTGCAAGAGGCACTGAAGACAGTGGCATAAATCAAGGGTAATGTTAAGGACCTTTACAAATCATTCCAAAATTGTTAAGAAATGTGATCTTTTGCTGCAAGACATTTTCTGTGGTGTGTTTCCACTTAGCACACAGATTGTGTACTACATCCAGACATATCCAGCTTTCTTGATGCGCATTTCCTTAGAAGCCAATGCTGAGAGAAGAGCTTTGTTTAGCTTAGAAACAGTTGCACCAGCAAATGCTTCACCTAATACGGTACATTGCACTAGAAATTAGCTCAGGAATGCATCAACATGACTGTACAAGAGCAAATCTCTCTAACTTCCTCATAGCTGAAACCTGATGCCACATCATCAGCATTTTATTTCCTTACACCATTGTTCTTCAATATTTTTAACTGATAGATCACCTGACCATTCTGAAATACACATATACAGCTGTGTGTCTCTACTCTTATGCAGCAGGCAAGAGACCTGAGCACTGCTTTGTGTCATGCATGTAAACAAAAAGTTATCACTGTATTAAAGCCCATTTTATCTCAACATTTGGAGCAACTAAGTGTACAATTTAACTACAACAAGAACAAAACAAACAAACAAACAAAAGGTGGCATTTGGTCTGGGATGCAAGAGCAGCATCATTGACTCCCAGTTTTCCTTCAGGGCACTTGCTGTTTCTCCAATTGCAATATTGTTATAGATTATCTTCTCCTGCCTTACTATTAACCTTTGATTTATAGAAATGTGATAAATAACACTGCAGATGTACTAATGAGCTTCCCATGAGAGAAAGAAAATACAGATAGCATCTGGAATCAGCTGGGAGCACTGAGAGGGATTTAAGCCTGTTGGAGGGATGGGGGAATAGGAGACATTTGTAAACAATATGTGTTTGCTTAAGGGAGGTCCATACTGGTGCCTGTAGTCGTTGAGTTGTTCAGCTGACAGCTGACCATAGTTTTCACATAGTGACAAGCCTCCATAGTTTTCAGGACATGTTGGCTTGTGCTTCCACCAAGAGGAAGAATTAGCGTCTTCAGGGGAATTCCTGAGGCTGCAGCCTATAAGTCGTATTAGTTTTTACAAAATGTCAGGTTCAGTTCTTGGGATTCTTAGGGATCTTGGAGGCAAGTCAGGTCTACTGTGACATAAAGTGTACATTGTGACATAAAAGCATATATTTCCCATGCTAGCAGAGAAAGCACACATTTGAAATATCTGTATGGAAAGGGTATCCTTTGTAATTTTTTGTGCCAAATGGGTACCAGACTCCCTAATTCTATTTATAAAAGCAGCTTCTGTAATGTTGCTCCCTTTTTGCTTCCTTTTTTTAGAAGGAAATAAGTCATAAATGCTATCAGTTTGGGTATAGACTGCTTCTTCATTTGCTTGAAAAGGCTTACAAATGCCTGGCTTTGTTTGCTCCCCTGCATTTCTTGTTATGGAGGACTGTAAAGAAGAATACTTTGAAACAAACCCTTGAAACAGCAGTTTTATTCCTGGAAAAAAGCATTACCATTATTCATTTGGTATTTGAAGAGGCAGCAGCATGGAGAAAACCTGAGCTGCTGTAGCATTTATTACGTGACTCTGTGAACTTCAATTGGGAAAGGGGAACATGTGCAAAATGCCTGCTTTTCCTTTCTCTTTCATTATAACTGTGCAAAATTAGAGAGGACTCACATTCTGAGCAGAAGTAGAAATGCTTCTGAATTGACTCTAAAATATGCATATACTTAAGCAGTTCTGTAACTGTTTTGGTTTTTGTCCTTTCTGAAGCTCAGAAGGCAAGACCCAAGACTGCATATTCAAAATAACAAAAAACTCCAAAAGAATGCGAAAGAGAAGCAAATATTCATACAAGGGTGAATTCTGAGATGTGATATAGGTGTAAATACAGTTGCAAGGGAACTGTACTCCACCAAAGTTTAACATTTTCTGTTCTGGAAGAACATATTCTCAGCTACTAAGTTTCTCAGAATGAGCTATAATAGGTTATACCACTGTAAGTCACAATTTCCCTGTACCTGGAACTTATAGAGCTATACTTGCTAAGTGTGCTGTGAATTTACCCATCATTTTTCACTCATTACATTGATTCTTTAAAATGCTACTTTGTTAATCACGTCTGCTAGTGACAATTTTTGTCTGGTGAGTATTTTGAGAGCCATTTTCTTCCAAGTGAAAGAGGGGTTTCAAAATAATCAGCAATTTAAAGAATGGTATTGAAACTCCTGAAAAAATTAAAAAGCCGAAGATGTACTATTGTGATGTATTTACATGATCATGCACTAGAAACTGAAAATTGGAGCCAGTTATTTTCTGAATCGGACATTGGAGTGAAGGAGTGAGCAGCAGTAGCTGCTATGACAATTCCTGTTGTGGAAAGCTACCAAACACTGCTCTACAGTGCCTCGGGTTATATGAATCTTACATTCAAAGTGAAATGCTGTAAATGCTTCAACCTCTAAGCCTTTATGAAGAAATTAATTGTCTGTTATAGTTAATATTTCATTATTTTAGTAAAAAGGATAAAAGGTGAGAACTTAATTCTTCTTTTTAACAGGTGACATATGCAATATGAAGGGTTGGAGGCATAGATGAGTCGAAACATTAACAATGGCTTTTTTACTACTTAATATGAATAGAAGAAACTTTCACACCAGAGAAGCAGAGGAACAGCAGTGTCATCAAAATATCTAGTTTTCTGGCTAAGAAAATGCCAGCTGAAATTTCAATAGAGAAAATATCTGGTATGCAGTTGTATACATTAGAATTTTAATATTCACAATTTCTGTTTCTTGAATAAATTCAGGCTTAAGTAAGTATGTTTTGCTACCTTGGCATTTTTCATTTACTTCAAATTGACTGTCCTATATTCTTTAGTTCATCTTTTACATTGTACAAGCTGCTGCAAACTGTTAAACTGTTACAATATAAAGCAAGTAAGCAACCTGTTATGGTTGAGCTTTGATTTCCAGCCCCTACATGTAGCCAGTAAATTAATCTAAAATTATTTAACTCAGTTTAAATGAAGTAGCATCTGTGTTGATAAAGGTCAAACACCATCCCCTTTTTTCTGTTTAAATTTGAAGTCTTGCATTTGAGTTTTTAGCACTGGTGTCATAATTAACCTGCCATTTTCTGCTGACAAAGATTCTTCAGCATTTTAATCTGGTAGCATTTTTTAATAATTTATTTCTATTACTCAATGTCATAAACAACACAGGAGAGAGGCATAATGTAGTTAGTAGATATACTTTTAAAATATAGAACAATGAAAATTAAAAATGTTCCATATTTGTTGCAAATTGGATCTCACATGATGAAGCCATACTTTAATAATGCAATTTTCCTTACAATTCTTGTCCTTTGACTACCAACTGTTCCCAAGATCTAAACTCTAGCACACTGATATAGGAGTGTCTTTGAAATATGGCATCAATGTCGACCTCACTGCATGCCTGAAGCATCAGTGAATGTGTTTTTCCCTTGCAGACTAAGCAGAGAAATAAGAACATAGAAAAACTTTTTTCTAACTCACCTCCCATCAGAAATCAGCTAAATGACCTTCTGAACCTCTAAACAGTGGCTCAATTTTTTTTAATTCCCTGCTGTGAGCCAGCAAGATATCCCATGTGGCCGCTGTAGGCGCTTTCCTGGATGCCAACATCCCTCTTAAGACTGAAAGCATATACCATTTTGATACACAAATAGGTTTGCTAGTTCCCTTAATCCTCCTCATCCATTAGTCTGATGCTATTATAATGAGCTAATTTTCAATATTATCCCACAGACTTGGTATACTATGATCTGAATCAATCTAATTCATTTATCTGATCAGTTCATTGATAACAGGAATATTCAACTAATCCTCACATTTTATGATTAAATTAATTATTTGTGACTTTGCAGAAAGTAACTACTATTTTAATTAAATCAATAAAAGGATTATTAGAGTTATTATTGTTTTAATTGGATAATGTCTCCATCAGTGACAGAGACAGGAGGATCAAGTACACCCTCAACAAATTTGCAGATGACACTAAGCTGTGTGGTGCAGTTGCCCCCGCTGAGGAATGAGATGCCATCCAGAGGGACCTGGAGAAGCTCAAGAAATAGCACCATAAGAACCTCACAAGGTTTAACAAGACCAGGTTCAAGGTGCTGCACCTGGGTCGGGACAAGTCTCAGTGTCAGCACAGGCTGATGAGCAGGAGAATGAACAGACCGAGAACAGCCCTGAGGAGTAGGATTTGCTGGACATGACCCAGCAATGTGACATTTACCTACATTTGATTAAATTAACTCAAATATTTTCATATACTTAAAAATAAAGAACCTTGTGAAGAAGCATCCCAAGACTACTTTGAGTACCCAAATTAATGAAAATCTAAATTAATGTCTACTCCTTGATGTACTGTTATAAAAAGGGAGTAATAAGTGCATATCACCTTCTTCAATTCACAGAGAACAAAATTGTGATCTTGAATGACAACTGGCTATATTATTTCATATAATCAACTTAAAAAATATTGATAGAAATGATGAAGAGCACAACATCATTGCACTGATAAATCTGAAGCAAACCCATTACAAATGTACAAATTTTAAATACTCATGTGGTACTCATGTGTATATAACTCTTATGACTATATACCAACCAAACACTAATAAAATTGAAAATTGTTTCCAAAACTGCTGGCAAAAAGTAAGAAATTACCAATATGTTGCAGCCAAAAAATTATCAGCAGGGTCAACTGCTCTTGATGAAGATGTTGTCATTTTACATCTCTTTAATTCCAAGGGTGTGAAACATTGCCTTTAGTCAAAACAAAAAGCCTTTTTCTTCCAAAATTTAGACTTCAAATAGAAAAGTCTTAGCATCAGGTATTACAAATATTTAATGTTGTGCAGTGAGTAGGATCTGATGCTTTTATGTCTCTTTCAAACTTTGTTGAATGTGCTGCTCTTCAAAATGCCACTACAGCTAATCGTTTTCTATATTCAACATTACCATTTCTTGAAATATAAATTATTTAATGGTTTCTTTTACCTGGACATGGGGAAGGTAACAGCCATGTTACAGTGTTGCAGAACTAAGTCAGCGTGCCTGCTCTGGTGTTGTCCCAGCAGGCAGCCTCCATTTTCTGGCACCAGCCCTGGAGATGTGGTGGTGATGCCGTTTTATGTAGAACATGGGTGGTAGCATTTGGTGATAATGACAGTGCAGGATTGGCATGAAAAGGGCTGTCCCAGCCCAGTCTGGCAGGGGAGCTGCAGGTGAAATAAGGAAAGGAAGTATAAGGGGGCAGGGGCTGCCCATGGTAATGGAGGGTGGCTGCTTTGGACTGCAGTTAGCGAAGCCACCAGACCACAGCACACTTCTGTCTTCTAGCTCCTCTGCCACTGAGCTGTACTGTTGCCGATAATCTAAAGGACATATAAGAAGGCAGCAAGCTATACCCAGTAGTGCTCTTACAGGGAGCTCTGAAACTCTCTGAATCCTTGGGTAAAGAGACCTCTGTACCTTTCTTTCACTGGGAGCCCTGGGGCTGATCTGCTGGCATGACCTCTAGTGAGGACGTGGCCATGTCAGAGTGGGTGGAATGCTGGTGGCAGCCAGCACAGTTCCTCAAGATTGGGGTCTCTTGGTCGTCATGGAGGCATGTAATGGAGAGCTTTGGTGTGAGGCTGGGAGAGCTGTGGGCACAGTGGCAGGCGCTGCTGGCAGCATCAGAGCTTGGTTGCTTCATTTAGTGGCTCTCCTGTCTCTGACAGCTTGGACAGGAACATGAGCAGATCTTCTACCCTCCTCTTCCTTCACCACTCAGCCAAGGAGTGTTGCAACTTTCTGCAGAGATTTACGTAAACATTAAGAAGCATCTTCTCCTGTCCCTCCATATCTTATCTAGTATCCTGTGATAGATAGCATCATGATCCTACAAGGAGCTGGGACTTCCCCAGAGCTGTGGACAGAAGCAACTCTCCAGCACCCATTTTTTTTTTTTTTCACAGAGTGAAAAAAAAGTTTTTAAACACAAATTTTCTCAGTAAGCTATTTTTCCTGAACCTAGTTTCTCTGAAGTCTAGTAAATCTATTCTGTTGCAACCAGCAAAGTAAAATAGTATGTGGCTATGGGATTATTCATTCAAAAAAGACAGAAACCACCATACAAACACCTTATACTTTTATTGTGGATGTGTGCACATACACATTTCACAATGTAAGTGAAATTGAATAATGGTAAGAGCAGATAAATTTTTGGATACAAACCAAGATTTTGAACAAACCACAATGCTAAATTCCTTAATTGTGCCGTAATTGTACTAAATGCATGATCAAAAAAACCCCAAACCAAACAAAAAAAACCAAAAAACAAAACAAAACCCAACAAAAAACAAAACCACAAAAAAAACCAAACAAAAAAAAAACCAACAACAAAAAAAACCTGCAAAAGGGACTTCTAATTAATTCCAAGATTAAGCACAGAGAAGAAAAAAATGTAACATATAAGCAAAAGCTGAATTTCTTATTCATAAGTTAGGTAAATTAGAACACAAACAAGAGTTTCATCAGAGCTGAATTATGGTGTAATGCATACATGAAACTGGAAGATATCTGGTAAGCACCATACAAATTAATATAATGTATCTCAGTATTCAACAATCTCTAATAGCCTGTAATCCAGTTTCCACTTACTAATGCCATCTTTAATATGCTGGAGAAAAAAGTATTTTAATGCTTGGCAAGACCGTTCAGAATTACATTAATGAACTCAATTATTTCACCTAAAGAACTCAGAAGAAAACAAATTGTCGCTATGTATTCATTAGGCTTTTTTTTGGTTTCATACAGTAAATGACAATACTTCTGACAGCTACTAAGTTGGAAATCTCTTTTGCTGGAAAAAAAGACAGGGTTCAAATATTGAGAATCAGTGAAGCAAAAGTGAAGTAAAAAATCCCATGCTCTCTTATTTCTACATTTTTCATCCCATAGTCTTCTTGTTTGTTGCACCTGTTGTTTACACTCCCATTGTAATGACTGACTATGGGTTCAATATAAAGTCAGAAATTCCATTCTCAAAATTTGAACCAAATTAAAACACACTATGGCTAAGGAAGGAAGATGTTACATCACTTCCAAAAATAGAGTTTTGGTAAGTTTTAGATAATTTTTAAAGATGCTTGATTTTTCAGTGCCCCTTACTGGAATTCTCAACATGTGATATTAACAATAGGTTACTCTTAATTTCCCTGCATTTCTGTCCTTGCCCATTTCCCCCTTTCTTTTTCCTTACAGTGGTTTTAAAAGACAAATTTCATTTGTCATCTCTTGTATCAAAAATTGTACCTAGAAATTATTTAGTACTAATTTAATCCAATTAAATTCATTAGAACAGGATGACCCTTGACATTCCTATCATCATTCCTAAAGAGTAAAATGCAAGGCATTTCTAGAAATATTAATTAAACTGATGTAGGAATTAAAGTGTTCTAAGCATAACAACAAAAAATATTATGGTACAAGAATATTAATGTAAGTTTTTAAATAATCACAAACCAGACAACGTCAAAAATTAATTTTCTCTTTTACTCTCCATTTGTCTTCACTGGATTTTTTTGAATGCATTTTTTCTTTTGGTTATTACTATATTTGATGAATACTCATTTGACAACCTTCTTTTAAAACAGAATAGTAACAAGGGTCTAAGAACAATTAACAGAATAATTATTACTTCTATTCAATGTAATTATTTAGTGTTGACTTCAGGAGAATTCAAACCCAGTTACGAGCAGCATCCCTGTGAGAACCAGTTTTCTTTCACAAAAATTAATAAATAAGCACACCTCTCTTCCAAACAGTTCATAGATTATAGCACCAACGACATTACTAATGCCAAATTAAGATGGTTTGTGCTATTTTTTTTCTTCTGGAACTGCTGTATGGCAGCATATAAATTGGTAACAAAGTAGTGTTAAGGACAGAAAAGAAAGAAACAAATTTCGTCCACTTAAATCTATGAACAGTGGCAACACTACCCCAAACACATCAGTAATTTACTCACATAAAGCTACTACAGTTTGTGCTGAATGCAGAAATGGTAAAAAAATCTATCTGTGAACTGAAAATAAAAAGACAATATATTCTAAGTTCACAAGGTTATGTTGCCAATTTGAACAATTAAGAAGACAAAAAATTGCTCCTCCTCAAACTAGATGAGAAAAGAGTCTTCCTCTGAAGCTATAACCCCATCTAGTGGGACTTCTTTTTAATAGCTGGTAAGATTTGATCTTTTCATTACTCCGAGTATTTTGTGTTAGTAAAGACTATCAAACGAAAGTGGGAGATTCCCAGGTTTTGTCTACTCCAGACTTTTCCTTAAAGGATTCTGAATTTGCTACTTTTATGATTACCTCATCAATTATAAAGGGTTGGCACAGCAAGGAAGGTAGCTACTGTATTATCTGGATAAATGCTAAATAAACTTAGTGCCACACTGTGGAAAAAAAAACATGGTTTATGAGATTTTTGATTATAAGCAGAAAAGTGCAATGTAGAAATGGTGTTGGTCAACAGTCCTCAGAGTACCTCGCCTTCATGAATTTTCTTCAAAGTTGTCTTCCCTCATTGAAATTAATAAAGCACAAGGGGACAAAAGAACATAAAAGAATGTAATTGTACTGTAGTGAATGTTGGGGATTAGGATATGATGAATTTAACCAAAATAGTAATGAATTCTTGTAGCGTTCACAGCTAAATTGCTGTATGAACACTGGTTTTGTTCCTTGCCCTGAATGACACAAAGAAATTGAGGAGTAAGATGGCTCATTGGTTCTAAACTCTTTCACTGGGAACGATGACTTATAGAGAAGGGAGAGAGTGGAGGGTTTTTTCTGATGCCTAGTATTTATAGTTTATCACATTACTGTAACATATTGCTCACTCAGGGCTGAAACCACAACAAGTGCCTTTGCTGCAGAATAAGCTGGGCCACCTCTTGCACACACTATTGTGCCATTGATAGAAGACTTCCTGTTGTTTTATTGACAGCTCACTGAGTAAGGCTATCTTCATCAGCACCCTGCCAAGACAGGGCACTCTCACAAGTTGCAGGGATTTTACAAACTCTGTTGACCCAAACAACATCATCTTCTGCATTCAAACGATTCTGTAATCTTTCGTATTAATTTGATGAGTAATTATGGTTATCAGCACTGACATACAATTTATCACCAATTTTCAAAAGAGCTCATCCAGTAAAAGAAATGGGGCAGTTACACTTCATTCAGACCAGCCACTGCATACTTGGAAAGTTGGTCACACAGTGCAATTGTGGCTTCTGTTTCAAAGCCTCTGAGTCTTTAAGACTGTCAAGACTTGAGACTTAAAACTGAAGAGCAGATTTGTAGAGCTACACCAAACTTCCACCTATTCTCATTCGGAGACAGAGTATACTTATGCAACTAGTGGAAAACACAATCAACAGCAAAGGGTCTCCTGACAAACTCCATCACCTTTCTGCAGCCAACAGCTTGGAAGACTTTGTGCTGGTTAATAGCTCTTAATGGAGTTCACTCCATCAACTTGTGTAATTATCTGTTAAACCACTTGTAGTTTTTTAACCAGAATATCCGTAGAAATGAGTTTAATGATTTAGTTACAATTTGACTGGAAAAACAGTTGCTTCTGTTGGTTTTAAACTTGTTTCTTGAAAATCCCATTTAATGCCTCCTTTTCTTGCCTAACAGAATATCAAGCAATGACAGCACTTTCTCCATGCCAGTCAGGATTTTATAACTGCTACTGTATCATTCCCTTCCCTCTGTTATCTCTCATTTATGAAAGCCATTCCCTGACTCTTTTGCTAATTACTTCCTTTTTGAGATGGGGTTACAACAGCATAGAGACTTCACAGATTCATGCCATATTTTCACCTTCTTTCTTAACTAGCTAATTCCTATTATTTTAAAAAGGTCTATTTTTATTTTTAAACACTTTTGAACATTCAGAATCACAGAATTGTTAGGGTTGGAAGTGATCTTTGGAGGTCACCTAGTCCAACTGCCCTGAGGCAGGGTCACCTAGATAAGGCGACAGGAATATGTCCAAGTATTCCTTGGATTTGGAATGTTTCCAGAGAGGGAGACTATGACCTTTTGAGCAGCTTGTTCCAAGTGCTCTGCTAGCTTCAATGTAAAGAATTTCTTCCTCATGTTGAGCTAACACTTCTTGGGCTTTCTGTCTAAGGCCATTGCCATTGCTCTGTGTCCTGTCACTGGACACTGCTAAAAGTCTGGCATCATCCTCCTGACACCCGCCTTTGAGATATTTATATGCATTAATGTGATGTCTTCTCAGTCTTCTCCAGGATAAACAAGCCCAGCTCCTGCAGTTTCTTCTTATAATAGACATGCTCCAGACCCTAAATTATCTTTGTGGCCTCTAGTGGACCCTCTCCAGTAGCTCCATGTCTCTCTTGTATTGAGGAGCCCAGAACTGGACACAGGACTCCAGTTGTGCCTCACGAGGGCCAAGTAGATGGGCAGAATCACCTCCCTTGGTCTGCAGTAAGGGAAGAGTTAATGACATTTGTAGTATATGCCTTAAACAAACACTCGGTTGTAAAACTTGTTGCAGCAGACATTAGTGGTCCCTAAGCACAAACAGCAAAAGAAATAGTTTCTGTTCTGTCTTTGCCTAGGCAGGACAGAAATGGATACTTTTCACTGCAACGTTCTGCTGCAGAATGCTACATAACTGCCAGAACAAGCCTCAATGACCACTGAATTAAAGCTTGAGCATGAGTGATAGCCAAAGCCATTCCTCCTCTCCCTCTCATGTTAACTAGGAACTGACAATTAGTCCTACTAACGAGGAACTGAAAGCCACTCCTACCTTTACTTCTTGTGCAAATAAGGTACTATATAAAAATTACTCGGGGAATGAGCCAGGGGGTGGGCACCCAGCACGAGGAGACACTCTGGGCACTGAATGACTAATGGGGTGATCCCACCTCCATGGTGGTAACTATCTTCTACTTGCACTATCTCTCTCCTCTCTCTCACTCTCTCTCTCTCTCTTTGTTATACAAGCAGTTTTGCAAAAAAAACCCTGTACTGTTGAACTGATCATGTTGCATATTTGCTCTCCTTTGCACCTTAATTTGGGCAGAGGACTTCAACATCCATTGAATCACAACACCTGTTGGCCATACTCTTCCCAATGCACCCCAGGATATCCTTGGCCCTCCTGGCCATAAGGGCACTGCCAGGTCATAGACAACATGTGATCCACCAAGACTCCCAAGTCCCTTTCTGCAGAGTGCTCCCGAGTCCTTTTCTTGCAGATAGCCTTTTCCGCAGAGCTGTTCTCTTCTGCAGAGCTGCTGGCACTTGGGGTTATTCTTCCCAGGTACAGGACCCTACACTTGCCCGTGTTGACCTTCATCAGGTGTCTCTCCACCTAACTCTCCAATCTATTAAGGTCCTGCTGAATGGCAGCATAACCTTGAGTTGTGCCACTTCTCCAGTTTTGCATCATCATCAAACTTGCTGAGCATCCTCTTCTCCAGGTTGTTGATAAACAAGAGTAGGACTGTGTTGTGGTGCATTTATTACATTTATTTCCCTTGGTCACAATGTGTCATCTTTTTCTCTTCCTATCAGCGTGCTAATGGTTCGTTGTTAAAGTTGCCCTCTCCTAGTTTAATCTCAGTTCCCCTAAAAACCCCATTTATTGTTTAAAGTTCTGTTATTCTCTTCCCCTTAGTTGTCACACCTACCCATTCCTCTTCATACCTTCCTCACACCTACCCATTCTTCCAGAAAGTTCTGTGTCCATATTATGTTCTTCAATGCCCCATTGGTTTATGTGAATTATCCCCTCCCCGTCATCCCCATTGGGTTTTGTTTATTCCATCTCACCTTAATCTCCTCCCCCATAGTACCCTCATTAGCTGATTGTTTGTACCCTCCCACTGAACCTCCCCAGTTTATTAGCTGCTACACACATGTGTTTGGGGTCTTCTGTCCTTAGATCCTCTAGATATTAAAGACTCTCTTGAACTCATATAGAAGGCCTCCCTTGCCTCTGCCTCTTCTTAACCACACCCAAGCACCCTAGAGCAGCTGCTCTAAATCTGTCTCTAGGAGGAAATTAACTCCTACGGATACCCACTTGTCCTAGTGAGGATTGAGCTCGCCATCCACTCCAATGCTGCAGCAAGACTGGACTCAGTATTGATCCCAGGAGAAAACCACTGACTGCAGGCCTCCAGCTGGATGGTACTCCACTGATCACGATCTTCTGAGCTCTGCTATTTAGCCAGTTCTTAACCCACCTATTTGTCCATTAGTCTAGCCCACATTTTCTGATCTTACCTATGAGGATGTTATAGGACATACTGTAAAAAGCTTTGCTGAAGTCAAGACAGACTACATCCACTGCTTTCCCCTCATCAACGCATCTGCCATGTCATCATAGAAACTATCAGATTTGGTCAAACATAACTTCCCCTCAGTGAATCCATGCAGTTCTTTGGTTCCTAATAACACAACTGTAAATCGGTATATTTATGACTATTCTGCAATTTAAAAAAAAAATAAACAAACCGTACCCGAAAAATCTAACCCAAGATCAAACCACACACACAGACATATCAGCTTCCAGCCTGCAAGAGTTCACTAACTGTGCCCTTGCTGACTACAAGAGCCATGCACAGCTTCCTGGGATAGAAGGGATGGGATGGGATGGGATGGGATGGCATGGGATGGCATGGGATGGCATGGGATGGCATGGGATGGCATGGGATGGCATGGGATGGCATGGGATGGCATGGGAAGGGAAGGGATAGGATGAATCAGCAGCTCTGAAGCAGCACAGCTCACCCAGCTGCCATAGCACCATTCTCTCACCTACCCACAAGGAGTTTCCCAGTAATGCCAAAATCAGCCAGATAGAAACTTCCCAATACAGTTTTGAGTACTAGAAAGCAAGAACTCTTTATTGCAGCATGTTGCTCACCTGGGGGATTCTTCCTCCATTCAAGCATTGGGTGAGCAGAGATTTTATCATACACACTGATTACATATTCATTAGCTATCTCCACTTCCTTGACTTTATTTGACACAGTCACACCTGTTATTGGAAGTTCTTATATGATTCTCTGGGATTTGTGTTCAACATCCAGTGTCCTTTTCACGTGGCTGTTCCTCTACCCTCTGCTTTTAAGCAGAGTATCTTTGTTTTGCATAACTTCTACTTTGTCAGACTTACATAGCTGAGCTGGCATCCTGCTAGCATTTTGCATGACTTCTGTTTCCCTAAGTTACATCCTTAATTTATTTCTCCAAAGCTAAGCAGTTGTGTTCTGGAGTTCCTGATAAGAATAAAGGTTGTACTGTTCTACTATTCTTATTGAGTGAGTAAAATGCTGTTCTAGTGTCCTTATCAGGAGAGAGGTCAATCTGACCTGGTGCTTGTGCTGCACTTACTTTATTCTCTCTGTCCCTGCTAGGACATTTCACTAGGACTGGTTGAAGGCAGCAACTTTACTTTGACCCCTGTATAACACCATAAGATCTCTGAAACAAGAAGACTAAGACATTGCAAGCAGTTTCCTGTGTAAATGTAAAAATTGAATTGGGAAGGAGATTTTTATCTCCTTTCTGTTTTAAAATAAGAGGGAAGATGTGTGACAACAAACAAGCATCCAAATACAGATATTAAACTTCTGTAAACTCTTCCACGAATATTATACATGACATAACATAGTTTTAGAAACATGTCATTGAAATAATAAAAAAATCACATCTCTCTTTACACATAAAACATTGTGCTCTACACAACAGTTACCAATTTCTACCTCCAAAAATACTACTTTCAAGTGGAGAATATTTAATCTGAATCTCCTTTTAACCTCACTAAAACAATTGCAGTGAATCCAATCACAGTTCACTTTATGTCTGCATACCCAGGCACATAGCTCTCACTCATGTCTCTGAGCATGCCAAAAGAATTGGACATGCTCAGAGACAGGCCATACTCTTCATCTTCAACTTGGCTATGACCACAGTTGCACTGTGTACCACAAACAAGCATGAAAATCTTTGAGACAGCAAGGCTTCTCTTACATGGGCTCTATTTTCCATTAATCACAGGTAAATCAGCTTTCCTGTTCCTTCAAAGAGTGCCAGGTCTGTAGATTTCTATTTCTTGTCTGCTCACTTGTGTGGCTACATATATGTTGAATTTTTTCTGAAACCAAAGCCATTCCATGCCTAAAACGAATGTTCTTCATGATTAACATAGGTAAGAATGGAAGATTTAATTACAAAAACTCCAACCTTTTGAAAAGGTGCTCCAAATAAGGTTGGTAAAACCCCTCCATAAAGTAAGATGGCAGCAGTCAAGTTTCCTGGCAGTCAATTTGGACAGTGGCTTCACTCCACTGCAAAAGGTCATGTTCCCCTTGACCGTCTGTACATCTAAAAGTAGCTGGCAGCATGATTTCCTATTCGAGATGGCATTATCTCCCATACTGTGAAAATGACAAATTTTGGAACTTTGGAGGTTTTGATGGATTGGGTACTGCGGCAACTGTTATCAGATACCGTGTCTGGGATTTAGTGCCACTCAACACCTGCACTGGGAGTGGCTGCTGGGGTCAGCTGTCAGGCCTCTGTAATGCCCAGAGACCACTGTGATGCCCTAGGGCCTTGACCTGGCTTGTAAGGGCATTGAAGGAACACAGAGCCCTTGGATGCCCACTCTCGGGAGTGCAATTCCTTCAGGAGACAGCATCCTCCCTGGATGACCGTGGCAGGTCTGTGGCAGCAGATGCCAAAGACATCAATGGAGATCCTTTTGGAGAAGAGAATACCAGCTTCCAGCCTCCCAGAAGATTGCCAAGCCTGTAGATGAAGGCTCTGCAGAGGAGCAGCTGAGCCTGGCCCAGGCAGAGGGCTCAGTGGAGCAAAGCCACCCTGCAGTGGCAGCAGGACAGTCTGGAGAAGGAGCTCCTGCAGCAGAAGGGTGAGGACAGCTTGCCTCCCTGACATGGTCTTGGCAGCTCAATGACAGACCCAGGCAGGTGAGTGCCAAGGACAAGATGGGATGGCATGGGAAAGGGGAAAGAGCCTTTCACTTCTTGGGGCAGCTGCAGTGCCACATAGCTGCAGTCCCATCATCTCCTGTCCTAGCAATATTGACAAAGAGCTGTCCTATGAGAGGTCTGAAGAGAACCAAAAATGTCCAGTGCCCTTGAAGAGGTGGGAAGACTACAGCAAAAGCCAGGTGTTCTGAGGTATGTTGGAAGACCAAGTGGCCAGGGCCTATTTCAACATGAAGATGATGAGGGCACAGAAACATTAGAAGAAAGTTATAAGTTTAGGTTTATTAAACCTTAGCAGCACGTGACCAGCACCCACATGCTCATCTACAAAAGGGATGCTCTGCTTTTTATACCCTTGGCCCCCTCCCAAAGCCTTGTCAGTCAACTCTTTCTCTGCTGTCCATTTGCGGAGATCACTTTCTTACAACTTGATTGGAGGTCAAATGTTGCCATGCCGTGCCTCCTAGCACACGCTCTCCCTCCCCTAAATGCCCCGACTAGTGACAATACAAGGTGGGAAGGGAAAGAGGACGGTGGGGAAAACATATACAAATAGCATAACTATACATCTATAAATTTTCGGGAAGGGAAAGAGGATGAGAGGATGGAGAACATATACAAATAGCATAACTATACATCTATAAAACTTTTTAACATACATATAGTATTGTCCTCTTAATTGTGGGAGCGAACCATCACATTACCCATTTATAACACAGAGCAATTAGGTTGCAAAGGAAAACAGGTATGTAGCAGTTTTGGTTAGTATTATCTCTAATAATATAATAAAAAGGAAGCATTGGATTATGAAAATGCAGCATCACTCCAGGACAAGCACAAGGGAAAAGAAAGAGAAAGCACAAGAGTGTGAAAAACAAAACAAAACAAAAAAAGGGACAGTATAAGAATGTGAAGCTCTCACCAGCCATAGGCCCTTCCCCAAGATTTAGTTGCTGAGCAATCTTAGTCAAAGTGGTGGTTGCAGAACTGAACTGTTGGGTGCTGGGAGAAGAACCAAAAAAACAGTGGGGAAAAATCCCCAGGAAAATCTGCTGAACACAAAATCTATTTGGTTTACAGTCAGGTTCAGGTGGGAACATCCAGGTGCCCAGGTGCCTGTCTCCAGGGCAGAGAGCTTCATGTCATTTTGTGGATCACCGGACACTTTGGGTGCCCCTGATACCTGAGAAAACACAGCTGCCCAAGACAACATGGGCTTCTAAAACAACACCACTGTCAGAGAAAACACAGCTGCCCAAGACAACATGGGCTTCTAAAACAACACAGTTGCCCTGCGAGAGCAGTTGAGCCCATTACGGCCCACCAGCCAGATGACCCTCAGGCCACATATGAACTGTCCGGTACTTGGGCAGGGGTGGTGGAGAGGAAGGAGGGGAGGGGAAAGTAAAGGGAGAGGCAGAGGGCATGGGGAGTATTGGTGGTTTGCACAAGGGAGCAATAACAAGAGGCTCCATCCTGTCTCCATGGGATTGTTTCCTATCTCACTCATAGTCTATCAGTTGCTCTCTGCCCCATCACATCTGAGGTTAGCCACTACACAGTCAAAAGCTCAACTCTTCCATCTTCAAGCTGGGCTTCAACAAAGCTCCCTGGTTTCCGCAAATGGGGAATGTTTTGAGTCATTACCCAGTGGCCTCAATTCAGTTCAGTCTCCCATAGGGAGGCAGTAGCAACCCTGAGAGCATATCCCTGCTGTGGGTGGTCACGAGGACACAAAGGATGACCCAGAGACATCCAAGAGTTGCACATTGCCCCAGCAAGGCAGGCCTGGCCCAGCTGTCCCACAGAGCAGCACCCAGCTCAGGCCAGCAGCATCACACACACCAGCGCTGGCCATGCACCATATCTACTGCTCCTTGGGAAGAGCCCTCAGTGCCATCCAGCCGCTGGCATGGCATGGATGTATCCCCAGGGCATCCTCCTTGGGATACTCTTGGCCGTGATTTATTGAGATCAACTTATGATTCACCTTCAGACAATTTTGTTAATCCAGGACTTCATTCTACTGCTTAGAAATATTTAGTTCAAACAGTGTTGTGTTGTATTATTAGTAGGTTTATGGTTTGATTTATGGTTTGGTGGTTTTTTGTCGCTGTTTTCCTTTTGTCTCCGCCTTTTCCCAGTTATTTCGTCAGCCAGTTTCTAGTTTCTATTTCTCCAAACTTTAGCAGTTTACTGAAACTGTTTTTCCTCCCTTGGAATTTTATTGGTTCATGCATTGTGATTCCTGCCTGTTTTTTTACTCCCAATTCTCCTGATTTGTTGAAGATTGTACCTTCACCTGAGACCTGCCCACACATGTAAGTCTTTGTTTGCCCCTTGATCAGGGTCCCGGGAGAAGGAAAAGGGAAAGTTTACCATCAAATAAAGTTACCCTGGGATCCGTGCACTTCCCTGTGTTTTGTAATGCGCCAAAACAACTGACAGCTGGGATTCAATGAAGCTCCAGGGGGAAACTGCCATCCCCTCTTCTCTTGTCATCAGCTAGCCGGGGAAAGAGAAGCGGCAGTGTTGCAGGTGGCTCACACTTCACAAAACCTCACTAAACTATGTGTAAAAAAACCCATTAGATCTGGTTCATATTTTTACCATGAATATTTTGTCAATATTTTATACTTTTTCTTCAACAAAACATGCAATTTAACTCCATTAGCTAGAAAAAATGGATTAAAATATAATAAAACTTGCAGGTACCTATGCTGAGATAAAGGACAATTTTAAATTTCAGAGAATATTTTTTATTATCTCTTAGCAGGTGACTGGCTACTGCCAGATATAAGAATTATCTCACAAAACTATCTATGCAGTTTCTAGAATCTTTTTAAAGTAGAAATACCTAACTTAGAAGCCTCTCAAACCCAATGACTAATTAGAATAATTTTCCCCAGGATGACCTATCTTCACTTACAAGTGATCTATCCTCACTTACACTTTCAGCTGACATTTCAACAGTCACTCAAGTTTATTGTATTTTTACAACTCTTTATAGTTTTGACTAAACTGAATAGCAATCTCTAATAAACTCTATAGCTTTGTTAATAATGGCCCCTTCCAGATAGCTTAAAAATATTGCTAAGAATACTCTAGAAAACATAGAGCACAGAACTGGAACTGTACTAGTAATGTCTCTTCACAAACTTAGTATTTATTCCTTTGCTTTGTTGCCACTTCTTTGGACAACCAGCTCCTAATAAGGATTATACATGTAGCTCAGCATGTGAACAAAACTGTTCTAACTTTAAATTCTGTATGCAACAAGACATAAAGTAGTTAATGGGTTTGTCGAGCCCAAATCAATACCCATTTCAGCTGATAATTTGATAGTGGTTTTATATAAAGTGGATTAAATACTTAACTGATATATGTAAATATTTTAATGGTGAAATTTTCAAAATACAGTGATGAATTAAAGTAATACATTTTACATGAAACTCATGTGGTAGACAGGTTTCTTGCTGATACATTAAGCTTATAAATTCATACCTTTCTGACTGAGGAATCTGTTTGAATTTAAAAAGCTATCATCCATTAGAAGCCTCAGTACAAAAACCAAAACAAACCAACAACAAAAAACAACACTGAAAACTGTACAGGGTAAAGTCCCTTGCCTTTCAAGTCAGTAGAAAAATGGTTACATCTTGAAGAGAGAAAAAATATTACTGTATTTCATGGTGACTATTTTTGAAGGAATGAAACGTTTTGTAAGACCTTCTTGGCTACTAAAACAAAAAAAAAGTGGAAAGCAATACAGTTGGCTTGGACTGGCGAGGAAAAGCAAAGAAAATATATTGATTTATTAATCCCTATGTAATAAGAAAAATGTTTTCATGCACCCATTTAATTCACAGAAACTTGTTAGTGGCTGGGGGAGCTGGGGTGTTTAGCCTGGAGAAAAGGAGGCTCAGGGCTGACTGATCCCTCTGCAACCACCTGTAGCCGGGGGGGCCGGCCTCTTTCCCAGGCAGCCAGCGACAGGTCAAGAGGACACAGGCTTAAGCTGTGCCGGGACACGTTCACGTTGACATTAGGAAGAATTCTTCACAGAAACGGGTGACTGGACATTGGAATGGGCTGCCCAGGGAAGTGGAGGAGTCAGGGACCCTGAAGGGGGTTAAGGGAAGACTGGATGTGGCACTCACTGCCATGTTCTAGGTGACAAAGTGTGTGTGCGGTCGTAGGTTGGACTCGATGACCTCAGAAGCCCCTTCCAGCCCCAGCGTCCCCGATTCCCGGAGGGAAGCGGCTGCCGCGCGCGCCCCCGCTCGAATCCGCCTCAGGGGCGGGGGCGGTTCGGCGCGACGCGGGGCCATGGTGGGAGCGACATGAGCCCCGAGCCCGAGCCGGAGCCGCCGCCAGCCCGGGACCGGGCGGCAAAGCCTGAGGAGCCGCCGCCGCCTCCTCTGCCGCCGCCGCCGTCGCAGCCGTCGTGGGAGGGCGGCGGCGACGCCAGGTGGGGCGGCTGCATCATGCTGGCAAAGAGGGTCGGCCTGACGGCGGGCGGCTGTGGCGTGGTGAGTGCTCGGTTGGGAGCGGGGGCTCCGCGGCGGCGGCGGCTGCGTGCGGATCCTGCCGGCCCTGAGGGCGGCCGTGCGTTGCGGGCCGGGCCGGGCGTGAGGCGGGGTGTCAGCGCCCGGCCCGGCCGTGCGGGGTAGCTCCCCCTCGGCTGCCCGCCGAGATGTTCCCTGGAGCGTCCTGCCCCTGGATGCCTTGTGGAAGTTGAGGTGCGGCGGGTTCTTCGCGTCGGCCCTGCCCTACCTTGCCCTGCCCGTCCCTGACAGCCCCGCCACATTCTTTACGAGTTTGTCCGGGCGGAGTAACCTGAGTAACAGCACCTGTGAGCAGGTGGCTGTCAATAAGTTTTCTTTTAAAATATATGAATCCGAGGCACCAGGAAGGTAAAACTTAGTTTTCCTTAGGAGCTCTTGGAGGTGCTCCGTGTTGAACCTAACCCACGGGCTTAGCGTATGCAGTTTTTATAAGTGTCTGTGCTTTCTTTTTCGTGTCTTCACACTGAGATCTTGTTTTGCAAAAAAAAAGGAGCTGAAAGGGAGAGAGTGATCCGTGCCCTGCAAAGTTGTGTTTGTAAATGTGGTAGTCCTGCCTAATTGCTCTCTGAAGAAAAAGGCTTAAGCCTTTCTTTCAGTACGTCGTTGTGCTCACAAGGTGCCTTAAAGCCAAATCAGAGATCACATCTCTTGAGCTTTCTGCCGTAGATGACAGGTGACTTGTTTCAGGCGGGATGGTACTGGCTGAGGCGATATAACTCATCCTGTTTTGTTGGAGTCAGGATGGAGTAGAAAAACCCAGGGGAAGGCACAAAGTAATAAAACAGATGATTCTGGCACTAATAGTTGTTGAAGGGGTACAGGTGCAAAACAAGGCAATGCCTTACCGTGCCGAATCTCTTTCAGCAAACTGAAATCGCATACATTTTTTTTGCGTCTGAATTGCAAGCTGTTAATAACTTCTTTTGAGGTATATTTATGTTCATGTGTACCTGAATAATTTAGTATTAGTTTGCTCACAAAGTTGGGTATGCTGAAAGCTTTGCATATGCCAAAAGTTATAAAACAGTGCTAGGTTTGTGTCAGGGAGTCAGCATCTCTTTTGTGTGTTACCTGTCCTCCCACAGATAAGCAACTGTGCTATCAGAGAGAAGATAGTGGGCTGTTTTATGTAAAGGTGAAGAGGTATTTTTATCTGTTATATTTAGTACGTTAACAGTGTAGCATTAATGTGATATCATTACTAGAGCTGAAGAATATTAAAAAAAATCTTGAAACCATCTGTTTGATGCACATACATTCTTTCTACCTTGTATTTGATGAAGATCTTAAGGTACTTTTAGTAGATGATTATTGCAGAGAAGATGTAGAAAAATGTTATTCTATGGAATAGAATATTAGTATAGCATTAGTATAGTAATTTCTTTTGTGTAAGTTAATTCCAAAATGACTGCTTCACACTTCTTGTAGTGTATCACTTCTGTATTTGAGTCTTCCAGTTGTCTTTTAGAAATGGTTATGCTCTTCAAAAAGCAGGTTGGACTCTTCAAGAAATGCAGCTGATATCTGCTGTATGGTAGAATTGCTGTTTGGGTTTGCGTGCAGTATCTCCCATTAAAGAGTCTAGAGTATATGGAATGCAGTAACCCAGTCTGAAGTCAGACTACACAAATACCTCTGAAAGAGTTTTGAAAAGTTAGTGTTTTATTTAAGAAACAGAAGGTTTCAGTTTTATCAGCTCAGAACATGTGGTGAAAGAAAGAGAGGATTGATCTCCTAAGTATATAAAAGAAAAATAGTTGAATTTTTTGATGTATGAACAGAGGTTAGGAAATGGAAGGTACAGGTAGGGAAATTTAAAAAGAAATCAAAGAACTGATTTCTTTCTCTAATTTTGAAAGGTAAACTCAAATGGAAATTAAATTCATAACTGACAAAGGCGCTAACCCTTTTTTTTTGTTAGTGGATGGAATGTCTGATAAGTTGGATTAAGCATTAAAAAAGTGCTTTTGAGTACTTAATATATGCTCATCTATACGTTTGAAAATTTAGCTTCAAAATGACATAAATTCTTAATTTTGTGAAATGATATGAGGTTTGGTTTTCTGAGGGTATTTTTTGTCCCTTCCCTCTTAGTTGTACCCTTGGCGGACTTTGTGATCCTCTAAAGCATCTCATACAAGACAGACCTCATGTGTCTCTAGCCTTTTCTCAGTAGTGCAGTTATATCATGTTAGGGCCTGCATCTGTTCCTGGCTGAACAGTCTGTTTTGTAATTGCAGTTCCTGCACCTCCCTGTGATTCTCACATGGTTGTCATATTGCCACAACTCTCTCTGCCTAGACTTTATTGAAAAAGCTTATTCACAGTAAAATATGAGGGGCTGGATCATGGCTTTAGATGTAGTTGCAGAGATCTGTTTGATTTCAGTGGGAGTGCATCCCTGGCATTTGGAAGAGGAAGCTTGCTGCTTGGACTGCTGCTGAAGAAATAAATGCAGAAGTGAAATTTTTGTGAGCTGCTTCTTTGGTCTCTGAAGAATGTGTTAATTTTTCATTTTTAATTTTACTCTTTCTTCACATCAGATCAGTAAGACAAAGTAGAAGAGTATGACCAAGTCTGTTAGGTTGTGCAAGGCTTTCTCTTTCATCCCTCCAGCTCGGGTGTAAGAAGCTTCTGGTTTTTGATGTAACTAACTTCACCTTGCTGAATGCATTGGTTTCACTGGATTGAAGAGCTGAAATACAAGTGCTGAACAAATGACTTCTTATGAATTGAGTTACTACCTCAAAATTAATAACAGCAATACTATGTTTAACTAAATTCCAATGGAATTAAATAATTTTTCTTGGCTGTATTACCATGACTTCAGTGAGCCTCAGAAATTTAAGTAAATGATGCCATGGGACATTTTATTAGCTCTTGTGCAATCTTGTTACATCTGAATTATGAATGCTAGTAGTAGTATAAAGCTTGGCGTGGCATTCAGAATATTTGTGCTACGCATTTAGTTTCTGGGCAACTAATTGTTGGTGAAATGTCACACTAAGGAAACTTTTCAGCAAAATAGTGTCATACTCTTTAAATGAAGTGTTGTTTAGGCTGCCCCTTGTGTGAGGACACGAGGCTTGACTCCAATTTCATCAGAAGGCTGATTTATTATGTTATATATTATATTAAAATACTACATTAAAACTATACTAAAAGAACAGAGAGAAGAAGATCAGAAGGCTACAAAGACAAGAATAGAAAAGGAATGAATAACAAAATCCTGTGACTGCTCACAGCCTTGGCACAGGTGGCTGTGATTGGTCACTGATTGAAAACAATCTACATGGACCAATGGAAGATGCACCTGTGGCCTTCCACAGCAGCAGATAGTTATTGTTTACATTTCTTTCCTGAGGCTCTCAGCTCCTCAGGAGGGAAAAATCCTAGCAGAGGCTTTTTCACTAAAATATCATGGCTACAATGAAGTGCTGTTGTGGGAGAGGTCCTAAATAGAGTATGAAAAAAAGTCGCACATATGTACCTCTTTGAGAATTAATCAGACAATTTCACTTTCTTGGACACTGCAAAATGCCTCACCTTTTATGAAGCCTAAGACCTTCATATATTTTGGAAAGATAATATAAACATTCTGAACTGTACATCTTAGAATTTTGCCAGCCTTTATTATTTAAATTTAATATTGGTTTACACAGTGAAGCACAACTGTTGTACCCAAAGAATTACATGTTCTTGCCCTTAGTGTTAGCATTTTTCTTTTTTATACTCCATAAAAAATACAGCACAGTAAAACTAAGGCAGCATGATTTAATGTTACAAGACCTTACTGAAGCAGGTCTGAATTCAGTCAGCTGGTTTCTTAAATTTCTTGCTTGTAGAATTTAAATTGTATTGCTGGTGGTAAAAGCATAGTTCATTTGTTGGGTGTTAAGTCCTTTGTGGAACACTGTTTTCACCCACACAGCTTATTTTTACTGTTAAATCTGAATAATTAGAGATGAACAATATTACATTCTCAAGACTGCCAATTCTGAATCTTTCCATCCTGTTAGATTGACATTTCATCTGAACTGTTACCAGGAATGTTTAGCTGTTCTGTTTAAAAACAAATCACTCTGGTTTATATTTTTGCTGAGAGGGCACTTCTGCTGTTTCAAGTCTACTGTTACTGATGCTCTGGGTTCTATCAGTGTGGATGATGTTGCATTCCAAGAGAAGCACTGTAGACTAAATCAGTGAAAACTTAAATTTTCAAGTTATAGTTAGATAATTAGTTATGAAGAGCCAATCCTAGCCTGCTGGGCAAGGCATCTGAGTAACTATCTGCACTATGAAGAAGTGTTTGTATCAACTAAGCCGCCAGGGCTTTTTAGAGGAATTTCTCAGTGTTGTACATATTTCTAAGTTGTATGAAGAAAATTTAAACAGACAATTTGGCTTCCAACTTGCTGTAGTGTAATATGCTGTATGAAGTATTTCAGTTAAGCAATGAGGTACTGTCTAGAGCGGAGCATTCAAAATGTGGCAGGATGTATGGCAATTGTTTTCTTGGGTGGTCTTCCTACCTCAGTGGCTTCAGCCATGAAGACTGAACCAGAAATGGTCTTCATGCTTTACGTGCCTTAGAAGATTCCTGCTTCTAAACTTGTCCAGTCTAGACTTAAACAGGAATGTGTTCCCAGCAGGAAGTACAGTATGGCAAGACATTTTAGACCTCAAGAACAGATTGTGTAAAGTGCCACTTATTTTATTGTATTTTAGTATAAGGAGGTAGTGGCAAATTTTTTTAACACCCTTCATGTCATGTCACTCCCAGTTCATTATTTTCTGCAAATATTTTTATTGCAGTTTGGAGGAAGCTGCTTCAGCATTCCTCCATATCTTTGGTAGTGTTCTTTTTCTTTCTGTGGGCCTCTTGTGATTCTGTAAAATAGATAATTCCAAAATGAATATTGCTTAAAGCTTCTGAACGAAACAGTCATGGGATAAGAGGAGGATCTTTATGTAGAGCTAATAAAAATGGTCAGAACATCAGAAGAAGAGGATTAGCTAGGCAGGCACATCACATGTTAATGCAGAAATGTAGTGATAATCTTTCTTCTAACAGGGAAGGTTCTTTTGAACATGTGTTAGTAAGTCACTGCTGAATGCTAGACTCATTTCTTGAACTCTTTTTTTCCAGGATCACATTCCTATGTTATAATCATCCTATATGTGGAATTAAAATTGTTTCTTCTTGTTTGCATTGCTTAAATTAATATACATTAATTTCAATCTGCCATTTAATTTGTTCTACGTGTTTCACAAACGATTGTTTTCTTTACCATTGCCCTATAACTCTTCCAAAGTGAATTGATTTTACCGTCAATGAATTTCATCACTTCACTTTCATCCTTCTTTACAGCTCACTTCTGAATGTGTTGAACAACACAGGCACTAAGAGCAGTAGGATTAATTCGGTAATATTGCTGTGCTGTATGAACAGATTGCAGTTTTTTATTATTATTTTTTTTTCAATTGTCCTGGGTTTTTTTGTGTGTGTTTTGAGGTTTTTTGTGGTTTAGGATTTCTTTTGTTTGGTTGTTTTTTTCCCCCAGGGTGTGTGTGTGTTTGTTTGCTTTTATTTTCAATTCATGTGAAAAGTTTGTTTGCTTTAAGAGCCTTTAGTGAGCTTCTCTGAGTATGTTTATTGAATTTTCAGAAGGCTTATTGGTATGATCTGCCTTAACTATACATGTGCTTTTGAGAACTCCCAAGAACTTTTTAAGGTACAATTTCTCTTTGCAAAATCTTCATAGGCTTTTCCATTTTGAATGAATTGTTCTGATACTCTAGACCTGTGCAATATGATTTAGCTTAGCATTCTGTTGAGAAAGTCTGTTATGATCTTGCAGTCTAGATACAGATCTGCTTAAGGTGTTTGTTTTGCAACTGAAATACGAGTTTGTACAGTGTATAACCTGAATTAGTTACGACTTATGTTGCAGCTCACAAGATGCTAAAATGCTGTACTGGATTGTACTTTTATTTGTGTTCTGTGTATTTTTGCACTGAAGTTTTGCAAGTTCCAGCAAGTAGAGCATTTGTGGTGAACAGTTGGAATTAAGGTAGATCCAAAATGCTTCTGTTTGAAAATTACAGAAAATAGTCACTAGAAAGAGACAAACACGCAGTATCCCCAGAAAACTACCTGGGTAATATGTATGGAAGAAAGAAAATCCATCATGAAGTGAGATGGGTTGGTGGCATAATACTTGTGCAAGAATAAGCTAAAATGATTAAGTAGTCTTGTAATGAGACATACTAAGAGAAGTTTGCATTTGAAATGGTTGTATTTTGGGGGGGTTGTATTTTGGGGGAAACTAACATAATAGTAATGAAGGTAGGTGTGTAAAGGGAATGAATTTTATAATTTGTCATGAACTTCAAGATTTGAATGATTGATACATGAAAGTATCTTTCTTGGAATGTTTTACTGGTTCTGTTAGTTCAGTTCTTTTTTTTCTTGGAAATATCAGATTAGACATAGTGGACTGCAGTGCAGGTGGTAGTATAAAAAATTACTATTAGAATTTTTGTAGTGGAAAATGTTTCTGTAGGCACTTAGAAAAAAATTAATTTAACTCATATTAATTAATTTGAATGTTGTTTTACATATTGTATGACAGTGAGTGCTCTTTGCAAAGGTATGTCTATACTGCAAGCAGAACAAGCGACTATCAGACTCTCCCGAGGGACCCTAATGCCTGGTGGGAAGGAATTTCCCAGAGGATGATGTAGGGGGGACAAAAGCAAGTTCCCATGGTTGTCAATTCAGAAGTTCAGTTTGAGTTTGGTTGTTGTCTGCCTAAAAGATAATAGGATTATGTGAGTGGAAAGGTACTTTAGGGAGATACCTTCCTTTTCAGGGCACATCAGCTGTGAGGCCTGAGCGTTTCCAGGTGTATATTGAAACAAACCATTCATGTGTAGCTCTGCTGCTTCACCCTTCTGGGAGGAAAAAAAAGCCTGTTGTATTTATGCAGTTGAATCTTTTGCTTAATTCGCCTAGCAGGACTGTGTGGCCCTCATCAAAATAGAAAAAATTTGAAAAGGTGCTGTGGAGGACTTCAGGATTTGAACAGTGAGAAGTGATTTTGTTCTTAAAAAAGCATATTTCTTCAGAGAAATAAACAGGTATTCTTGAAATTGATGTTAAGGTGCTTTTGCAGGCATTCAAACAATTTTAATTATTACATTATAGATTTGAATTAACAGATGAATATTTATTTAAAAACTGTATGAATAACAAATACTGCCTGTTCTTGGTTTGCTCGGCAGTCCATAGGGACTGGCTGTAAGCTTGCATTTTGCTGCAGAGTATTTTAGGGTGAATTGTATTAGCTGTTCTTCAGAATGTCTTAGATAAGGTATTGTTACTAATACTAGAATGCATTTCCCTCCTCCTTTTCTATGAGCAATTATTACCAGCTGGATTTATAATTTTGACATTCTTTCACGGATTTCTTAATGTTCAACAGCTGTTTCACTTTGAAAAGAGATTGTACTGCCTCCCAGTAGTTATCCCAGTTTCCTTCAAATTAACTTTCAGATTTACTCTGACTCCAAGAAAGGCAGAAGAAAAAAATGTTTTTAGAATTGGGCAGTGAAAAGAGGCATTGAAGGAGTAAAATGTAAAACTGGAGAAATAACAGATGTTTTATTAGAACTTTTAGGACTTCAGATTTTACAATGATGGCCTAATATTTATATTGTTAAGCATTCGAGATTAAGTAATGTTTTGCTCATTAATGATTGTGCAAGTGTAAAACCTTGATGAACAGCTGTGTTTGAAGGCTGTTACAATGTTCATACATAGTTTTGCAGCCCACACACAGTTCTGTCACATTAAGATGATCCATGTGAGTAGAAAAATAAGCCCTTAACAATTGTAAGGCTTTCCTGAGGGCACTTACTTAAAACACTTTCAATTTTGAGGGCAGTGAATGAGGCAAGCAACCTCTGTGTTGACCATATCTGCACTATTTCTGAAATGCTTTAAAAATATTTTTAATCATAAGGAATTTAGTAGGTCGTTCCAATATTGTTTATTCAAGAAGCCTAAAGGTCCTTGTGTTTCAAGGTTTATAACCATTTTTTGCATGCTCAAATTTCTTTGTATTAATTGCATGGAGTTTTGTTGGAGTGTGTTTTCTTAATGCAGAAATGAAACTCGCCCAATAGTTGTGATACAGCTTTATGAAAAAGGAAAGTGTGAAGTGTTTTTAGAAAACTGTTTGATTTTGAAGTGAGTAAAGAGTTTTCGTTGATTTTTTTTTTTTACATCTGTGGACCAGGCTGTGTACGTGATCAATCATAAACTATTTTGCTTTCTTAAAAAATAAGTTGATGCTTGATTAAAAATTGGAAGCTTCTGTGATAGTTTTTAGATCTGCGGTAAAGATGAAGATTCGGAAGTAACTGTCTTCATCAGTCCATTTGATAATGTCAGTAAACTTTGATTGTTTCCTGATCTTAGTTTTCCAGTGCAGCCCTTGGCACAAGATTTTTAATTAATCTACAGATTTAGGACACTGTAAAGAAAACTGAAAGAAAATAATCAACTGCTTTCAATGTGGATCATATATTGGTAGTGCTGGTATGTTTGACATAGAATGCTTGTCTTATTTTTAGCAGGTACATGTTCCTTTCAAGATCTGAATTTTAGTTTTCCAGGTCATGGCTTGAATCCAAAAGGCTGTGGTGTTTTCTGTTTTTTTTTAGTAGGTCAGTGCAGCTAACTGTAAGCTGTGTGATATTGCCAGAAATCATTTGCAGACTGTTTTAATCTCCATGCTTGTCATTGAGTGTGTATGTGCATCATCTAAACCAATGTAAGTCTCAGATCAAATTTGTGAGTAATAAAAACACTATTAAAAAACTCCAAACACTCCAAAACTTCATTTTCCATGGCATTAGAAATGTATGCTAAATGCAGATATTTATGATGCAACAACAATACTTAGCGATATAAAGTTGTGAGGGAAGTAAAGTAGAGGTGGGGGAATGTCTAGGGAGTCCCTTACCTATTTTACTGTAAAATTCGCTTTTTTCAGAGGAAACTGCTGTGGAAGGGGTCTTCAGACTTCAGTGTAATTAGTGTTAAGTGCTAGTCTGATTGACAGACATCTTGGCAAAAAAATGTTCATAAAATTATTATTCTATTACCTTATATAGAAGTACTACAGAGTTCTTATATGAGGAGGATTTTTTTTTTACCCACATAGCCTTTGGGGGTAAAAAATCTTGGCTATTTAGAAATTAAAAATTGCATGCTAATAATTCTTGAAAGTCATTAGTCTTCCAGAGATAATCTTTCATCTACGATGCTGTTTCCCAGGAGAATAATTGTTTTCTTCAAATTGTCATGATTGGAAGCAAACTGCAATGTGGAAAATAAATTGAATCTTACTAGCTAGAATGTACTGCTGCTGCAGGTCTTGATAAACTGATGGATCTAAAAATTCTTACAGATCTATGCATTTACTGTTTAAACAATAGGAATTTCTTCATGGTTTGTACTATAGATAGGTTAAATGAATCTTGTAATGCAAGCATTTTCAAAACCTGTGATTTCTACCAATTTGGGCAAAAGTTCTTGAGCAGGGGAGAAACACCAAAGGTATCCGTACTCTACCTTCATCATAGGTTGTCTTGACTTTTTTTGTGTTCAATGGGGGATCCTGAGTTTCATGCTCGCCCTGGTGTCCACTTGCTGAAATGAGTCAGGTTGATATTCATCACTGGGTAATGTCCCTTTAACTGAATTCTGCATTATGAAATTGCACTCTTCTGTTGGAGTGAAATGGCCTTGGATTGGCTGGAAACACTGAAAAACAGCCTTCTGCAGGACAGTTGCTAGGAGAAAGGCAAAGAGTAATTTTGGAACACAAACACTATGTAAAACAGTTATTATGCCAAGGGGTAGTCAGAAATTAAAACATCACAAAATGCTTTTGATTAGAAGGAACCTTGAAGATCATCTAATTCCAACCCCTCCACCAGTGGAGAAGATTCCATTCACTAGAGAAGTTGCTCAGGGCCCTATCCAGCTAGCCTTTAGCACTTAAAAGTATGAAATGTCCACAACTTGATGCAGTGCCTCACTGTTTGTTGAGTGAAGAATTTTTTCTTCATACCTAATCTAAATCTCTCCTTTTTTTGCTTACAACCATCCCCCTTCTCCTATCACATTCTCCCCAAGTAAAAAGTCATTGTTTCTCTTTTAAAAGTCAGTCTTTTTCAAAAGACCCCTTTAAGCAGTGAGAGGCCACAGAGGTCTGTCTGGAGCTTTCTCTTCTCTTATTGGAGGCTGAGCAACCTCAGCACTCCCAGCATGTCTTCATAGGAGGGATGTTTCAGCCTTCTGATAACTTTGTGGCCTCCTGTGGCCCCATTCTAACAGATCCATGTCCTTCCTGTATTGATGGCTTCAGTGCTGGACACAGTGTTGCCGCTGGGAGTTTCATGAGGGCAGAGTAGGGGGTCAAAAATTCTCTCCCTTCACTTTCTGGCTACTCCTCTTTTAATGCAGCCCAGGATGTGGTTGGCCTTCTAGGCTGTGATTGCACATTACTGGCTTATGTCCACCTTTTAATTTACAAGAACCCCCAAATCCTCCTCAAGGCTGCTAATTCTTCTCCCAGTCTGTGTTCATGTCTGGGATTGCCCTGACCCAGGTGCAGCACCTTGCACTCAGACCTGTTATACTTCATGAGATTCTTGTGGGCCCAGTTCTCAAGTTTGTCCCACTCTCTGTGGATGGCAGCTTGTCCTTCCATTGTGTCAGCTGTACTGCACTGCTTTGTGTCATCTGCAGTCTTGCTGAAGCTGCACTCTATCTCGCTGTCTGTGTCATGAGTGAAGATATTGAAGACCACTGGTCCCAGATTAGAGCCTTACGGGATACCACTCGTCACCAGCCTCCACCTGAACACAGAGCCACAACTCTCTGGTGGCATCCATCCAGCCAGTTCCTTATCCACCAACTAGCTCACACTTCAAATCCATGTGTCTCCTTTGTAGAGGTAAGGGTGTCATATGGAGCTGTGTTGAAGGCTTTACAGAAGTCTAGCTAAATGACATCTGTCAGTCTCCTCTTGTCAACAGTTGCTGTCACTGCAGCGAAGCCCAGTAGATTGTTCAGCACCTCTGCTTAAATCTCTTTCAGGAAGAAAGCAAGCAAGCAGGAGTTCTGGTTAAATACGCCTTTCCCAAGGGTTCTGCCCATTTAATCTAAGTAAAAAGATTTCATTAATCTCATCTGGGATCAAATCGTTTGATCCTGAATGGCAGCAGTTTCACAGAATCATGAGTACTTTGATCTTGAATGCCAGCAGTTTCACAGAATCATGAGTTCTTTGATAGTTTTCTAATTATTTCTGGAATTGTTGACCAGTAGAATAGTTCTTCAGTCTGCAGTCTGTATTTGCAGACACAAGCATCGAATCAGTTGGTCAGCAATCAGTAGAAAACAGTTGTACAGATGACATAAGCAGCTCCTTATTTTCTCATACTTTGGCATTTTCAAATACAAAAATTGTTGCTCTTCTGATTAGGTACATTGTCATGGTTTTATTGAAGCAGTGCTATGATCTTAATGAAGTGGATGTGTCTTGTCACTTGTGGAGGAAGCAGGGAGAGGTATTTTGTCCCCTTGTCATGAAAGGGTTGTGAATAATGCTTGAGTGGGAGAAAGCCTAAAGACATGTTGGAGGTGAGAACAGTACAGGAAGATGTCAGGAATAGGGCCAATAAGTCTTTTTAATCAGCAGGTGTTCAAGGGAACAAACTTGAAGTTCCCTAGAGATCTTTAATTGTTTTGTAATACAAAACAATTTCTCCTCCCTTGTTTGGCTTATTGTTGTTCCCAAGGGCTTGGTTAGTAGGTCATGCTGAAAAGTGGTTATGCTCAAAACATGTTTGTAAGAGGTATTTGCACATGTAATGAACTGGATGTGTACAACCACTACATTTGTTTTTCTTTCTTAGCAACAAAGTATTGGTCGGCCAAATGTATACCATGCAGTGGTGGTCATATTTCTGGAATTCTTTGCCTGGGGGCTGTTGACAACTCCAATGCTAACGGTAAGCATCATTCATCAGCTGTTGGCTTGGTATTGACAAATGTTAATTTGCTAATTTCTAGGGATTGGAGGTTTAATTTTCTTTATATTAATGCATATCTCATTACCTCAATTCCAGAAGTCTAAGCAGATGAGATCTGGACTGTGGGAAGACTAAAAGATAAAGAAAAATAAATTAATTCTGCTATACTACTCTTTAACTGTTATTTGCCTTTTAGACTAACACCAGATACTTTAATCAATAGAATTTTCTCTGGAAATTCTGGGTTTTTCAAAACTTCATAGTTAAATTAATCTTCTCATTGTAACAACTGAATAAACTATGTAACCCTTCATTGACTATGTGTACTCCCATGGGCTGACTGTTTTGTCAGCATGTAACTTCAAGTAAAGTGCAAAGGCATTTATGTGAGAAATGGATTTTATAAGTATTTATTATGTTCTGGTTATTTTCCAGATGAGCAGATAATTGGAGTGTTTGGTAATAGGATATGAAGCATTCCATTTGAAGGCATGGATCTCATTCATTTTAGTGGGGCCTGCCTGTGAGCAATTGCAGGAGGTCTACTAGTCCAGGTTTTCATTGCCTAATGCTTGAGACCACTTTGAATACATGGCAAGCAAAGTTTCGTGTGATTGAAAGAGTTAATTTTTTTCCTTCTCCAAACTCCAAGTAAGCTAATGTACATAACTCTTGGAATATGTTTGCCTAACTTTCCTGAAGACAGTTGCTGAGCTTCTTAACATAACTTAGTACTATGAGGTAAAAAGAAGTTTGTATATACAATTAACACATTTCCATAAAGCAGTTGTCTCACAAAGTGATTGTGCTCTCATCCTGTCTTGCTGGTGTCAAAATATAGGGATGCTTACTGAGTGGTCTGTCGTACATTTTCTTCTTATTTGCTTTTTTTTTCCTCAACCAAAGTGCTCAATTTCAACTTACCCAGGTTTGACACTTCTCATTTAAAAGGATAAATGTGCAAATCATAAGTCCTACAGATCCGCAAACTCCCACCAGTTTTAATAAAACTGTGCATTAGGTGAGTTCTTCAATAGTTGCCCAGTAGCATAGTAGCATACTCCCATTGGAATAGGTCCATAGCTGAGGGTCATCATCTTTATTTGTAATCAGCTTTGTAAACACTGAATGGCTGCTGTGTGGTTTATATAATTTCAAGACTGGTTTGATACTTTGCACCTGTCTTGTGGTGTATCTGTGGTAGCTTACATTGGCCTGCTTATGAGGCAGTAGTACAAGATGTCATGTAGAGATATCTTACGAGCAAAGTTCAGTCTTTGAACTGCCAGCTGCTTACTTGTGCTCAAGCAGGTTTGTCAGGTAGGAAGGGCAGAAATGGAAATGTCTGGCCTGTTGATCAAAGCTCATGGTTACTCAGTTTTTGTGGGTCATTGTCCACTTTCAGTCTAATTAAAATGTTGCATACTATGAAAATAAATAGTGTGATGGCTGAGATTATTTAAAGTTAATTTTTTAAATTGCTTTTTCATTTCTTTTGACATCTGTTAGCAAAGCTGTAGTGTTTGTTACATGACACTATACTTGGAGAAGAAAAGATTTAAAGTGTTTGTAAAGCACACAAAGGCTATTGTAGATTGCCCAGAGCTTGTGGACATTTTTTTTAATTTATGGGCTTGTAACCAGTGTTAGTAAGTTACCATAAGCAATATTAATTACTTAATGACATGTTCTCCCTTCAATGTATGTATATATATTTTAAATATGTATCTATTGGTAGAACTTAAGTAAAGCAGTTCCCTCTACCAGTTTGTCCACTTGCATTTCTCTTGTCTAAAAATAAAAAATTAATGTAAAAAAACTTGGAACTGGTTGCCTCTCAGGTAAAAATACTAGAAAAGCGCTCACAGGTAATTAGATTTGACTCTCTGAGTTTCCTGTTTTTGTTTGTTTTGTTTTTCTTTAACTTAGAAAACATCTACTTTTAGGTCTGTAATTTGAATTCTGATCTTTTTTTCCCCTCAATTCATAAGATCAGTGTTCCAACAGTTGAAAAATTGTTTTAAATACCTGATCAAAGGATGATATCAGGAGGGAAAAGTGATGTAAATAAGGGGAATTATCTGACCAGCAATTAGTAGGAGAACCACCACTTTGATTAAACCTATGATTTGAGAATCTGAGTCTTTGTATAAAAATTATGCTGATACTTTTCAGTGACAATTTCTCAGTATACACACAAGTAATTTTTCTAATTGGTGGCACTTGTCTATAAATATCGGGAGAAAATGAATGTGAGATTTGTTTGAACATGAATTTTTGCATATATGGGTTTTGAACATCAAGTTCAAAACAATAAGTTTTGAACAAAACAATGTGTTTTGAACATCAAAAACAATAAGTTGTTTTAGTCAACATGGTAGCACCTGTGAGGCCCTTTAGCTCTCTCGCATATTTATGGTAAATCTGTTTAACATAGATTAACATTCTTGTCCTTGAATTAGGACTGCTGGGAAAGCACCTTACATGAATTTGTAGCTGTACTTAAATGCTCAGAACTCTTGCTGGTATTTATAATCATCTACTTACTAATTGTAATTATTTCTAACTGTATGGCTTTTTAATAGCTGCTCTGTGTTCAGTTGTGAATACAGCACTGTTTTTTCTTTGTCAATGTAAAGTAGCAAAATCTCATTTTCACTCTTAAATATTGACAGTGTTTGAGTCAACCTTTTTAAGGAAGTAGCAACATAAAAATTTTTGTAATTTGTACTGCCTGGAGATGATTTTTGCTTACATTGATCCTCTTTTTGAGCAGTGTGC
Organism: Passer montanus; assembly: GCF_014805655.1. NCBI lineage: Eukaryota > Metazoa > Chordata > Aves > Passeriformes > Passeridae > Passer > Passer montanus. The sequence continues at coordinate 105,709 of NW_024366580.1, forward strand.
CAAACCAGCTATCTTTGCATTACAGTCTTTTCCAGCTTAGGAATTTATGACAATAAATAGATATTAAATCTTGTTTACATTTTCATGTGATGACAAAAAAGAGGTAGAAGATACTTTTATTCTGTTTTTTCCAGGTTTTTTGGCTTTGTATTTTTTTTGTTTGTTTTGTTTTTATTTTGGAATAGGATCCTTTTTTTGTAACAAGTTCTCATAGAGTTATCCTGTTTTATAAATCAAATTTAAACTTGTAATCAACTCTCTCCTGTCTTATTATTAAAATAATGCTTTTTTTCCTCCCCATCAGGTCTTACATGAAACATTTCCCCATCATACATTTTTAATGAATGGTCTTATTCAAGGTGTTAAGGTAAGATGTTTTTTAAAGCTCTGACCTAAATATTCTGTGTGTTCTCATATTTTAACTTGGCTCAACTACATTTGCCATAAGAACTTACAAAATACTGAGAATATAGTTAATTATTAAATAATTTTTTTACTGTAGTGGTTGTTTCTTAGGCTGAATTCAAGTTTTACTGCAGAAGTGGCAGCATCTTGAGACAAGTGGAATGTTTCTCAGAAATATAAATTTCTCTCATTTGAATGGGTTCCACTTGTAGCTATTTGTAATTTTGATAAGGATCTGTCTGAGACTAAAGCTAGGTTTTTGTTGTCTGCTTCCTGACATTAAATGATTTATATCAGAGGGAAATTAATGCAATCATGATTATACCATTGAAATGGAAAATAAAGCATTTAGTCACTGTGATTTTGTCTTAAAATGTGGCATAAGAGCTAGTTTTCATCAGGTTTGTTTTATTTTCTGGTCCTGCTTTTTAATCAGCTCTTGAGTATTCTGTGATATTCAAGATATTCAACGCAATTTATAGCTTACTTAGACCACTGCATTCACACAGTGGTTGTGCTGGATTGTGGCCACAAAAAAGCTTGCAAGAGTTTTATAACATAACTGATGTAGTCTTTTCTTTGATAACTCCTGTGCTGAGAGGCTGCAAAGCCCTTGCTGAAACTTACGACTAAGATAATTTGTAGCACTCAGAAATTACCTGGCTTTATGTCACCTAACAAATCTAAAACATTGCTTTCAGCTGTAAGAATGCAATATCTTTAGGATCGGCTTGTGTTTCGCTGTCTTTCATGGTGAACTGGCAGAACACAGTGCACTTGGGGTGTTTGTCTCAGACTGAAAGAGGAAGTTATCTTCTCATTTTTCTCATAAAAAAAGAAAGTTCATGTTCCTCTTCCTGTTCTAAGTTTTTCTCTCACACTGCAATATAACTGTATTAAAAGCAGTGAATAGAGGGTTCCCCATAGATTTTACGGAGCATGTCTGTAGAAAAGTGCAGTAGAGTAATGAATATTTGAATTGCTCTAACAGGTCTGATAAACTGGGGATCAAAGACTAAGAGAGCTTGTACTTATGTGTCTTTTTTCTTTAAAATTTTGTTTGTGAAACATTAGAAGTGTTTTTGACAGCAAAACTTGTTAGTTCATGTGGCACTGAAATCTGATTCTAAGGAACAGAAACACTTAATTTCAACTGAGTAAGACATCTAACTTTCTGAGAATCTGGTAGTCTGGCTTTACATCTTTTGCTCTCAATCTGCTTACTGAAAATGTTGAAAATCAGGTTTGTTTGTAAGGATTGGCAGAACAGTTATTTAGTACAGCAAGTCTGTATGCATGTGTTAAACTTGTGACTACATTTGAGTAAGAGAGATAAGGTAAAGCATGAATATGTAGTATAAAGCAGTAAGTGTTAATTTAATTTGAACTGTTAATTTGTTTCAAAGAGCAGTTATGTTACCCAACGCTCTCTCCTAGGACAGTCCAAATTAGAGGGCAAATTGAGTTTCAAATCTAGCACTGAGTCTCTTGATAGAGGCTAAAATAATGTCTTTTATGGACTGTATTTTGGAGATTGTAAAGATTTTGCAGTCTGTATTACTTCTATGTTGAATCAAATGGAACTTGAAAAAACGTATGCTATCTCTTTTTTTAAAATTAAATTCACTCAGGTTTAATAGATTTGAAATATAAAAAATCAGAATCACAGAAAACTAGACTGTAGAACAAATAGTGTGAATTTTCAGTTATCTACAACTTCTATGTATAGTTTCAAATCAATTTTCAATTTTATTCTTTTCTTACGTTGTAGTTAAAGTGAGCCTTGGAATTGTAGATGCAGACATACTAATTGTTTTTCTTCTGTCACAGGGTTTTTTGTCATTTCTCAGTGCTCCAGTAATAGGTGCTCTCTCAGATGCTTGGGGAAGAAAATATTTTCTTCTTCTTACAGTTTTCTTTACCTGTGTCCCAATTCCATTAATGCAAATAAGCTCATGGTAAGTGGTACAAACTGCAGTAGCAATCTTGTCAGGAGAGCAGATATTCAGAGGAGATGTTTGGGGAAATGGGAGAGGGACAATAAGTCAAGAAGAAAGCAGCTTTCCTTTCAAGACATGATTGCATTTTTCTGGAGCTGTTCTGTTCAAGATGTATTCAAACTCTCTATCATAAAAGTAGAAATAATGGAATGTGAACTGTATTCAGACAAGTAAAGCAGTTCTTGATAATCCTATCTTACTTAATTTTAAGATCAGCTGTTAATTTTTTCTCTTAATGACTGACAGTAATATATATGTTTTTAAAGCTAAATGAACCTTATAATTTATTTGCTAAAGAAAAGTATAATTGTTGCAAGTGAGATCTTTTATCTATTTGATTAGGACTTTTAAACCAAGTCAGGACTGCTCAGTTAAGACTTCACTTGCATTTACATTAATTGTGAAAATTGGAAGAATTGCAAAATAATTTTGTATGCACTCTGAATGCATCCAGAGTTCAGGTTCCACAGCATTATATGTATGATAGTTTGTTCCTTAACTGGCTGATGAAATAACTTCTAAGATAGTTAATTTTTCATAACTTGAACTTGAGAGTGTAAAAATCTGCAGGTACCATGTCCTCAAAAGATGACTTCTTCTTTGAGGCTGATGTATAGTAAACAGAAGAATATAAGAGTTTAAATTCTGTTTTTCCATATTTAAGTGAGACTGTACAGTCATTCATTCATCTCCAGTAAAGTTCTGTGTTAGTTCTCAAGGAACCCTCCTCCTAGGCTTAAACACAAACTTGCTTATTAGTAAGATAAAAAGCAAGAGATCTTATCTTAGTTCAAACTTTCTAATTGTTGCTTTTAAATTATTAGGTGGTACTTCGCTATGATTTCAGTATGTGGAATCTTTTCTGTTACCTTTTCTGTAATATTTGCCTATGTAGCTGATGTAACACAAGAACATGAAAGAACTGCAGCCTATGGAGTGGTAAGATATGCTCAATTTGGGGAAAAAGGTCAGATTATGACCTTCATATTGAACTTGTGTTTTAATGTACAGATTGTTTCCTGATTAATGTAAAGAGTTTGATAAAGGAATGTACCATGGCTCAAGACACTGTGTTAGAGTTCAGGCAGTGAACAGAGTGCTGTGTGCTTATGGAAGCAGAATTAATATTTGACAATTTGCATAGAGGGCATGTGTAAGAAAGAATATCTTTAAGTTTTGCAAACAGAACATTAAATGTTAAAGACAATGCAAGTAATATAATCTAGCAATAGTTTTCCATCACCTCTAAGTTGCACATCTAGTGCATATGACTTCTTTTTGGTATAGAATGGCCTTTTTTAATGTCAGAATGGTAAGTAAGGATGAAAATGCATAAAACAGTATTTTTAATAACTTAGACATGATCTTTCTTAATGATCAAAAGATGAGGAAAATAATTTAGTTAGTACAAACTAGTCCATTCAGTGATAATATTATTCCTGCTTAGTTTGCTTTCCTAATGTCTATATTACTTTAAGTTTTGGAGGTCTATTGGTAGATGTCCTCAGTTTTTAAACTTCTTTTAGGCCGGCATTTAAATGTGCTGACAATTTTTTCAGTCAAATCACTTCAAATTCATAATTAGAAAACAAAATAAAGATTTGAGTCTATTTGAAAGTAAGATCCATTTTCCTTTGAGCCAACCCTGATCTTGGAGTGCAGATCCTGTCTAGTATGGTGTGCAGTTGAGAAGGCTGTAGAAACTGTATTTGGGACCCATAGTCACTGTTGTAAATGTTATGTGGTTTATTTACTTTTTTGTTTGGTTTGGGATTTTTACTGGTGTGTTTTTTAAATCTTGTTCACACTTCTAGTGGTGGGGGGGATGGTGGTGAGCAAGTTACTTCCTTTTTCTGTACTGGGAGAATAACCACTTTGATGGGTTTGTAAACTGTTATTGTGCATAGGTATCTGCCACCTTTGCAGCAAGTTTGGTAATTAGTCCTGCCATTGGAGCATACCTGTCTGCCAGCTATGGGGATAGTCTGGTTGTACTGGTGGCCACGTTGGTGGCTGTTGTGGACATCTGCTTCATCCTGCTAGCTGTACCAGAATCTCTGCCGGAAAAAATAAGACCTGCTTCGTGGGGATCTTCTATATCGTGGGAACAGGCAGATCCTTTTGCAGTAAGATGCACTTCAATAAGTAGTTATTAAATATTTGGTGATTAATAAGTAGAAATTATCAGTTGCAGTTCGTTAAGCTTGAGAAGTCTTTAGCCTTACTCGTAGCTTGACTGTTGGGTATACCGTAGTATCCATTCTCTGCTGTTGCCCATGAAGATCTAACTACATTTAAAAAACAAAATTAAACCAAACTTTTTTGATTAAATAATTCTAGATTTAAAAGTAATGTTTGATGTGAAATCCAAAGGTACAATACTTTAATTTTCTAAATTAGGTACTCTATTTTGTTGCACACAGAAATGCTGAATTCTTATGCCTCAAAAGCCAATATTTTAAGGTTTTACATACTCACTTTATGACTGTACTTTTGGCAGTATCTCTCTGCACTCTTGATTTCCACGTTTGGTTATATGTGATTTCTTTCTAATAGAGAATGGCTCTATAAAGCCTGATCTTTATATAGGCATATATAGGAAGGGCTGAAACATACCATGCAGTCTTTGTAGTAACTTGTTCACTCATTTGCACTTACTCAGTTATTTTATCTTTTTATTACACCTTGGTATCTTAAGAAAGGAAGAAGTGATTTTTCTTCATGAGATCTGTCCTGCTGGGAACTGGTTGTGAATATTGAGAGATGAATGGCATGCTTGAAAGACTGAAGTTACAGAATTTGTTTTCCACAATTTATTTGTTCCTTAAAGTAATTAATGTAATTGGTGAATAAGTGTAAGAAATGTATATTGTTTACTAGTATCTTTCAAACCAAATAATTACTATGGAGGTCCATTAAAAGACATTAGATATTACAATTATATAATGCTGGTTTTGGGGAGTAGTTTTGACTTGGTACTGAACAGTAGCTTCAAAAATCTTGATGGAAACTTTGCTGAAGAATTGGGTTCCCCAAACTGTATATAAAGAGCTTGTTTGTGACTTAAGGTTCAGCTTAACAGTATCCATGTGTAATTGTTTTGATGTATATGTGTGCACAAAAAAAAGGGAATCTACATTCTTTCTTTTTCCTTTCATTAGACTTTATAAAAATGTTTCAATACCTGCCCTGTTCTTTTGTTTTACAGTCTCTGAAGAAGGTTAGAAAAGATCCTACAGTTCTCCCAATCTGCATTACAGTGTTTCTCTCATATCTGCCTGAAGCTGGCCAGTATTCTAGTTTCTTTCTGTATTTGAGACAGGTAAATGTTGGTCTCTTCACATCTTACTAAGGATGTTTAAATAAGTATTCCCTATGGCCTCCTTCTTGTTATAGACTTTGCTTAGTGGCCTGCTTTCTGACAATGTAAAGCTTTAAAATTAAAGGCAGGGTTCTTTGCTAAGCCAAGAACTGAGTAACACTTGACTCCTGATGCATAAACCATGCAATATCTTAAGGCCTTTGTTCTCATTTAGTGCAGCAGTTTCTGAGTCTGTCTCGAGGTGGGATCTTGTCTGTCAAAGCCCTGTTGTGTTTCGGGGAGAGATAGAGAACTTAAGTTTGCAGATCCGTGACTACTTCTGTCTCCTTTTTTTAAGGCAGGTTTTTTCTTTCCCTTTACACTTTTCTAGGCAAAGAGTCAAGTTAGGGATTATTTTTGAAAGTGGATACTTTCTGAATGGATCCTGTATAAATCTATATAGAGTATAAACAGGGATGAGTGTTTTCATTGAGAAGATATTCACTGCTAGTAATTGTCCTGGATTGTGTTTGGCATTTGTTTCATGCAATTTCTGCTTCTCTACAGATTATAGGTTTTGGATCTGCTAGCATTGTGGCATTTATAGCTGTGGTGGGCATTCTGTCCATAATAGCTCAGGTAAGCTTTGTTTCATAGTGCTTCATTTAAGCTTATCTAAACACTTTCTGCGTGCTCTAGTATGTATCTTGCATTCGCTGAATGTTCTAGTCCATGGAAATTTCTTACTTCATATAAACTTTCCTTGGTAATACTAGATCTGGACATCAGAAAGATGAAATTTGCTAAACTTGATCAGTAAATTCATTGGAACTGTGACTTAAAATCATTAAAACGATACAGGAAATGAGTTACTAAATGCAAGGCATTCTGAAAGGGAAATGCCTTATTTTAAATAAAAGTCATGCTACTTGCACCTGTTCAGATGGCTTGTGCTATCAAGGCAACTTGATAGCCTTGACTTGCATACAGGCAGTCTTTTCTGGGTTGCTTAGGCTCAGCTTGGAGGCTGAGGAGCTGTGAGGCCTTGTTATCTTCTTTTCATATTTTTTAATTGGCAACAGTGAGCTGATTTTTCAACAAATCCTTTTTGTCTTTTGTAAATCTGAGTTTTTATTATTTGATCTTTGGTATCTTTATGGATACAGTTTGTCTTCCTGTTCTGATGACAAGAGGAGGAATGGCATGTAGAGTATATTGTATCCCTGCTGCCATTCTTAGCAGAATGAAGGTCTTACTGTTTGATGTAAACAAGACATTCATCGATGTTTTTTACCAGTTTTACTGGTGTCAGTTGTGGCCTTCATTAGCAATTCAAGAAGTTATTTTAATCTAGGTGCTGTGGTTTGTTTTGAGGCTATTGTGCCTCAAACATCTGCCAGTCATACTTTATGCAGACCAGTATTTTTGCTAAAAATCTCTAAGATGGCTTTCTTACTGGTTTATAATTTTCAGTGTTAAAATGAGGGATATTTGAGCTCTTTGAAGAGTACAGCTTACTGAAGTAATCTAGGCTTATTGACATAATCTTTGCTTCATAAATACTGATTTGTGTTGGCATGTTGGGTAAGAAAGAATTGAACACATGAAGGTAGAATTACTACATTTTTTTTCTATGTAGTATTCAAAGTAGAAATGAGAAACAAGAAAGCTAGGGTGAGCAGTTGTCCTTGGCTGGATGGCAAGTGCCTATCCAGCTGCTCCAGCACTCTCCTTCCCAGCCAGACAGGGAAGAAAACTTAAGGTAGAAAACAACTCTTAGGTGGAGATAAGGCGATTTATTAAAGCAAAAGCAAAAATTTAGGCATGCACAACCAGGTAAAAAAAAAAGGGTTTATTTTCTGCTTCCCATCAGCTAGCAGTGTTGAGCCACTTTCTGGGAAGCGAGATTTCCACCCACGTAGCCGTTGATCTGAAAGGCAAACATCATAAATAGCAAATGCCCCATTCTTCCTCCTTTCCTTAGCTTTTATATCTGAGCTGATACATGTAAGATCAGTTATCCCTTTGGTCAGTATGGATCAGCTGGGCAAGTTTTGTCCCCTCCCAGGATCTTACCCATTCCCAGTCTACTGGTGTGGGGGGAATGTTGAGACAGTGCTGATGCTCTGCCTTTCCTACTACCCACAGACCAGTGAGAGCTGCTGTGGGAAAATTATCCATCTCAGCCAAACTCAATACAATCAGGAAGAGAGACAAGAGAAGAGAGGAAGTGTATTCTGCTCTGCAGTCCTGGTTCCTTTTCTCTGTGTTTTTACTGAAGCGTTGCTGAGTTTCTCCTGTTAAAGAAAAATGTGTGGTCCATTAACTGAATCAAGTTGTCCATGTGGACTTTGCTTTACCAGGAAGTGTCTGCTTCTTGCCCTGAGTGTCTTGTTTTATCTGAATTGGGATCTCCTTCCCCCTCAGCAGTAACACTTCTAACAAACAGAAATACTGATCTTTGGTTAGGATTAGTTTCCACATGCAAATGAAAAGGTCATATCACTTGTGTAAAGAATCAGTAGAAAATGTAATTAAAGGTGCCTAGGAATTGGCCAAATTTCAGTGTAAGTGATGAAGGTGACAAAGCAGCAGGATTTAGTTGTAAGTTTAAATGTAAATTTGCAAAACTATTCAGCTGACTGAAGGAGTTTGCTTTATTCAGAGCAAGCAATTTTTTTTTTCTGTAGTATTTGTAGACACTGGTAAATTCAAGTTGTGTCCAGTCTGCCCTGTCTTCGCTTGGTAACAGCTTTTATTTTGTGGAGTGCTCTATTCTGTAATACAATAGGATTGTAGAGGTGAAAATAAAAGCCTGTTTGCATTGGAAATAGGCACTGTCATCTAATATACATAGAGAGGGAAATACATATGCTTCTGAATGTCCTGAAGTAGTAACCCTTTAAGTGTTACGAATATCTGTACGTTAAATGTTGAAATGACTTATCTGTATTTTGAGCTTTATACAGGAGGAGAAAGAGGACAAATGATATGAGTTTCCACATAATTTGTAAGGTCTTTGCATGGGAGAAATTACTTTAGCAAGTGTGACTTTTAAAAACAACTTTTGGTTGAACTAATTTCTCTTGCAGACTCTGTTTCTCAGTATCTTGATGAGATCTATAGGGAACAAAAACACAGTTCTCCTTGGTCTTGGCTTTCAGATCTTTCAGCTGGCTTGGTATGGTTTTGGATCTCAGTCTTGGTAAGCATATGTTTTGCTATGTACACACTTGTTAAGGAACTGAAAGGGTTTTCTCACCCCAAGAAATTCTACTATTAATTCTGTTGTCATGTATTTGAATGTTTTGTGAAATAAGTATTTCCATTTTCATTACACTACCAAAATGTGGTCTGTATTTTGCATATGTAGGAATGATAGAATTTCATGTACTTACAGCCCTTTTGAAAAGGGAGTCTTTGCAACATTTTGTTCCACTGAGTATTAAGTCTATGAATGTGGTTAAAACTTCTTCTTAAACTCACAAGTTAATAAGTAGCATGTTCCCTCTAGTAATTCCACTAGATCTATTTTACCCATTAGGTATTGGACCTACACTTGTTTTTATAACATATTCTCCTACTCCAACTATAATCAGTCCTAGAAACTATCTAGAGTTTCTTCTGTTGGAAAAACTGTCTTTAAGTAGAGACAATTGGAACCATAAGCTAGAAAAACTTACTCTTTACAAAGTGTGTCCTACTGAGAGGGGTAAGTGCTTGTCGTTTATCAGAGTACTTCCTAGTCAGTTGTAGAAGCTAAAGAATTGTGTCACTGGAACACCCTGGGAAATTGTTCCTTTGTACAGTGTTTGGAGAGGAAAGCCCACTTCACTTCTGTTCTGGTCTTTTTTTCTTCTAGGATAGAATCAAATCAATGTCCAGCAAGTTCAGAATAATATATGGGAAGGGAGCAGGAAGATAATCAGATAATTTCCAGTTCTTTAGGTGTTTCAATAAGAATGTTTTGAAAGGGAATGACATGTTAAATAAGGGTGCCCTTGTAGGAGTGTGGGGATTATTATAAGGACAGTCTCATTTTTAATTCGAATTATGTATTTAACACAGGATGATGTGGGCGGCAGGAGCTGTAGCAGCTATGTCAAGCATTACATTCCCAGCAATTAGTGCTCTGGTTTCACGAAATGCAGAGGCAGATCAACAAGGTGAGTATTGGATAAATTACTGTTTATGGATCAGACTGCTTTTTTGTCTAGAATGCAGAAGAGTTATCTAGATGTACTTTTCAAGTTTTCTTTGTGTTTTTACTTGGTAGTACTTGTGGAAGTCTGCTAGTCTGTGTAGAGAGGAAGAAAGTGCACAAATTTATTATATTTGCATTGTAAAAGATATTATTTCTGATGAGCTACTTCTTGTCTTTCTTTCTGTAAAAGTACTATGAAGGCAACAACAACATTCTCTTTTTTTCCCTTCCTTTTATTATATGCAGTATTCTCTAAGTAGACAGTGAGGATTAATGTAACAATACTACCTTTTTAATTACATATTTACCAGATTGAAATAAATGTAGCAAAGAAGCTTTATTTTTATTTGTAGAAAAGTTGGCCCTATTTGATACAATACTTCAGATTTTCAAGGAATAGAAAAGGATGCCAAAATAACTAATTAATCTGAGAAAACACAGAATTTACTGGTTTTGATGTGAAAGGCAATGTACAGTCAGGAATTACTCCTCCTTTAAAATGAAATGAGAAGTCATCATAAATTAAAACACTAGTAAAAAGACTTAATATTGTTCTTGAATTGAACATGAATTTAGTATTCTTTTTAAAAAAATGCTGTACATATAAATTTTAAGTATCAGTTATACTTTAGCATTGTACCACATGAAGTTAGGTAAATGCAGGAAATCTGAGAAGTACCAAGGTGATGCCATTTCAGGAAGTGGATTTCTGTTGAAAGATCCAAAAGTATTTTACATGGGTTTTTGTAATTTTGCCCCTCGCTCCTATTTTTTTGAGACATTTTAAAGATTTTTAAAGACTTGTTTTTTGTTTACATTAGGAAATGACTAGTTTAGTTAAGCTGACAGAAGCCATTGAACTTTGATTTTACATAGAGGAAATTGGTGTTAATAGCTAAGGCTTTCAAGACTGAGATTTTGCCACCTAGTGGCATGAAGATTTTAAACTTTCATGTCATCAACCTATGAAGTAAAAACTTGGACAGCTGTCTTTTTTGCATGTTTTCTTTTCCTCACAATTTATAAGTTACTGCCTTAAGAATGAAGCAGATTATTAATATTGTAAAGCAGCATTTTTTAGACTCTTATTATGTGAAGTTAATATCATCAAAACACTTTTTACACTGTTGTCATAATTACTTAATGAAGTTGAAACAGAAATATACCTATAGCACTTTGATTAATCAAGCTTTAAAAAGAATCCAGTGGAAAAGTACAGTCAGTCAAATATTGTGAATTTACTGCTGTGTATTTAATATACTGCCCTGAGTAAGTTACTTGGTATTTAAATAAATACTGGTCACAATTTGTGTGTATTTTCCCAATCACAGTTCTTAACACTTAGATACATTACTCTATTTGAAAATAAATTTAATAGAGACCACATTTAAACTCTGTTATCTTTGGTATCTTCATTGCCAGCTTTGGGTGAGAGTGGAAGAACTCTTAATATTAAAAATTAAACCTGCACATAAATTTCTTTATCATAATAATGAAATATTATCCAATAATAAAAACAATAATTCTTCCAGTAATCTGCAAGTATAGTGGCAGAACTATAGTGTGCAGAGGATTATTTTAATCCAAGATTTGTCTTCAATATACTTCTTACATCTTAGAATGTAGAAATAATTATGATATGTTCAATTTTGGAGCAATTATTAGATTACACTCAGAGATCTTGGTTCTGAGCATTTCTTCCTTGCTTAAAAAAATTCCTACTTTTTTTTTTTTTCCTTATTAGGTGTTGTCCAAGGAATAATAACTGGAGTAAGAGGACTGTGCAATGGCCTGGGACCAGCACTGTATGGCTTTATTTTCTTTCTCTTCCATGTGGAACTCAATGAATTGCTACCTGATAACACTTCTGAAATAAAAACAAAGCAGAATCCAAGTGATAAGGTTAGTTCAAAATTTTGGTGTGGAGTTTGCTGTGTAGAACTCATAGGGCCAGAAGTCTGCCTTTTTGGTTGATTTAACATCATCACATCTTATTCTTAAATGACTTAATTCTGCTTTTCAATTCTATTAAATAATTAAGAGAGCTCATAATTTAAATGTAATAGTAAATACTTAGATTTACAATAGTAGCAGCGTTGGTTTCGGTATTGTAACAGTACCGGGTAACTTTTGATATAATTTACTGGAACTAAAGTTTGAGGAACTAAAGTTTGAGTGAGGTTGCATCATTATGATTATGCAGAGGAAACCCTTCCAGCAAACAGAGGCATTGTAAGCTGCGTTGGAAAGTAATAAAGCTTGGCAATGCAATGAAAAAGGGCAGCTTCTGAGAGATTTTTACTCCTGTCAGCAAAACCACAATTATGTAATATTCAAAAACTGCTCAGATTAATTAGCTGTTACACTGCAAATGAGGGTGTATTAATTTGTGGAAGTTTATTTCTTCTTTGAGTATTTGTGTATGTAACACCTCTTGAAGATTTAATATCATCAAAATCTATTTTTGATATGTTTATATTCTTTATATGTACAGACTGTGAGCTGAAAACTTAGGCCTCTGATTGTAACAAGATTGAGGCAAGGGAAATATGTGGTTACTGTATACTTATGTTCAGGTATTTTCCCACTTTATTTGAGAATAACTTCCTATGTTCCTTTTGGTAGAATAAAAGTACACTAGATTGACAATTTTCACCTTCTGTTTTATCTAGTTTTACTTTACCCAGATACAGAAAAGTTGTTAAAATTTTTAAAAAAAGCTGGGTTGTTGACATTTTTCTTTGGTAGAGGTTTTTCATCAAACCTGGCTGATTTAAACTTTATCTTAAAACCTTTCTGGTGTTTGTTTTTACTTGTGGCTATGAAATGTGAGTAAGTTTTGGTTTTGAATTTTAAAATAAACTGCTTAGAAGCAAGAGACAATAACTCCAAATACTAGGTTATCATGTATGAGTAACATGTCTCTGCACTGAGAATGGTCTCACTGTTATTTTGATTACCCATATATTGATTTTTTTGGGGTGCTTGTTTATTTGGCTATCTTGATTGTAGATATCTCAGCCATGGAAAAGTGAAGCTGAGGTTATTGAGTACTTGTACTTCTAGATGTTGAAATCTTATTCTATTAATGTTCAGAAGAGTCTTGTTGATTTAACAGGCATGTTGCCTAAAGCAGAAAAATATTACAAAAAAGCATCAAGTCAACATCTGTTTCATTTGCTAGGCAATCATACTTTCAATTGAAAATTTTATGTGTTTTTGGTTTTTAGATCAGTGTGGAGATCAAAGGAGGAATTGGTGGGGATTTTAGATGTAGAAAATTCACTTTACAATGCACATATTTTTGTGTTTGCAAAATTTTTATAGTGTTTGCAAAAATTTTATAGTCCCCATAAATGTCTCTCATGATCTCCTGCCTCAGTCGTGTAGTTCATAATGCTGAAGTCAGTGTCTGAAACGTGAATTCTTTATTATACTTGTTTTCCCGTAGAGAGCGATGATTCCTGGTCCACCGTTCCTGGTTGGAGCATGCATTGTTCTTCTGGCTTTTCTAGTCGCCTTATTTATTCCTGAGAACAGCAAAGCCAGCAGTACCAAAAAACACAGCAACAGCATCAGTAGTAGTCTGAGTAACAACATAGACCAAAGTAATGAAGAGGACATTGAACCATTGCTGCAGGATAGCAGTGTGTGAAAACTAAATTCTGAGGGGCTGATGGAACAAATTCATCTGATTTGTGGCTCTGGAAGCTTGGTGGGAGGAACCAGAGTATCTTGCCTTTGAGGAGAAGGCAGCTGTGACAGGAGGTCACTTGCTCTTTGCTATTGAGGTTGATGTCATGCATGCGGGAGTGGTTTTTTAGAACAGCAGGTCACAAGCTGGTGTGATTCTACCCAGTGCTGGACTGCAAATGCTGTGTCGAATTCTGATATTGAGTAGAAACCTGAATACAGAGACAGATTTTTAAAAAAACTTTGAATGTTTAGTTCCCAAAATTGCAAGTTAATACAAAAATAAACAGGTTTGAGTGAGAACAATTTCAGCCATCACTATAATAGTTTGTTTTGCATTTCTTATGCCTTTTTGTCTGCATCTATACCACATGTAGTCTTCATAGTATGGAAGGCATTGATCCCTGTATATTTTTGGCACCTGAAATGGTGGTTATCGATGAAATTCTCAAATATTACTTACTAGCAAGAAGTCCAGTAGTTACCAGAAAGCAGTGATGAAAATGAGATGGCAGAATTGTGAATGTGTGAGATCACACAGGATAGTACTTATCCATAAATGAAGGTCATACAGAAACCATAAACCCATATTCTGGAATCATCAGTTGTGTGCAGTTAAAGCAAATCCAGATGGCACCCAAGAGCCAGGTCCCATTAATGTTTTGCTTATAAAAAATAAAATGTTAATATTAAAATGAGCAGTGTCAGAAATAGACACTTGTGAGTGGGTGCCAGAGTACTTTACATCAAAATATATATGTATGTACTGTATTTTGTCACTTTATTTGCCATATAAACTAATTTTTCCCATTCATTCCTTTCACCGCTGCCTTAACTGCTTCTTAGTGTTCAGTTATTAACCACATTCAGCCTTCATATCACTGTCTTACCTGCAGAATATCATGGATATATTAATATCTTTTTTTTCTAAAAGATGCATCAAAGGAGTTATGAATTACAACAAATGTGCTAATTTTTAGAGACATTTTATGAAGAAGACAAAGATTTATATGTATTTTGCTGCAGTGCAAATGGACTATTAAACCCAACTTTGACGAAGTACTCCTATGAATGTTTTATATGTATGCAATATATGTAGATATTTGTAAGGAGTTTTAATTTTTCCAGATGGGGTGCTGTGTAAATCATGTATTTATAAATGTAATGAGGGTACAGACAGTTATACAGTTTTTTAAAAGGATTGTGTATTGGCTGAACAAATTTAAAAAAATATATATTTTGAAACTTGTTCCATGTTGAGCACAAATAAGAAACCTTTTGTACTATGCAATTTGGTTTTTATGTTAATAAGCTTCCTATTGCATAATAAATATAAATATCAAGCTTTCTAGGTTTTGTGAGTGTCTGTTTTTCCAAGTTCACTGTTGTGCCTTTGCTGCTTCAGAGCACAAGTGGGTTTATTCTAGTGTTGGATGACAGTACCTGAATTCCTGTTTTGTTGTGTTGTGTCTGTGTTATCAAGAGTGGTGAAAAGCATGCTTTGCTTAGAAATTCCTTGGGTATCTGACATGGTATTCACTGGGCTGGAGAAGTACAAAAAAACCCCAAGAATAATTTCTGATCTGAACACTACTGCAGAATTAATATGCTTTTTCTGAGGAGGCTCAGGTAGCTCTTTTTCTTTGAATTTCTTGTAATTTAAGCCTGAGCTTTTATGTTGGATAATTTTTTTTTGCTGCAGGCCAGACTGCAGTTGGTAGGTTTTGTGTGATCCCAGCTTAGAATGTCTTAAACTTGATATAAGGAATAAAATACAGTATATTATTGTTAGAAGTAGCAGTTGTCAAATTTATTACTGCTTATAGTATCCCAGCAACGGATCAGATTTTTGAAGTAGCATCTCAAAATCACAGAATAGTCGGAAGGGACCTTTAAAGGTCGTGGGACAGGGACATCTTTCACTAGAGCAAGTTGCTCAGAGTCACCCTTGAACCTTTCAAGGACTTCCAGGAATGGGTTATCCACAGCTTCTCTGGGCAACTTGTGATAGTGCCTCACCACCTTTATTGTAGCGATTTTCTTCCCTATGTTCAATCTAAACTTTTTTCATTGTAAAACTCTTAAACTTTGTCCTGTCACTACATACCTTGGTGAAATGCTGCCTCCTTTCCTAAAAGTCTTTTCTGTGTATTGAAGGGGTCATCCCAGAGCCGCCTTTTCTGCTGGCCAAACAACCCCAGATCTCAGCATGTCTTCACAGGAGCGGTGCTCCAATCCTTTACCCACCTTTGTGGTTTCCTCACTCCAACAGATCAATGGTTTCCTGTGCTGGGGAATCCAGAGCTGGATGGAAAAAAAATATTTTAAGCATGCACCCTTACTCTGTATAAATTATTATATGTACTACTCTACTAATTAAGTATACAATAAAAATGTAAAAGGTAAGCTATAGATTAGATAAACAATTTTCAAATATTTTTATGAGTAGTGTAAAGTATTTTTCTGTTCCCAGTAGAAAGTTAGTAAATGATGCTCAGAAATACCTGATGCCTCATTATTTTTAGGAATTTTTATTCAATGCAGTGGTACAGAGATTCTAAGATTTGGTTCTAAGTTCAGTTTATCTTGATTTTAAACTTAGTATGTATTTAATATCTGTTTTTAGTATCTGTCATCACTGAAAAAGATACCTCACAAAGATACTGTTCCAAGTGGAAAGTGTGTTAAAGGCTGTACTTATGAAATCATGATCCTCATTTTTCAGTCATGCCCACTACTTATGCAAAGGTGTATTAAGATTCAGGTTAACACTCAACTAGTAAGTTTCCGTTTTCCCTCATGTCATTCAGTTGGATTTGCAAACTATTTGAAAGGTCTTGAATTTTTGTGTTGCTAACAAATAGATTGGAAGTCACTTCCCTGTAGAAGTATACAGATATTAGAGGTTTTTATGGGTGAGACTTCTACACTTCTTTTTGCAATAAAATTGCATGATGATGGAAACTTTTTCAAACTTCTGTTTTCAAAATGCTCCTTCCATGAAACAAAGTTATTTTAAAAAGAAAATTTTTCTTATTGTTAGAACAACATCTTTATCTTGAAGAGACACATTGAATGTTTTTATTTTTCAAAAACATTGGCATAGTACTGGCAGGCCCTTTTGGTCACAGAAAAGGTCAGGAGATGTGGAACAACTGCTTTTCTTTCTTTGAAAGAAAAATATAAGTTTGATATGGGATAACCAGTGAACCCCTGTAGCATAAAAGACTTTCACAGCATCTATTTCCAAAGTACTGTAAAGATTCTAATATTGAAAGGTCTTGTTTTTATACAATTACAACATTGATGACAATGTAGGACTTTGTGTGCTTTTGTCTCCAGTTTATTTGCTGCACCAGCTTGCCCATGAGTGATCCAGTGAATAAATTTCACTCTTGCTGTAAACTTATCCTTAGGTCCCTTTTTTCTAAGGGATTCTATTCAAGGCAGCCACTTCATCACTGGTTATACTTGTGCGGTTTTTTCACCAAACAGAACTTTAAATAAAGGAACTGTTGAGCAGCTTCTTTTTCTATTACATCTTTTTATTAAGGATTGACTAAAAAGTTGTTCTTTATGTACTTAGTCCTGTATAAAATCTAGCAAGTACCTTAAACTGAGACAGGTTAGAAACACTTGTAGTTTCACATCTCCCAGAACAATCACTTGTTCTAATATTTGTTTCTTCAAACCTTCAGCATTCTTCAAACTTCAGAGTTTTCTGTGAAATTTGTGAAATAATGGATTGAATATCACAGGACTTCAAACATCGCTGAAAAAACTTAAAAAGGTTGTTCTTCATGTCCTGGGTGGCTAATTTGCCATCCTGTTAATCCTTGTGGCTCCATATGATTGTTAGCTAATGCCTAAAGGTACAATATACACTCAAAAAGAGGTTCATTGTTAGCAATAACACTTGAAAATTTGTATTTCTAATACTTACTTTGATTGCTTTCAATTTTTTTGGCCAACTTTTTCTCAAATTTCACTACATTGTCTGTGATATTACTATGCAAAGCGGTTGATGAAGGACTTGCACTAGGAGCAGAAGTATCACCTCTGGAACTTGTCTGTTTGTGCTTGTATCATTTGGATTACTTTCGTTCTGAATTGTTTTTTTTCCAGACCTTTCTTGAGAGAGTGTCATTTTGTGAGGGTTAATTTAGTTGCAGATAGGTAATACAGTTCACAGATGTGCTTAACTGGGCACATATAAATGTCAATACACTGAAAATGAAAGGAGTGAGGGCATCACTGGCAACTCCCTTCTGCATTGTGAGGCACCCAGTCTTCCTCAAGGGTACCTTGTGTTCTGTCTGCCTTAAGTGTGACTGTCTGGCATACACACCAGATGGGAGTGCAGTGTCAAGACATATATTTGTAAAGTTGTTAATACTTTCTTAATACTTTTAGGTGGTAAATAAAATACTTTTATTTTAGGTGAAAAATAAACAATTACTAAAGCTTGCCTCCTTATACTCCTGAGGTGTGCCTAACCTCCAGGTAGGATATCATTGCTCCAGAATAATGTTTTACTGCAATGTAACAACATGCAGTAAGACAGTGCTTCACTTCCTCAGTGTGGTAATGGGCATGCTTCTTTGGGGCAGCTGCTGATCTCTGTTTGTGTGGAGCTGTGCTTCTGATTCACAGAAACAAAATTCTAGTTCTGATAAAATTTACCTTTCTTGTTTCTTTTTCTTTTTTTCAGAAGAAGTCAAACACAGTTCCCCACTCAAAAAAAAACCCCAAACCCAAAAAAACAACCAAAAAGCAGGGAAAGATTGAATTAACATACAAAGATCTGGAAAACTATACTTGGAGAGCTTCTTTCCTTTTGCTATGTCCTCAGAGATTTTGCTGTTTTGTACATGCATTTATTGTGAAAATATGATGCTACTGTATTTTGATTATAATATACTAGAAGGTCATAATAAAACCTGGGATAAATGAACTTATTACTTAGGTTGTTTTAACAGGCATGTTAAGCAATCTGTTATATATGTACTAGCATCATTATGTTTCTTAACAAGAAGAGAATTTTAAAAGTTGTTTAAAAATTTTGGTCATACTTTCCTGTTGTGGTCCAAAAGCTTTCACTCACAGGATCTTCCAAGCTCAGTTGGCTAAGCTGAGACACTTCCTGGTCAACCTGAAAGATTTGGTGAAGCAGGATGAGATCAGCAGAACGTGCTGAGATTGAGGAATTGAGCATGTATGTGATTGAGGAAACTAAGCATGACTTCTAGTCCACTGTTTAGTGGCATGCTGTCTCACGGGCTTCATTTCAGAAGCCTAGTGGTGAGATTGATCTAATAGTAAAATCTTGAATCCAGCAGGTGTAAAGAAGTAAATTAAAACTGTTTTTTATTTCCTAGACAATTTCTGTTGAACATAGTCGTACAGAAAAGAAGGTGCTGTTAGTCTTCTCCCATTGTCTAAAAAGAGTAGTCTTGCTCTGTTTTCTGAAAGAACACTGCAGTAAGAATGGAAGATGTTGCTCATGGTTCGGGATACAGTCCCATGCCTAGCATTGCTACTCTGCTGCCCTTGCAGTCTGTTTTCTGTTGCTGCAAAAGTGCCTTTATATATTGCATTTTCAGCACTACCACCTTAAAGCAAATGTCTTTAAATCCTTAATTTGAAAGTAAATGCTGCATCACCAGCTGAATCTCTGAGAAATACAGAGCTGTGTGACTTAAGTGCAATTGACTGCATTACATGCTGGCAGTTTGGAAGTCAATATTTTTTTATAGTCCTTTTTTCTGTTGACATGAAAAAATGGCCACTTCTGATTGCATACCCCAGTGAGAACTTAGGCTGATGCATTTCAGAAAATTGCTTGTGTCTGAAATGTCCCTTAACTGATACCTGATGTATACCTTAATGCTTATGTGTCAATATAATTGTGTGAGAAACAGGCTGTAAAGAAAACTGTGCTGCTAGCTCTGCTCATCTGAATGTAGGCAAAAATCTGCTCAGCAGGACCTTATTTGATGATAACCCAAGAAAAAATGTTGGTGAATAACAGGCAGGCAACATCATTCATGAGAAATTACTTTTCTACACATGTGGAAAGTGTTGATCTTGAAAACTTTGCAGTTGTTTTATTGTTTTGTCCAGAAAATCTGTTTTAAAGGAAATTTTATAGGCGATTATTTTTTTCTCTTCTCCTCCTCCTGGTTTTGATGAAGAGTATTTTTAAGCATATTTCACACTTTGAAGCAAGTCAAAGTGTAGTCTTTTACTGCAGTCTTTTCTGAAAGTCCTGATGAGCTCTCTTTAAGTAAGAGAAAATTATGCATGGGGGTGTCTGCTTTATCATATGCAGGTACCATTTTTGATAACTTAATGCCGTTTCTCAGTGCAGTGGTTCAAAAATCCTCTTAAAAACAGTGACGGGGAAAAAACCAAAACATGACAAAATTGTTTTAGTAACAGACTGAAGTGTTAAGTACTGAAGAAAAAAGTTAAGCATGCAGGTCTAAGCATCCTTCCATGTTGCTCAAAGCCCAAAAGCTGCTGTTTCTTGCTGTCTTACTTCTTTATGCCTGCATAATAAACAAAATGTAGTTTTTCATCATTGGCATAATCTGTAACTGGCTTATAAATAGCTGAAACATCAAACTTGCCCAGCTATCTAGTCCTGGTATGCCTTGTGCTCATGCTTAAATGCATTGTGAGTGTTAATTCAGTGCATCAGTAGTTCCAGAAAGTTCAAAACATGTATTTAAGAAGAATAGTAGCATATTTTAGGTACAATATTTAAAGATACATTCAAAAGGTGTACAATATATATTTTTTTAACAATGAAAGAAAAATAAAACTGAAAAAGAAGATTGAGAAGTATAAATACTCACTAGACTATGCCACCTAAAGCAAATTGCATTCTGCATATCCTTGTCAGGCACACATTTTGACCTCGGAGAGATGTTGCAGGCCTTTCTGCAGTCCTTAGAGAAAAAAACTCTTTGCAGACCTGATAATTTGTGACTTTAACTGAGTGGTTAAGGATTTAATCTTCTTGGACAATAGATTTTCGTTTTTCCTCAAGTAGGCTCTTCCTACCAATGACTTAGCTTTCATATTTCAGACATGAAGGCACGTTTGGGAAATCACCTTGGGAAATATAGAACATTAGAAACTCTTAATGATCCTGGAACTAAGTAATCAAAAATAAATTCAGATTTTTTCTTTTTATTTTTAGTACAAAACCCAGAAGATGTTGCAAGGTAAAGAAGAACTTAATTTTTAGTGTTTTAGACTAATTCTGAAATTGTCTGTATATGAAATACATCAACAGCACCACAGCTGCCCTTCCTGAAGGTGACAGGAAAGAAAAATGTGGTAAAGGTCAGACTGTCAGGCAGCCTATTATGAGCAAAACACTTTCCTAGGATAGAGCCTCGCCAAGGGTGGGCTGGTTCCACCTTGACATTACAGCGTCTGTCAAAAGGAAAAACAACTCATGACTCCAGGTAATAACTGAAGGTAGTAAAAACAACTCATTTGCCCTATTTCTTCCATCTCTAGGGGGAAAAATACATCAAGCTACCATGTAGCAATCATATTAAAAAGTTCTGCACAGTTGCCTCAAGCAGTTGGTTGAGGTCTTTTACTTTATTATGAAATACACAAAAGTAAAAGCTTATCTCTAAGTTTATGGAAGGAGCCCATGATAAATATATTTTAATTTATTTGGTTTTATTCAGTGTTAAACGTAGTCATATTTGGAGAAAGAACAATAAAAATGGAACAGGGAAGATGTGTAACTTAAGAGGTAATTTTTAAAAATTCTCTTTTAAAAGTTTTTCTTAATTGCAAAGGCTCAACCTGAGAGTTTCAGCTTATGTTATGATATTTCTTGCATGATTACCAGAAATGCCAAGCTACCTAGAGCAGAGTGCAGATAGGGTAATTAACTGTATTAAAAGTGCATTTGAGGAAGTGTGGTATCACAGAAGAAAGAGAAGGAAAGAAGACAGCATGACTTGCTAACCAACTGAATTCTCAAACCTGATAAAGAACCTCAGGAGGTGAGCAAGGTTTATCTGTATAAAGCTACAGGAAAGATTAACATTGGTTGCAGAAAGTTTTGTTTATACCATTTTGATAAAAGGTGTTTTCCTTGCAGACCTAGCTTTGAATGGAAATATTTTTGACATGACATTGATCAATGATTTTGGCGAAGGTTATTATCTAGTATCTGAAATATACCTAGATTTTTGAATTTAAACTTATCAAAAGCTAATTTGAAAATCTGCATAGCAAACTTGATCTCTGAAAACTGAGAAATGGCCTTCAAAGAAGAGAATTCAACCCCATCTCACATATCAATTTTCCTCTCATACCCTGTGTGTCACAAACTGACAGGAAGCAGAGGAAAACTTACACCTTCAGATAACCTGTTTTTAAGACAGAAGGCTCCAACTGCCGCAAATCTCGGGTGTCTATTTTGCAACTGCTTCCAGTAGGATACAATTTCTTAACTACAGTGCTTCAAACATGTCTTTTATTTATTTGTTCATGTTGCAATATTATTTTCGCCCTTAGATGACAATTCTTTTCTGCCCATGCAACTTTTGAGATTTCTAGCAGTTGGTACATGGCAGCATTGAGCAGCAAATACCCATGCTTTAATTGGGGTGTTCACATGTTTGTTACCAAGGGAATGTTAGTTTGATGCTGTTTTATGTAGCTTTTGTCGTGCATAAAAAAAGACCTAAAAGTCTAAGGAAAGGCTGACATAGCAGTCCTATTTAGAGCACTGAATGTGCTGATCACTTAAGACTTGCCTGCATTGTTTCTTTACAGCCCAAGGTTGTGGTGATAATCCCATTGGCAGGAGGGACTGAAAGTGTCTGTCACTGCTAGTTGCAGAAGTCTAGAAAGCCTACTCTTAGCAGCAAAAAAATACCAGAAAATATTGGCTTTTGTTTCCACAGTGTCTGCTTTCATGTCATGGTCTCTAGAGTACTGTAAGGTGCAGGTGTCATTGTAAAAAGTTAGTACCACTGTATTCCTAAGAGAAATTAGTCATAGAAGAAAATCTTAGCTGAGGAAGTAGTACATCCATCCACAAACCCCAGAGTGGTATTTGAGTTAGAAAGTGCCTTAAGGCACTGAGCTTCAAATACTTGGGTAAAACATCATAGATGCTTCTTCGATGTTAGTCTGAGACCTTGTCCGTTGTTTTAGACGTTACAACACCAATGTTATATCAAAAAGATACTGAACTATCTGATAAAATTATATCTGGTATCACCCTTAAACTAAAAGGACCACAAAAAGCTTTATCAACTGGAAGAAAACTGTGATTCTAATGCTAAATAAGACAACCCCCAGGACAGACTGAGGAATTGAAAAGTCCTTGTTGTCTCTTTGAAAGTGACAGTTGTGAAATCTGAGTTCATTTTCATTAATACATCCTATGAATAGACTAAAAATCCTCACCTATTAATGCACAGTCTTGTATTGTCTTTTTTCAAGTCTTGCAAAAATTTAGTAAGCTTGAACAGTTGTCTTCTGTTTGTGTACAGATTAACTTGGGTTTCATGAACCTGAAAAAAATTTAATTAAATAATTTCCAAAAATACTCACCCTCTGTACAGTAGAAATATGTTTGCTGAAACAAATGATGGCAAGTAGAACACACTCCTGTTTCATAATTAAATGTAGTAAATATCAGAATACCTTTGGCAGGAGTCAGCTGTTGTGTTAAATAAACTTGCAATTGAAAGTAGTCAAACACAGGAGGAGTCATGCCTCTGTGAGGTTAGATGGCTAAATTATTGGAAAACAAATGGAAACAAAGATAATTAACTTCGAGAATGTGTAGATGTTATACCAAAAATATTAAGACTGGTGTAACTGAAGTGTTAACAGAAGAATGTATTAAAGCCTTAGAAACAGCCAAGCAAGGCTATGGTATGTGTTAATTGGTACAGAATGCTGCATATAGTTTTTCATTCATATTCCCTGATAGTGTCATGTGTTGACACTGACTGGATGCCAGGCACCCACAAAAGTTGCTTGCTCACTGCCCTCTGCTGCTGGACAGGGGAGAGAAATGTGACAAAAGGTTCATGAATTGGCATAAGGGCCAGGAGAAATCACTCATCAAATATCATCAGGGTAAAACAGGCTCAAATTAGGGACATAAAGTGAATTTATTACTAATACAATCAGAGCAGGATAATGAGAAGTAAAAAAAGCTCTTGAAAACACCTTCCTGCCACTGCTTCCTTCTTCCCAAGCTCTGCCTTGTACCCCATAGTGCAAGAGGACAAGGAATGGGGATTAGGGTAAATAAATTCATCAGCCATGGTTTATCCTGCTGCTCAGTGGGAGGAGTCATTCCCCAGCTGCACCGTGGGGTCCCTCCCATAAGAGAGTTCTCCATGAACTTTTCTGATGTGAGTCCCTCTCAAGAGCAGCAGCTCTCTGTGGCCTGCTGCAATGGGAGTACCTCCCAGGGACACACAGTCCTCCCAAAACTGCGGCAGTGTGGGTCACTCTTCAATGGGGTGCAGTCCTTCAAGAAGACTCCACAGATCTCTCACAGAGCCACAGCCTCCTTTCAGACATCCCCCTCCTCCAGTCTGGAGCTCCTCCATGGGCTGTGGGGGGATCTCAGCATCCGCATGGACCCCCATGGGCTGCAGGGGCACAGCTGCTTCACCGTGGTCTGCACCAGGGGCTGCAGGGGAATCCCAGCTCTAAGCCTGGAGCAGCTCCTGCCCTTTCTTCTCCACTGGCCTCAGTGTCTGTAGTGTTTTTCCTTTCACATGTTCTCAATCTGCTCTTCTTTGGCAGGAATTAAAAATGTGCCACGCTTTTGTTTTGATTTCTTCTTAAATATTTTATCACAGAGGCCTTACTACCATTTATAACTGGCTCAGCCTTGACCAATGACATGCCCATCTTTGGAGCCATCAGGGACTGGCTCTGTTGGATATTCCAGCAGCTTCTCAAAAGACAGCTCTGTGACCCCCCTGCTACCAGAAAACCAGACTGTACAAACCCAACACAGATAGCAAGAAGGGAAAACTTGCAATATTAACACTGTTAAATTGAGATATCTGGAGAGATAAAATGTTCATAGAGAAAATGAAAATAAGAAGTCCTGGGCATTTGCTTCAGCATTGTCCACATTAAAGTATTATGTTTACCACATGCCCCAGTCAGTGTGCAGGAGTCAATCCCAAAAAAATCAAGATGTATGAGAGTTGTGTACAGCCGTGTTTGTCCTCCATGGTGAGCCCAAGTGATTCTGGCCAGGCTGCTTAGCTGTCACAGAACTGTAGAATCACGGAATGGCTTGAGTGGGACATTAAAGATCATCTAGTTCCAACCTGCCTACCATGGGCAGGGACACTTTCACTGACTCAGGTTGCTCAGAGCTTCATCCAACCTGGCCTTGAACACTTCCATGTGTGGGGCATCCACATCTTCTGTGGACAGCCTGTTCCAGTGCTCACCACTCCCCTAGAATTTCTTCCTAGTGTCTAATCTAAACCTGCTGTCTTTTAGTTTGAAGACATTCCCCCTTGTCCCGTCACTGCACATCCTTGTAAATAGTGCCATTCCATCTTCCTTTTAAGGCTCCCTTCAGGTACTGCAAGTGAGTCTTCTCTCCAGATTGAGCAATCCCAATTCTCTCAGCCTTTCCTCATAGGAGAGGTGGTCCATCCCTCTGATCAATTTGATGGCTCCTCTGGACTTACTCCAACAGGTCTGTGTCCTTCCTGTGAGACCTGTCCTTTCCTGTGGGACCCCAGAGCTGGGTGCAGGGTTCCAGGTGGGCTCTCAGCAGAGCAGAGCAGAGGGGCAGAATCCCCTCCCTCCCCTGCTGCCCACACTGCTTTGGATGCAGCCCAGGACATGTTTGGCTTTCTGGGCTGGGAGTGCCCATGGCTGGCTCATGTCCAGTCTCTCAGCCACCAGCACCCCAAGTCTTTCTCCCCAGGGCTGCTCTACATCTGCTCATCCCCAGCCTGTAAAAGAAAAAGAGAAACCTTGGTACTTGACAGAATGCAACTGCACACACAGTGTATTTGAGATAAATATGAAATGAAATCACCTCCCTCTTCTGTAACATCTTGTACTGAGTTTTGCTACACTAACTTCCCACAAATACAGGAGTGAGTTAAAAGCCTTGCTATGAGTGTTGGCATTTTAGTAGAGTGGATGATGAATGGACAGCACTGTGCTTTGTGTTGTCAAAGGCATTTGGTGCTACCAAGGAAGAATTCTGTCAGAGGATCATTTCTTGCATTGCTGGCAATGCTAGTTATGCTAGTTCTGAAACGGTTTGGTTTTAGTGTCTTTCCTTTATATCAGCAGATGATCTAACTGTGCAACTGCATTACAGAAGATTTAGGAATGCTGCTTTCTGTACAAAAGCAAAGCATACATCAACAAAAGTTCTAAGTATATTAAAAAAACCCAAACATATGTATGTGTATTGATGGGAGCAATTGCTGGAAGGAGGAGAAATGAGTACATGATCAGGTAGTGATTTATGAGGGACAGAGTGTGAAAAGTAGAAATCGTGATCAATGAGCCTTTGGCTGGTCAAAGCTTTTGTACTGTAGAGAACTGAAGGCTGTGGAGGGGATTATATAAAACTCTGTAAAAATTGGCTAGTGGTGGCACAGCATGGAATGATCCAAGAGGTGACAAATGTGCTTCTGCGGTCACGGACAGCATTGGAACTGTAAGACTGTCAGCCTTGAAGCCCTCTTACACAAGCTGCTTGTAGCTGCCCAAGTTAATAACTATCAAGCTAGTTGGAAAAATCTTGCCAATACCTTTTTAGCAAGAAAACAAAAATATAAACTTCCTTGCACTGGAATGGGGCAAGAAACCATGACATATAGAGCTAGATCATAGATCAAAACAAGACCAAGGCTGCCAAGTCTGACTCATGGTAAGCTGGAACTGCAGAGCATCCTTTGCATGGAGGATGATATGTGTCAGTCACTGATTCAAGAGCCTGAAAATTTAATGTGGAAATAGGCATTTCCCAGCAGGTTGGTTACTTTTGCAAGTATTGAAGGAGAATATAAGGATTTGAATGAGATGAGCTCTGGAGAGCACTGTGTTGGCTAGGAAAGTCTAAGTAATCCCTCTACCTTTGTGGGGATGACTACAGCCCATCTAGAGTTATTAACTTCAATGCTTGGACAGGAAGTCTGCTTGTGCAGTCAGAAACTTGGGATGTGCAGTACCTGGCACTGCTGAGGCTGGTTAAATAATTTCTTAACAAATGACGCCTGTGTGATTGAAGACCTACTTTTTGTTAATTGTGACTAACAATGCAGCAAGAGCTTGACTTTGTTTACCCAATACCTATTTTTATATCTCCATTAGGAGATCATATGGTACATCAGAAAGAAATTGGTATTTGGAAGCTTGTTCTGGACTTCTGTTTTTGTTTACACTTATTGTTCAGGGGATTTACTCTGAGTTATGTCTAGCTTGATCCCCTATGCCAAAAGTCTCCACCACACAGGTAGTTTGGAGACAAAATGTCTAAAGGCTGATAGACTTGGTTGTGAAAGAGAGACTAATTGCAATGCCCAAGGCATTTGTCCAGCGTACAGGAAATCCATCCTGTGTAAGGAAACTGCTCAATAGAGTGAGTTAAGGGAAGGGCTTCAAAACTGCTCTGAAATAGCTGGTGTGGATTTAGCCTAAAGGGAACAAATTTTCTTTTGCCTTTTTAAACCCCTCTTTCAGATTAAAAAGTGAAATTTGCCATCTCTCCTCTTTTTAAAAACATCTTCTAAATTCGGTCTTCCATTCTAAGTAGTGGATAATTTTAAAGGATTCTGAGTAAGGCCTCTCTGGTAGCTCTCTGGCTTTGTCGACAGATCTGTTCCTCTAGGAATAGTCCTCACATGAATTTTAATGGCAGTGCAACTTTTCAGACAACTGAGGACTTGTCCTCAGACTCAGTATCTCAGGCCGCACCTCAGAATTATCCTGACTCTCAGACTAGTTTGCAAAGCTGCCTGCTATGCTTGTAGTTATCCATGACTAGTCCTGCTGAAGTCAGAATAAAATTAAATGGGCATGCAAATCTTTGCAGAATGATGTTCTGAGGCTGGAAGGACCTTAGATTGATTTTAGAATATGTTTGCCCAGTCCTTTACAGGCAAAACCAGATTGGTCCTGCTGGTGCACACTGCCAGTATGAGCACGGTGTGTTCTCATTCTGAACTGTGTGGGCCCCATAACCACAGCCAGCTCTGAAATGAAATCCACACAATAGATGTCTGCAGGGCAGGATGAATTAACACAGATTTGTGCTAATTTGTTGTAAGGGGATGTTTGCTCCCAATTCTGATCCAAGTGGGAAAAGTGCAATTTTCAAACTGGCTGCAAATGATGACATAGATAAAACCTTTAACATAATTAAGACCAACAATGACTTAATAAGAACTCTTTGGTGATAACTGTTTACACCATCATAGGCTTGCCTTTAATTTCTTTTACAATTCCCTAAAATTTCCATTTTTTTCTTACGTTAGTCTGAAGAAAATGTCGGCTTCCAGAATGTATATTCTGCTCTATGACCTTTACATACTGACACACAAATGCCAACTGACTTAATTTTTGCAAATGTACTGTAGCTAGTGAAGTTATCTATAGAAACATTTAAGCATATATATTTTTGCAGGACATAACATTTATGTTAGGATCTGTTCTTTCTCTCCTCCTTTTCTCTCTTACTGTGTATTGTGCATTACTTGGTGTTCATGTACCTTTACATCTTCATAAAAACAGCTTGTTTGAATCTAAACCTTAGATTACAGAGAGAATTCATAAAGATGCATCATTAATATTTTAACTGTAATTATTATAAATGCACACCTTGTTATAAATGGAGGTTCCTGAATTTTCTTAGTCTCTTTTGTATCCGTTACATATTTGTTTTACTGATGTCTGTGCCTTTGTAAGAGTTCACTTCTAATGAATAAACAGTCTTCAGCAGCAACAATTGTAAAAAAACCCAAAACCATATTAATTATCCAGGTATCAGAAGATACACCTCAGAGATGACATAGTAAAGTTAAACAATATTAATAAAAATATGACATAGTTTTCTGCACCATTGGAATCAGTGCTGGAATGAACTTAAAATTTTAATGTCATTTTCAACTGAGAAACTAAACATAAACAAAGGACGAGCATATTCATGAGCTAAATGTTACTTTCATGCAGAATTTTATGTTCTGATGGCTAAGGTACTGAAATATGTTTGCAATTTATTTGTCATCTCCTTAAGCTACAACTATAAAAGGTTTTATTACATTTCAAAAATATTTAAACTGTGCTAGAATTGAGTTATTGTGCTCTGAAGTCAAGTGACCACTAGCTGGCAATGTTATACAGCTCTTCCTGTTACAGATTCATTGCATAATACATCATGGTTTGACTCAAGACCTTTAATTTTAAAAATAGAAAAAGAAATTGGATTTCAGTGGGGCTGGGCACTTCTGAATATTTCACCGCTCAGGCTCCAGTGCAGATTAGCAAGAAAATAGGAAGGGCAGTGGACAGAAATAGTTTCTAAAGTAATAACCTTTGCTTATAGGATTTCTTTTGTTTCTCCGATTCAGTGTTTTTAGTTTTAATTTTGATTTTAAATATCTTTCACTTACCTCAGACCATCCAGAGTGTTGAAAATGAAGCTTATATAATGATCTGCAAATAGCCTGGACAGTGCTGTCAGCTCTTTGAAACTCCAGTGTAGGTGTCCTTCATTGCACTTATTTCAAGTGCCTTTCTCTCACATTCAAATGTCTTATTTCCTGCCTATCCACTATCCTTTGCTTCCTAAGGCATAATTTCATGTCTCATTTGATTATTAATGAAAGGATACAAACAAGTAAAACTACTCAAAAATGTGGGGTACTGAGGATGGTTACCAATGGCAGAAAAACTGACTACATTTCTATGCTCATGCAGCAGATACACCCACTGCCATTATTCACTGTACTCTTTTATTGCTGTCAGATCTCTTTCTTGCAAGTAGGTGGAGTCTCACACATGTATGAAATATAGTGGTCAGAATCTATTATTTCCTAAAATGAAAAAAATGTAAGTGAATGAAGCACTTAGACAAATGAACAAAAAACCCCCAAAACCAAAAAACAAACAACCAAAAAATGGTCTTAGTCTTTTGCACTTAAGTCATATATTTTATCCTGGAAAAGGCCAGACTGGGGAACAGAAAAGTGACACAAATCCCTGCTTTCAGTTTTGAGAGGATTATGGAAGAGAAGTCATGCTCATGTCAAAAATTATTTCATGTACATTTATTTCATGAAGAGTTCTAAGATTCTTATATCTAAGATTTTTTGGAAGCATGTTGTTTGCCATTTGTTCAGTTATCAAATAGTCTTGTGCAGGCCTTGTATTCAATTTTCTTACTCTAGTCAATGCTGCCGTTTGGTAACTTCAGAAATAAGTAAAGAGCAAGGCCCTGGTGAAGACAAAGCTGTTAAAAGGAAAAAAAATAGAATCATTTAAACAGAGGCATTTAGAAGGCAGAGATGCAGAAGGAGGATGTCTTGAAGTCAGCTTCAGCGTGGAATAAGTTCAGCATAAAGAGCCAATTGTTCCATAGAGTGCAATTCCTTGCTAGTCCAAAGTGGTGACCCAGCACCCTCTTAATACAGAGGGAAATCTGGGCCACACTGACTGAAGTCAGCTAATAAAGGACTCCTCTACACATGAATATTCCCCTGCTTTGAGAAAATTGCTACCTTTAGAGGGAAAATATGTGAAAATATGTGAAAAGTACAACTGTACATTAGACATAGCAAGCTTTTATCTGAAAATAAAAAGTGACTTCCAGCCAGCAATTTGGCTAGTGGAGTTTGGCTACAATTGGACTGCTAGCAAGAAG
This sequence comes from Passer montanus, assembly GCF_014805655.1. NCBI lineage: Eukaryota > Metazoa > Chordata > Aves > Passeriformes > Passeridae > Passer > Passer montanus. Next base: position 136,233 of record NW_024366580.1, read on the forward strand.
GCTGAGGTTTTGGTGTTTAATTACTTCTGTATTTCTTGGGTTTTCATGCTATTGATACCTGCCAATTAGTCTTTAATATGAAAACTCTTTCTTCGATCATGGACTCTCTGTCCTTTCATCTTTTATCTGAAACATGCTTTCTTTCTCAGAAGAAACTATTCCCTTTAGAAAGGTTAATGAAATGTTTAGGAATTAGGAAATAAGGAAACTGTTAAGTCAGTACATGTCTTTCTGTGCTGGATAAATTTTCAGGTAGTGCTCACTGAGAAACAAAGGAGCAAGCTGGAGCTCAAATTGTGAAAAGTATGCTCTTCTTCCTGCATAAGCTTTCATTAATGATGGAAGATTTTTAGTGATGTGATAGAAAACTTTCTTATTAATATAATATAACTCTATTTTCTAATATTTAAAATGGGCTTAATTGATAGTAATTACAAAGATTTGTCTGACATCAGGACACTTGAGGTAAAAATCGTCTCCATTTCTAGATGCTGGGATTTCTTTATATTTTCTTTCTGAGTATGTCGAAAAAAATCTATGCTAATGATCTCAAACTGTAGCAGCACTTAAAACTGAGACATATACTCCAGGATTTTTGAAGTTAAAACAGCCTGCTCTCATGGAACAGACCACAAAAGAGATCAAGCCTAAACAACAAACAATGTGTTGCTAAATTACACTCTTAAAGTAGTGTGCTGGGCAAAAATTGCTGTTACAGGCTAGAGGAGTTTGCATCATTATAAAATGGCAAATCTAGTCATCCTTTGATACCCAATACCTTCTAGTTTACTTCTCTTCAGATCACTGCAGCTGCAAAAAAGTTCACTAATGCTAAATTAGTATTTTGAATTTCTGTTTTCTCTTCTCTGCCAGGTCCCTAAGGCAGCACCTTCTCTGAAATGGTGGCGTGGCAGCTGATCAGGGAGTTTGTGAAGAGATTTTGTTTTGGGAGGTTGCTGAAAGAATGAGGGGTTTGCCAGAAGTATCTTAGCAAAAATGACATGCTCAGTTTTGGCAAAGAGCTGGGCCAACAGGCACAACAAAATAGGTGGAATTATGGTGATTAAACAGGTTGAATCCTGTTGGAGTTATGAATAACATATGTCTGTTACTGTTTTGACATCAATTGTAGTTCTCCACTATTTTGTGGGTGTTCATCTGGATTTCTTGGGAAAAAAAAAGAATGGATGTGTGACAGTAAGGGATCTTTTATTAAAAAAAAATTATCAAAATTGCAGAAAGAGCGTGTTGTTTATACATGCTGTTCTCAGAGAAGTCCTCTTTATAGTATACTTCTATTTCTATAATATTTTTGGATTTAGTCAGGGTTTTTAAACTGTAATGATGATGATGATGATGATGATTAATGATGATGTTTGTTCTAGACATTGTCTTGGAAAGGCCAGCAAATGGAATAAAAACAAGAAAGGCTGTTTATTTCTGAACCTCTTACCTTTTTATCTTGTTTACTGCAACAAGAATGTAGACAGATGCAAAAATGGTATTGAATGATAGCTATCTGGATTTTAGTGTGTTGTGCAGCTATTTAACTTGATGGAAGACTCTGTTCTAACAGGAATCATGCCATTTGCACATTTGCTTTATTGAAATACAGACCTCAACAGTAAGCCTAAGTTATGTAAGCAAACTGGTTCCAATGCACAAAATTATGTTAGTGGTTGTCATTTCTGTGAAATGTAATTCGTTCAGATGCTCTTACCATTTCCACACTCTGCTTGACTGCACCTGATCAGTTTCTGAGTAGATTTTAGCAATATCAAATCTTATTTAAAAGGTTTCCTTTACAATTAAACTGTTTGCTGTACCTGGAAAAGAAATGAGATTTTTCTTCTTGTTCTTTCTGTTTGGAACATGAAAATGTGAGAATTAGAAAATGTAATTTTCTTGGCTTGAGTCAGAAAACTTACCAGCTAAAAAATTATTGGAAATTTTTAGTGATGTCTTCAGATATGACTACCCAGCTTCCATTTTATTTATCTTATAATCTGTTCAACATCTCAGATTACTTAATACTTCCTCTGTGCTTTTGCATGTCTAAGGATTGTTTTGTTTCTCACTTGCAACTGAGCACACATGCATGCAATACAGCACGCTTTTCTTCATTACTATTACAGTGCATCAGACTATCTTAAAAAGGTTGTGAGTGATATCATGTTAATAATAGAGAATTTTTGAGAATAGCTGATTCTTTCTTTCCTTAGTAAGAGAAATTCCACAAAACCCTGAAAAACTTCAAACATACCCACCATCCCAAAAAAAAAAAACCAAACCAGGAGTCCAAGGTACTGGGATTATTTTAATTATTTTTTCTTGGTCCATTATCTTTTTACCGTTATCTGTGATATTTGAAATATATACTCTAGTTATTGGCTAGAGTATAAGTCATCATTTTAATACTGCTTATGAAGTACACTTTATCTTGATTTTGTATCTTATTAGTACTGACAACTTTGATTCTATTTCCCTAATTATTTGAACTAAATTGCAGCATATAAGTATATCAGAGACATATAAAAAGAAAACCAGGAGGTAAGTTGCTTTTGTATTTAGCTCTAAGGCAACATTTTTCATAATGTTGGATCTTTTTTGAGTGTGTAAAATTCAAAATAGGAGTTGCTAAGTCTAAGAAGATTCAGTGAAGTGTCAAGAAAAGAAAGAGTTTGCTGTAAATTGAGAGATTCCAGGAAATATTTGACTGGTAAAAGAGAAAGAGAAGGAATTCTGATTTTCAGGTATCTGAGAAGGGTGAGATATCTTCTAAGAAATATATGAGAAGAGGAAATTGAAGTTGTAAAAGAGGACCCAAGTTTTGGGAGTTGAAATTAGATGTATTTGGATTTAAAATGAAGACTGTCATCAATGGCAATAAAGTTGTGGAACAACGTAGTAGGAGGTACGGTGTATTTTCTCTTCAATTTGTTTGAGATTTAGGGTTTTTTTGATGTACTTTGATTAAAGTGACCCTTAGGTTCATGGTCTCTACCATGGTATAGATCCTAGGAGCATAGCAGTAACTTTCAGTAGTTCCTTCTGCCCTTCTACTCTAAAATTTCTCATGAATAAAACTCCTACTCTACGCTGCCATGCTGAGGTAAGATTTAATATGCCATTATGTTCTGATTTTTTTTTTCTATAACTCCCTATTATAGCTAAATTTTAAAGGACTGATATTGATTGCACTTTCAACAATACATTTCCACATAGTGTAACATGTGGGACAAAGAAGAGAGCTTATCATCTGGGTTATGTGTATTTTACTGAGCTGTGCAATCTTTTTAGCACAGATTAATTAAAAGGTCTGTGTCAGCAGACTGAGAATGTGGACTGCACACCCCATGAGCCCAGGTGAACCTATTTCATTATTAAATGTAAGGGCCAGGATTTTCAGCACCTTTGCTGTCGTCACATTTGAGTTATGATGAAGGAATGAGCACAAGCCCACAGTGTGCAGGAACAGCTTCTCTTGAAGCTGTGTCCACCTAGTGTGTGGGGAACAGGAGAAACACCAGGCAACAATTTCTCTCTTAGAATTTGTAACATTTTGGCTTGACTGATGGGTCCTATGTGAGAGACAATAACAGCTTCTAAGAGGGGTTTTTCTTCTGTGGCCTCCCTCAAGGGTAGAAAATTGCTGAATTCGTGAGATCTTTTGCATTGATTGAAGTCTGGTTCCTGGGTTGGATTCTGTGGCAAAGGAATCCTATTTTAGGGGCTGATAGCCTTGCATAACACAAACCTAAAGTTAATAAAACATTAGCCTATTCATAGCTTTTCCGTTGTGACAAGCCATCTGAGGACCTGGGCTTCCTGGCTGTCCTGAGGTAAAATTCTGAAAGAACAAATGGCAGGATGAGGTCTCAACATTTTTTCACATAGGTAGGGTAAAGATGCAACTATACATTGATAGGGATGGAACCTCCCCTTTATCTCCTCTGGAAACGTGGACTTTGTCAGCAAATTTTTTTTTGAAGGCCTGGAAGGTCTTCACTTATTTCATATTTATTAGTTGTTTGCACCTGTGTTACTGCTTAAAGTTTATTTGCTGAATATATTGAAATTATCAAAAGTAAATTAATTTATGAATGAAAATGGTTTCTTTTTTATAGTTTGTTGTTCTTGTTGTTGTTGGTGGTGATGGTAGTGGTGGTTTTGTTTGTTTCTTTCTTCTTGCACTTTTGCTTTGCCAAGGATTTTCTGTAATTGGTTAAGGGTTATTGTTGAAATTAGGTTTTCAGAAGCACTTGTTTTAAGTTAATATTTGGTTTTTGGAAGTCAGTGGTGCTGATGGGACTGATTTATCTTGGAGCAGCTGAGGAGATTTTCTGTACTTTCATTATTCTAATTAAGTTTGTAATTGTGAAACCCTGGAAGATATGAAATTAGTGGTTACAAAATATTTGGTACACTTCATGGCTTGTTTTTGATGGTTGGCTCTTTACTGTGCCTGGAAAAATTCAGGCATGCATTCACATTTGAAATTGAATACCAGAGGTCACACCTACTTGCCTAATTATTTACTTAAATATAAATTTCATGCAAACAATATTTTATTGCACTCTTAAACTCTCCAAGTCATTAACTTGAGTGAAAGTGTGAATATATATGAAGGGATTCTGCCTGTCAGTGTATATCTTTATCTGTTCCAGATGAAAGTTTTATATTGTTCCTTCTAATACATGAGATGTAGTCAAATGAGAGCAATATGGAATTCATCGTGAAATAAAAATTTTTGTAGATTTGTAAGTATTGATTCATTTTGGATTTTATTATAGCTATGAATAACATTCTGATTTTGCAATGCAAAAGTAGTAATTGCTTTGCTTTTGATCTTGTCTTACGTATTTTTTTGTCAGAGGGAAGATTAATTTTTTTAAATATTTCTAGTGGAAGACAGCTTTTATAACTGTCACATTCACTACATTCATCCCTCTTGAGAGTTTCGTGAAATCAGGAATGAATTTGATCACAGTGATGTGAATTTTAAGACCAAATATAGAGAATAACCTGTCCCTTTTTCCCTTGCAGTTTTCTCATTTAAATAGGAAAAATATTCCTTTCTTCCCTTTAGTGAAAAATTATTTTTGTGTTGAATTTAGAAATTGTGTTCAATAACATACAGGGTAGTTTTTCTGATAGTATTTTCAAGATATATGAGATATTTTTGTTAATCTCTAGGATGACAGAAGCTGCATAATACCTCTTTTTGTCTACATTAAGGTCTGCTTTGTTCATCCTGAGTATCATCAAAGATTAGGAGACTTAATTATTCTTTGTGCTTTTCTGCTCAACCTGGGATCTTTAAAATAATGTGAGACAAGTTAAGTGAAAAGATAATAAAATTAATAGAAATTTTCTCACACTGCTAATAGTAGTGCTAATAGTAAGACCTAAATATATCATAGTTATTATTTTAGAGGAGTATGTTATCATAAAATCATGAAACAGTCAGCCACAAATATAAACTATTCATACTAAGCATACAAATAATTTTCCATCTGTTTTCCAAGGCAGACTTTTTCTACAAGATGCGTTTTGTATAGTATTAACTTAGCTACACAATTAAACAAAGCAGAGAAAATAACTCTTGCTGGCTGCATATAAAGAGTGGTAATTTGACTGACTGTAAGAATGACATTGGGATGTTTAAGATTTTTCTAGGCCCAAAAATACTGTCTTCCAGACTGACCAGTGTATTGCACATAGTCATTTGCAAGCTTTTCACACTGTACTCTTTTACTGCCTGTTTTATTATCGAACAAGAAATAATGCACCTGTGAATAAATGCCTCACCAAACCATCAACTTACAGTATTTTCCAGACTACAGCAGTTTTCGTATTGATTATTTTGTGTCTGTTTTCTAGAGGAATAAGCTTTTACTGTAGCTGTGAGAAACAACAAAACTGGTGTTTTTCTTTCTGTTTTGAGTGAATTCAATTTTATTTTTCTGAGAACACATACAAATCCAGAGGGAAATTTTTAAATTCTTTTTTCTAGAGTATGAGAATCCTGTCTTTCTAGCAATTTAAGCCAAAAGTGAATTTTGATTAGTATGCTCTTTATGGAGGCTCATGAGTTTGGGAAGCAGTTGGTGCTGGTCTGGGAAGTGATTAAGAAAAATTTTGCATTTTGAGCTTGATCTAGCTTCTCCCTGTGGAGCAATTGGCATCTGCAAGAGAAGCGTTTTCCTCACTGACTGTATTGTAAGTGGCCAGCTTCTCCAGCAACCTCTATCCCACTGTTGCCTTCTGTGAGCACAACAGCAGCCAGTTATATGTAAGGGATAGATCATGATCACTTAGGTCTCTGGAGACACCTACTCCAAGCAGCTGTTGACTTCATTGGCAGAGCCTGCTTTCTTATCTGTAATGTGTGTATTAATTCCAGTTCTGGCAACTAAGACCTTAAGAGAAGCAGTCAGCATTTATCTCTCATCAGAAGGAAAAAAACAGGAGAACAGCCTTAATTCTTAATACCCCTATTAGTAAAAAGAGTGGAGCGATTTCTAATTAGTGTTTCAACTTTAATTATTAGGACATACACATTTAATATTTTTTTCCCATTCCCATAGGCATATTGTTGTTGAATACTTCCCTTCATTTGGAAATACCATTGATTCTTATGGTTTGGTCACACCTTTGCAGAAGACTTTCAACCTGATATCCTGGAACTGGGTTTTGTTGAGATTGCAACAATCACAGAATGAGGCACATTGAAAGGGACCACAGTTGGTCATCCACTCCAATCTCTGTGCTCAAGCAGGGCTATCCTAGAGCACGTGGCACAGGACTATGTCCAGTTAGTTCTTGAGTATTTCCAGGAGGGAGACTCCACACTCTCTCTGGACAATCTGTTCTGGTATTTGGTAATATGCACAGCTCTTCCTTGTTTCCAGGTGGAACTTCCTGTGGACCATTTTGTGCCCATTGCCTCTCATCCTATTGCTTGGTGCCACTGAGCAGAGCCCAGCTCCATCCTCTTGACACCCTCCCTTCAGATACTCACAGACATTGACCAGGTCCCCCCTCAGTCATCCTTTCTCAAGGCTGAGCAGGCCCAGCTCTCTCAGTCTTTCCTCATAAGAGAGATGGTGCCTCGTACAATAACTTATCCTTGTAGCCCTGCACTGGGCCCCCTCCAGTAGCTCCATGTCTCTCTTGTACTGAGGAGCCCAGAACTGGACACAGAACTGCAGATGTGCCTCACCAGGGCACAGTAGAGGGTCAGAACCACCTCTCTTAAGCTGCTGGCAAAGATCATCCCAATGCACTCCAGGATCCCATTGGCCTTCTTGGCCCCCAGGACACACTGTTGGCTCATGGACAGTTGTCCACCAGGATCCCAGGTCCTTCTCCTCAGAGCTGCTTCCAAGCAGCTCAGCCCCAGCCTCTGCTGGTGCCTGGGGTTGTTCCTCCTCAGGTGCAGGGCCCTGCATTTATCTTTGTTGAATTTCGGATAGTTCTTCTCTGCTTGTCTCTCCAGCCTGTTAAAGTCCCTCTGAAGGGCTACACATTCCTCTGGGGTTTCAGTCACTGCTGAATGAAGGGATATCAGCCACTGCTCCCAGCTCTGTGTCATCAGGGAACCCGCTGAGATGTTACTGAGTCACTTCATCCAAGTCACTGATGAATAAGTAAACATAAGTAAACAATGCTGAGCCCACCACTTGTGGGACACCACTAATGACAGATCTCTAACTAGATCCTGTGCCACTAGTTACAGCCCTCTGTGATCTGCCATCAACCTCACTGTCCACTCATCCAGCCCACATTTCCTGAGTGTATCTCTGAGGATGTTGGGGGAGACAGTGTTGAAAGTCTTTCTGAAATCAAGGTAGACAATATCTGTGGCTCTCCACACAGGTAATTGTTTCATTTAGAAGCAATCAGGCTGGTCAAGCATGATTTACCTTTGGTAAATCCATGCTATTGCTCATGACCACCTTCTTATCATCCACGTGGCTTGAGATGGCCTCCAGAATGAGGTGCTCTGCCTCCTTTCCAGGGACTGAAGTGAGGCTGACTGGCTGGTAGCTCCTGCAGCTCCTTCTTGCCTTTTTTGAAGACTGGGGTGCCATTTGCTTTCTTCCAGTCCTCAGTCACCATTTATGGTTGCCATGACCTTTCAAAGATGATTGTGAGTGGCTGGCCTTCCTATGGTGTTCACCAGCCCTCTCAGTACTTGGGGATGCATCCTTTTAGGGCCCATGGGCTTGCGGATATCAAGTTCACCAGGATGTTCTCTAACCCAGTTCTCCTCGACTGAGGGAAAGCTCCTTCCTTCCTGCCTCCCTCCCTTCCTGCCTCCCTCCTTGTCTCCCCACCTCCTTGCCTCCCCCTCAGTCTCCTCTGTCAGAGATTCCTGATCTCTTGTCATGTCAGTGATGACTGATGCAAAGAAGGCATTCAGTAACTTTGCCTTCACTGTGTCCTCTGTTACCAGGGTTCCCCCTCCATTCAGTAAAGAGCCCACATTATCTTTTGTTTTCCTTTTGTTGCTGATGTGTTTGTAGAAGCCTTTCTTGTTGTCTTTGACATCCTTGGCTACATTAAATTCCACATTCCTCATCTAATTTCCACTTTGAAAATTCTCTATATTCATTCCAAGTGGTCTGAGTGCTTCCATCCCCTGTGTATTTCCTGCTTTATGCTTGAGTAGTGACTGGAGTGCTTGTTCATCTCCACAGACCTCTTGTTCCATTTGCCCCAGTTTCTTACTTGTGCAGTCAAGAATGAAACGTCTTTCTTACTTCAGTCTCTTTTCTTTTTACAGTCAGTCATCCATAGGGTAGGGAAATGGGTGTCTTTCAACCAAAATAGTCTTTCTAGAATCAGCCTTGAAACAGCCTTAAAAGAACTGGAAAAATAAAATTTAAGTGCAGGAATGTGAATCCTGAGGAAGAAAAAATAGGAGAATATTTCCCATACACTAATTTTTATGTATGTTTTCTGACAAAAATATTGGTCAACTGGACTGCAGAGTTTTATTGGAAAATACAAAATCACAGGCATCTCTAAAAAATGAAGAACTTTCACTGGCTTTTTATGACACCTTTCATAGTCCCTTGAATTTTTTTTTTTATAGGGGAAGCAAAAGGTCTGCACATAACCCAAGCAAAACATGGAATTAACTCCCTGCTTCTTATGGCCTGGGAGGTGTTCAGCCATCACCAGGAGAGCACAGCCCCATCACACGTAATGGTTACTTGGGAAGACAGCCAACATCACACCAAATATCCCTCCCTTCCTCCTTCCCCCCTTTCACATCCTGAGCATGATGTCGTATGGTCTGGAATATCCCCTTGGTCAGCTGGGGTCACCTGTCCTGGATGTGTCTGCTCTCAACCTCCCTTGCACCAGCAACTTCCTCACCAGCACAGCCGTGTGAAAAGCAGAAAAGGCCTTGGCTCTGTGTAAGTGCTGCTCAGCAATATAAAAATCATCTCTGTGTTATCAACCCCGTGTTCAACACAAATCCAAACCAGCCCCATGCTAGCCACTCTGCAGAAAATTAACTTTACTCCAGTTGAAACTAACAAAGATGACCAAACTTAAATGGCAGTATTTTAAAGGCCATATGATTGCTCTAGATGGTGGCATGTGGGATATTTTTAAAGAAAAAGTTAGAAAGCTCATTTATTTCACTGTAGGACAGAGTAGAAAACTTTCGAATTCAAATCTCACAGTTGAGAATGAGCAGATGAATTGTTATCAGGGAAATGTTTTTCTGGAAATTTGTTTGGTATGTTTGGAATTTGTAAAAATGGTCTATTTCCTGTGTAAGAAATGAACCCTTTATCACACTATGCAGAACAAATACCAGTTCTTGGGGGAACTGAAATATTTGAACAGTTTTCTTCGCTGAGATAGATCTGTAGATATCTGTAGGTCAGCTGCAGATATAGCCTGCCATTCTTCCATGATTTGTGAATAAACCTGTGATCTTCAGTCTTCAGGCACATTGAGTTTCAAAACAGTTCTGTTTCCATTATTCGATGCTTGAACATTAGTGTTGGAAATGCTGTACTCATATTTCATTTTGGGATTTGACTCCTTCTGGCCACCAGACTACCAAGATAACTGATTATGCAGCTAGGTATTCGGTATGCACTGAGTCCACCTGTTTTGCTCAGATAGAGTTTTATTCCTTCATATAACTGTACATGGAACAATCTCATTAAGCAGCTGACAGTTGCATCTCCTACATCTCACTGTGTTCACCCTACATATTATCTTGCTTGGGTTTTATTTCTTGCGCCGTGCTGAATCTTACCAGAAATGTATACTGCAGAATATATTGGCACTGTCTAGTCTAAACCCACTTTTTCTTGTGCCCAAAACCCACAAACAGAGGTCCTCAGATTTTTACCTGTGGAGTGGAGTTTGTGGCTGCAGCTCAAAGCACTTAATACTGACAGGCATCAAACCTCCTCCTGGAGTGTCTCCTATGCTTCCACATCTGGAGAGGCAGAAGTGCAGAAAAAACTAATATGGAGTTAATACAGCCTTAAAAGCTTAGAAATTAATTTTTTTTTGGGTAACCGGTGTATTCAGAGCTGCATACTATCCCTGGGGTTTGTACTCTGAGACAAAGTTATGCACATACAAATAATGTATTTACTTTCTGCATATAAAAGCATGTGTATGGAACAAGTTTGAAAATCTGGAGTGGTTGAAACTGAGTAGAATTGTTTTGAATAATTAAAATTATTTTATTTACAGTAAACTCTCAACTGTCATTCCTTGGGACACTTGCCACCTTGAAAGGAACTACAAATTGTTCTTTAAACTCTAATCTTGAGATGAAGCACTGACAAGACTGAGTCATCAGTGTGAAAGCAATTCAGACCAATAAATCTGGGAGTTCTCTAGCCAATGTAAACCAATAAACTGATCCTAAAAAACATTCCAAACCATTTTTTTACCCCTAAAACTGAAATACTTTCATACTACCCTAGGGAAAGTATATAATATTACAAAACTCAGACAGTAGAGATTTTTTTACTCCATAAAATCTTGAAATCTGGGATTATAGATAATTTACACTGAAATAAAACCTTGGTCTTCCAAGATTTCTTTTTTTCTGCAGAAAAATGGAAGAAAAGATGTCTGGAAGAGAGGACTAATGTAGCATATGACAAACCCAGGTGTTACCCTGCTCTTCTTGACCAAGGCCAGGAATTCATACCCTGTCCTGCCAAGTCCAGGTAGATGCTCTGACCAGCTGCCTTTTCTGGATCCAGGAGCTACTGTTTTGATTACTCAATCCATCTTGTATCTAAGAGGTATTTTGGTCTGTAACACCCATTTGTATTTCCTCAAGAAAAAACAGCAAAACCATTCCCAAACAGCTCCACATTTGAGTGTGTTTCTGTTTTGGCAAAGAACTTACCATGTATACAAAATTTACACCTCAGCAAACCTGGAGTTCTACAGTCCATGAGGAATGCTGTGCTGTCATATGTAATACAGGTACTGCAGAATGTATTGCAGATATTTCCAAACAATATAGTTTAGATTATATATTAAGCAATTTGGAATCTAGTAGCATCTGGGTTTGTAATGCTCTGACAGCTCATTCTGTGAAAAATATGATAATTACTCTTTGGGTTTGGAGACTTCAGCTACCCAAGTTTCATTCTGTGATTTGTTAGCTGACATGGTAAGGGAGTAAAGAGCAGTTTGTCATTATGACAGCAACTGGGTTTAGTACTGTCATGGAGGAAATGGCTGCCAGAGGGTGGGCAGAAGAGTGCAGAGCTGCCAAGTCAATGGCCTCTATCATCATCTGGAGACTGGGTGGGTGCTGGATGTCTGACAAGGCTTGTTGCTCCTGACCACACTGCTGCTAGCAGTATTGTCTTTTTATAGTTAGAAGTCTGGGTGTTTAAAAGAAGACAAAATATAATGTCCCTTGTTTCAGTCCCTGATGATAAAATCAGAATATTTTGGGTTGGAAGGGGCCTTAAAGACCATCTAATTCAACCCTACTCCCATGAGCAGGGGACAGCTTCCCTGGGCAACCTGTGCTAGTGCTCCACCACCCTCACAGTGAAGACTTTCTTCCTAATGACCAGTCTAAATTTAATCTCTTTCAGTTTGAAGTCATTACGCTTTGTTGTATTGCTCCATGCCCTTGTAAACCATCCCTCTCCAGCTCTCTCATAGGCACCTTTAGGTGAAAGGCTGCTGTGAGGTATCCCCGGAGTCTTCTCCAGGCTGAACAACCCCATCTCTCCCAGCAGACATTCATGGGAGAGGTGATTCCCCTTGGTGGCCTCCTCTGGGCTCTTCCCAACAGTTCCATGTCCTCCCTGTGCTGGGACCCCAGAGCTGGGTGCAGGGTTCCAGGTGGGCTCTCAGCAGAGCAGAGCAGAGGGGCAGAATCCCCTCCCTCCCCTGCTGCCCACGCTGCTCTGGATGCAGCCCAGGACACGTTTGGCTTTCTGGGCTGGCAGTGCCCATGGCTGGGTCATGTCCAGCCTCTCAGCCACCAGCACCCCTGAGTCCTTCTCCCTAGGGCTGCTCTCAATCCCTTCTCCACCCAGCCTGTGCCTGTGTTGGGAATTGCCCCAGCCCAGTGTAGGATCCTACACTCGGCCTTGTCCAACTTGATGCATTTTGCGTGCATGACCTCATAAGCCTGATGACTGTAATTGAGTGTATGAGAAAGGAAAATAAAATGTTTGGTGACCCATTACATTATGCTTACATTACCCTATAAATGGAAAACTTTTTGTCTTGAGTTTCTCACAGTAGTGAAAGGAGGCATACAATAACTCCATGAGTGAGGACTAACTTCTTAGCTTTTCTGCATGTTATAGAAATCAAGTCTTTGTTTATTAAATATTGCAACATGTTGTCTTGACAAGATGGCAACTCTTTCTTGGGATGATTTGTCAAAAAGGTCTTGCAGACCATTAGCTTAGTTTGTCTAAGTGCTGGTGTCAATATTGACAGATGTGCTGGTGCAGTGACTGTGTATGCCAGGGATGACATTGACCTTTCAACTCTGTCAAGTCTGCTTGTTGATCTAAAGAAAAAAACATGTGGTCAGCAGTGTGAAAGTCTCCTATAGGGAGAGAATGAATTCTGAATTAATGTGACTGAGTAAAACCTAGGCAGAACATCTCTGTTAGGCAGAACAGAAGAGAAAGATGAAAACTAGCCTGAGAAAGACTCCAAACCTTTCTATTTTAAATGCAACATAGAATGTAGAAAGTTTTACTGTTCTCACTTTTGCTTGCCGAGATGCCTCAAAGTGATATGAAAATTAAAGACATGAGAAAAAAATAATCAGGTGCAAAGCAAGATCTCCTATTGGAGATCTTTCTTATGCAAATATTTTTTGTGCATTTAAGACAGGCTAGATATATGAGAGAAGAAAATATTGAAAAAAATAAAACCAAAGAACAAATCTACTCCTAAAAGGCATAGCTGGAATTTCTTGTTTATTCCTAATTTCCATATCTAACACTTTCAATTTGCAAGTAAAAAGATGTGGTGTTTATCCTGGATACCAAGTCAATTTCTTTTTACCTTACCTGTCACTGCCACTTGTTCTCTGCAAGTAATATAGGTAATGCCACCTTGCACTAGAACTCATTCTATCTGGGATCTTCAATATGCTCTTTATGGAACATGTTCAGCCCTTTATTGAACATGCAAATATAATTCCCTGGATTGAGTAACGCTTAGAGAGGAATGAATGCTGATGCACGCAGCTAGACTGTGTCTGTGGGGCCTAGTGGAATGAAGTGACTCTTTCCAAAGTCAGTACATCCAACCAGTTCCTGCAACATGCAAAACTGAAACATGAATTTTATACAGCTTAATTAGCTGGTTTTCCCACCTTATCACCAATACCTAAATTAAATTAAATTAAATAAATGTGCAGATTAAATGTGTTCTGTGAGTTTTACATTTTATTGTATTTATTTATTTTCAACTCTTAATCTCCTAGTCAGCTACTGAAGGCTCAGGTCCTAAATTATCAGCTTTTCAGAATTTTACCTGTCTTTGTGCAATTTTGCTGCCAGGTAGCCATAGAGGCTGCACTCTATGTTTCAGTATGATTGCAGTTGTGCAATCACTCATTTTCTTCCTGCTTTTATGCCCAGCTGGTGCTGGCAGGATGTCAGTGAGCTGCTGTCAGAATTCTTCATGTTATGAAAAAGCAGTGGTTTACAAGCTGGACTTGTGCTGCACTGCTTCTTATTTGAACAGAGACATTTAAACTGTTTGCATGTTTCTTCATGTTCTCATTTTCTGCCTCAAATATTTCCTCTTGCCAAGTGCCCTTCTCTGTCATTTCTTCTGAGTTCAGCTCCTCAGACCTGGCTTGTTATCCACACAGCCAGCAGACAAATTCTCTTGCAGTCTTTCTCTCACAAATAATGTGCCTTTTGCACCCAGGAAAAATGGCTGGAGTCTGAATATTCACATATCTCAAATGTTTGTAATGGAGTGGATCCTTTTTATTGGGACTATAGGGTGGCTTGTTCTCTCAAAATGGATGTGAAGTGGGATCACTGGTGTATATAACCCTTGATTTGTTTCTCAAACAGAATAGTTTGTCACCAAAAAGTTTGTACACACTTTATGAATATGTTTTTCTAGGCAAGATCAATCTAAACTGCTATCATGACAAATAAATGAGAAAACCTTTCAGTGTGAAATTCCTACTCTGGTATGCAAGAAAGTGTATAACTGAACCCACAATTTACAGTTTTAACTAAGCAATTTGGAAGGTAGCCTCACATGGAGGCTCAAATTCATTATGATATAAACTGAAATGTACCTCTCTGCAGGGTTTTGCTTAAAAGCCTAGTTCCAAATATGCACCTCATCATAAATGGTTTGCAATCACCAGTGTTGCACAATATTTTGCATATGAACAGCTATATAAATTAAATGATAATATTTTTAAAATTTGGATTAAACTAATTACAACTATTTTAGCAATGTGGAATGTGACTTCTTGATTTGGGCAGAACTACAAATAATTTTTGTCTGCTCTGATATTTATTCTTCCTTGATTTGATCTCACATTGACTTCTTAAATATTGTACTGAAACATATTTGACATACAAATATTTTCCAGATAAATGTGCTCAGGAATTAAAATTGTTTGAAGTATTATGACACTGATGTTAAGATCATTTAGTCTTTACATGTTATTTAGATACAATTCCCAGTCCTTGGACACATCTTCAGTATAGCCAACTATTCCAGCTGCTTGTGTATGTCTTTTCAACCGTTAGGCTGAGTTGGAACAGTAAGTGCCTTCTTTAGCAAAGAGCAGAAAGTTTGAATCCAAAGCAGAACTTCACTGGATCCAGCAATATAAGTAAAGACATGTCTTACCTAATGAGTAGAGAATGCCAAGGAGAGGGATGAAAGTATAATTCCTGTTCTACAAAGCTAATTAGCTAGTTAAGAAAGGAAATATCTAATGCTACTCAGTGGTAAACCCTATCCTAAATCTGGAGTCAATCCTATGTAATTAGAAAAAACAAAATACTGAAGTTATTTTGTTTAAACTAGTAGATAGAACATTTAATGGGATAGATTCTAAAGTACCTTTATTTTGTGATCTGGAGAAGAGATCTAATACACCACACTTTTATTAGATACTCCAGGCTTGTGTTTTTCCTTTTGTGAAATTATTTAATTTTCTATGAATATTTTATGGAGCTGGCAGTTAGACTAGCTCAATGAGTGCTCTAACAACTGTATTATCTCTTCTACTTCTTCCTACCAATTTTCCTAGGAAATTCTCTTTAGCTGTGTGAAGCAAAATAGACTCAGGTGGAAAAATAGGGAAATAGAGAAACAGGAAGTTCATGTTACCATGCAAAAATTTATACAAGCTCTTGTGTGGAAAATTTATACAAGCTCTTGATCCAAATCAAGTGTTGGATCAGATTCATGCTCTGACCTATTGGATTGTGGCAGAGAGCACTTCCTTCCAAAAAGTCTTGTCAATCACAGCTTTTTGTAGAAGGCTTAATTCAGATTCACACCCTAAAACCACCTTTATATCAAAATAAGCACAGTGGAGGAACACCTACTAGTGTTCATCATGAGTTAAGATGCCTGTTAAATCAATGACATTAGGTTGTGGATGGTACCATGCATAGCCTCTTATTTTGTTGTGCTGAAATTTCACTCAATGTGGATGTGGTTTAATGGGTGTAGCAAGGCCTGTAAATGGTGGAGTCCTCTTGCTGAAGAGTATTTTGGTTCATATGCCTCTAATTCCATTTTTTAAGTTGCAATGATTGGAAAATTTTCCTGAAGATGAGAGACTTTCCAACCCTCTCAGGCTGGAAAAATTTAAAACTGGAATTTCTTTAAATTGGGATTCTTTAAAATGGAAATAGTATTCCTCACCTTAAAACTACTTTCTGTAACTTATGTTACAAGCTCAAAATCTGTCTCCAGTCATGTTTATATATCTATTTTCCCTCCTTTTTTCACCTTCTGTAATTTACCACTAAGCAAGGCACTTAATCACATGCATAGCAGATGATAAAGGAAGCTATGGACACTAGTTCAAAACCCATAAGAAAAGAGTTCCTTTAATACATGTGAAAAACTGACAGAACTTTTCATTCTAAAGTAGTGCCCACAGCTTTTGAGGTGATGGAGCTGTTACTATAGTTCTTGACATTCAGATAATAATTAATTTTATTGATATTTTTAAGGGACTTAAAAATTATGTGAGATGCAGTTCTGCAGTTTTCTTCTGCAGACTTGCTGGAGCAAACTAAATATGAAGATGTGAATTTTATTCAGAAGGAGTCTTAAGTCATGATAAGTTAATGAAAGATGTGTTCTCTATTAAAAAGAAAATATTTTTTTCTTATTTCAATTACATTCAGTTCTCATTTTCTTAAGTAAAGCTTTTCAGATCAGATCTCCTTAGATTGTGAGGTGATGTCTGAATAAACAAACATACATCCTATATAGAATTTCATCTTCATGTCTGTCTACCCTGCCAGTACTCAGATAATGCAATTCCATTTGAGGCAGCGAGAATAGCTCCTGACTAAGGGACCAGTTTAGCACAAGATTAGGGTGTAGTTCACTGTTTTGCTAAAAGCACCCTCTGATTTTTCTGAAACAGTGGACACTGATACTATTTTTGTATCAAAATATGAACTCATCATGAATTATTAAGGCTTGTCATCTTGCCTTAAGTTAAATGTGCTTACCCAGTATCTAGAATTATGTGCACTGACCATCTTTGGAATTTTCAGGTACTTTTGTCACTAACACAAATAGTACACAACCACAATATTAAAGCAGAAATACATTTGTGATCTACTCAGGCTTAAGGTTTGTTTCTAAAATAAATGCACAGACTAGAAAGAAGGCACCTCCTCTTGCTTGGACTGTAGTGCGATTCTTGTCTCCTAGAGCCTGCTGCTCTAATAACCTTGAAAAATTTTGCTGCATTACTATGGAAATTGAAGGATCTTGACAAGCTAAAAATGTTGTTTTATATCGGTATTTCCTATGGTGTTACCCTCAACTTTGTCAGCAGGTACTGCACATTAGCTTTTTGCTAAGATATTAAATAAACTGTATCACTCTCATTTGCCTCTCTGTACATCTCTTTCTAAGCACTTACAGAAAGAAATTGCTCTAACTACCTGTGAAGGCTGAAGGATGTTTGGAGTTACAAAGTTTTTCTGTATTCCTTCTCAATCACAGAATCTTTTGTAGATCTGGCTTGCTGCTGCCTGGAGTAAATGACATCTTAGCAAAAAGCTGAAGCAGGAGATTTCAAAGGAACTCAGTGGATCATAACAGGTTGTGATTTCTTGTTAGAGAATGATGGCTGTTATTTAATCTTTCCTTTTGATTATCATCACAGATATGTTAAACCATCCAGAAATAATTTAGTTAGTTGGAAAACTTTTCTCCTCTGTCGTCAGCAATGGAGAGAATAGAGATTGTTTATGTTCCAGACTGTGAAAATGTAGCACAAAATGCTCAGTGTATCTTCCCCACTAGCTTTCAGCACGTCTCTCTTCAGTCCTTTATTTCCCACTGTTGCATTCTGGTTCAGAGATGTATCTCTGTACCTTGATGTAGTACCACGGCTCACAGAATAAAGGCCACCACTCTTAAATTTAGGGCCTTGAAGCAGGGATTGAGCTGGACAATGAGCTCACCCAGAAGGCTTGGTGTGGGTTGGCTGGCTGGCAGCGGGAAGCAGGTAGGTTTTACAATACAAGCAGTGACTTTAGGGGCTCTGTTTTCTGCAAATCTCTATCTTTTGCATTGATATCCTTATCTCTGTGTGGTCATGACTGGTTTTTATAGAAATAAAGAAAAGCTAATGGGCTGTTAATGGGAAAATCATGATGATCATCATGTTTAGGCACTTTATTAAAGGCTTGAAAGCAGGAAGTTTTAAAACTCCTGGCATATTATTCTTGTAAAGCAGCAGAGGGACCTGTCACCTTTTCTCCTGGTATATCCAGCTGGATTGGCATGACTTTGTAACAAACTCCAAACTGAGCTTTGTTCTGAGTAATCCATCAGATTGCGCCCAACTTTTAATTTCTTTTTATAATTCCACTTCTCCTTTTTTTTTAATTATTCAAGAATAATTATCTCTCTTAATTAGCCATAGATCCTATTAAGAAGATGAGTTTTACAGAAGCCACTAAGGTAAGGACGGACAGATTGCCTGCCACCATAAAGGAGACCAGTAGAGGGTACTAATGACTTTCACTCTTGACTCCTGCTTAAGTAAATGTTAATATATTCAGTGCTGAAATGTGTATTTGAAAACAACAGTATACTACAAGTTATAAACAAAAAGACAAATTTGTCACCATTGCTGTTTGCTGCCTACATTCAGTTTCCAGCTCTTCAGTGGATATTTCAGATTCTCTTTTCTGTGTGGCATGAGTTGGCTAAAAAGGTTGAGAGGATAAGTTTCCATATTGGCACACATACAGTGGAAGACTACAAAGCTGAAGAAATGTATAAACGGGTGTCCTAATTTGCCATCTATATGTGATATTGTTATCATCAAGGAAGGTGAACGCTTAACGCTTTGGAAAAGCTGCTTGATGTAATTACAATTTTATGAATAGCAGGTAAAACTTTCCAAACACATGGGTGCACAAAAATCTAGGAAGGACTAACAAGTCTAGTTTATTAGCAGTTTCCTTTCTGTTTGTATCCTTGTACCTGGAGCTGGGAGGTGGTGGGTGCAGGCAGGTGACCAGCCAGGGGGCCTTCCAGGCAGGACATACTGTGAGCATACAGGGTCCAGCCCATGAGACACAGGGTGGACCAGCAGCTGGGCTCTCCCAGCCTTGGGTCAGGCCATGCTGGGGAGCTTTTCCTGGGCCATGATGTCCTAGGTGGGCCTGTCTGGCTGCCATGGACTGCTATCAGGCTGCAATATGGGGCCCTACCCAATGTGGGGCCCACTGTGCCAAGCCAGCAGCAGTGAGCATCTCTGCGCTCTACATAAGGTATTTCTGTGTTGTGCTCTTCTTTGCTGTGCACTTGAACCATGTTTTTTTCTCAGAGTCCTCTCTGGCTTGGCTTCCCCGTGTCATTCAAGGGGCTTTTTGCTATTTGGGTGCTGTGAGAATCACAGAGTCATAGAATGGCTTGAGTTGGAAGACACCTAAAGACCACCTGTTTCTAACCCTCCCACCACAGGCTGAGACAGCTTCCACTAGACCAGATTACCCCTCCATTCAGCCTGGCCTTGAAGGTTTCCAGGCAAGTGCTTTATGCAGCCCACACCAGGATGTAAAGTGGGCTAGACAGCAGGAGACAATTAAGAGAAAGTGGGTCTTAGTAATCAAATGAAATACAATCAGTAAGGCAATGATGCCTGTCAGTATTAAGTGCTTTGAGCTGCAGCCACAAACTCCACAGGTAAAAATCTGGGGACCTCTGTTTGTGGGTTTTGGGCACAAGAAAAAGTGGGTTTAGACTAGACAGTGCCAATATATTCTGCAGTATACATTTCTGGTAAGATTCAGCACGGCGCAAGAAATAAAACCCAAGCAAGATAATATGTAGGGTGAACACAGTGAGATGTAGGAGATGCAACTGTCAGCTGCTTAATGAGATTGTTCCATGTACAGTTATATGAAGGAATAAAACTCTATCTGAGCAAACAGGTGGACCCAGTGCATACCGAATACCTGGCTGTAACTTTCCAGTTATCTTGGTAGTCTGGGGGAGTCTCCAGGCACTGTTGCAACTAAAACCTATCAGCTGGCACATTGCTGCCAGCAGCCCCTGTGGCTGTCCAAGACAGAGGCCATTCCAGCCTCCTCTCTGCCAGCAGCATGTGCTATAGCACATATTACAACAATACAGTAATAATTGTGGCACCAATAGCATTGATTATGATATTCACAAGTTTGTTTTCAAAAATATTTTTCTTGCTATTACAGTTACTGTGCAGAAACACGTTTTCAATTCCAGTATGTAGGCTTATTGCACACAAAAAGTGATGTGGTAAATCATGGCTCAAAGTTTAGAAGCTGATGGACCTCCTTCCTGTCTGCATCTCTGAGACAGCACCACAGCATTGTTAGGATGTTTCTGAGGTGATGTTTGAGGGGACTGTCCAAACTCAGTTTGTCTCCTCATGTTTTTGCTGGAAATGTATGGAACATAATGTATTTGTGTTTAGACTCTCCTTGCCCCAGACATTTTGAAAGTATACCACTTGTAGTGAGTATAACCAGCGATGGACCTTAACCCAGTCAGTGTAATATCTCTCAAATTAACATGGAAATTTAAAAGTCTTGCTATGCATTTCCTAATACTTGTTGTTGTAACAGTATAACTCACACAAAGACTTTTTTTTCCTATGGTAATAATTTTTAGAAATTTTTTTCTAGATTTCTCAAGTTTATGACTTTTCCATAGAATAAAATTTACTTTTACTATATTTGTGTCTATTCTGGTAGTCAGAAGTACAAAACATTCAAACCAAAACACAAGCAGAGAACACCATCCTTTTCTGAACACAGAAAACTTATTTTCTTCTTTTCTGGAGCATTTTGCTAGTCATTCCTTGTGAAATGACTAGTTCAAGAAGTTTAAGATATAATAATTTAATCTGTTTAATCCAGTAAAGGTATGGATATAGTGGGATAAAGAAATCCTAAAACACATTTATATGTAGTTGCACATATTTGCAAATCACACCTGAGAAGTTTCACAGAGCTTGTAAACAAACTGACCTGACAGCTCTTACTGCAGCAGTGTTATGGATTTTGTAAATTTTTCACAAGGAAAGGTCATGATTTTGCAAAAAAAAATATTTTACACCTAATTAACTGTTTTTTTAGCTTGTAAAACTGTTACTCAAATATGCAAAATAGCATTAGTTAAGGAAGCACATATGTCATACTTTGTTGTCAAAATATTGTTTATATCTGCTACGCATCCTGGTAAAGCAATTGTAAGACTGTTTTCAAGAACTTCAAATTTGGTGTTCAATTTACCCTCTAGTGTGTAAGTCTACTTGCCATACAGTGTAACTTCCTTGGGGCAATGGCTATGTCTTAAAAGTTTTTTAATAAGTTGCAGTATGAAGAAATAGTTACTAGTCTCTGTAGAGTAACCCATACAAGACTACATCCACTGATGTTGGTGCAGAGTACAGGTTGCCCCTTCATATGTTACTGAGGGTATGTATGTCCCATGGGATTCATAATTCATAAAGGGAAGACAGAGTGATCAGACACTTTAAACTGTATCAGGTACTCCACAGATCTCTCAGACAATGCACTGAATTGCCTCATCTTTTGTTTCTGAGTTAATGTTCTATTTTTAAGATAGTTCTCACAGGAGTGTATTACCCCACCTTTGTGGCTGACTTCCCACAGGGAGCAGGGAGCAGTGGGCTCTGGAGCGTCACCTTTTTTCCCAATAGTAAAGTTCCCATGTTAAATTCTGAAGGAGTATAAAAAGGTCATAGAATCATAGAATATCCTGAATATCAAGGGACCTGCAAGAATCATCAAGCTCATTGAGATCCTGGTCTTGTACAGGACAAACCTAAAAATCACGTCATGTGCTTGAGAGCATTACTTGAACTGTTCTTGAACTCTGGCAGATTTAGTGCCTTGGCCACTTTCTGGGAACCCGTTGCAGTGACCAATTTCCCTTTGGGTGAAAACCTTCCCCTGGTATCCAGCCTTATGCTCCTCAGCACAGTCTCATGCCCTCAGGTCCTGTCACTGGTCACCAGAGACAAGAGATCAGTGCGCGTCTGGGAGAAAACCTTCTCCTGGTATCCAGCCTTATGCTCCCCAGCACAGTCTCATGCCATTCCCTCAGGTCCTGTCACTGGTCACCAGAGACAAGAGATCAGTGCGCGTTCCTCCACTTCCCCTCATGAGGGAGTTGCAGGCTTTCCATTGACCAGTGTCCTCATCTTCCTTCCACGCACTACTTTCCAGCATCTCATTCCCCAATCTGTCTGTATGTCCAGAACTGACCCATCCCAGGTGCAGAGTCCAGCACTTGTCTTTGTTAAACTCCATATGGTTGGTAATTTCCCAGCCCTCTGTGCAGGGACTCTCTGCCTCTGAGGGAGTCAACAGCTACTCTCAATTTTGTATCATCAGCAAACTTACCATTTCTCGAGTCCTGCATCTGAGTAATTTATTAAAGTATTGAAGAACATTGGCCCTAGGCAGGGGGCTCTGTGGAACCCCACCAGTGACAGGTCTCCAGTTTTGTGTCACCCCATTCTCTACAATCCTTTGTGTCTGGCCCATGAGCCAGCTGCTCACCCATCACAGGATATGTTTATCCAGCTGTGTGCTGGACATTTGGCCCAGAAGGATTCTGAGAGAGACAGTGCCAGAAGCTTTACCAAAGTCCAAAAAAGACTACACCAACTGGCCTCTATTGACCAGCTGGGTGGGTTATCTTGTAAAAAGAGATTAAGTTTGTCAACCAGGACAAACTTACGGGCATATGTAAAATTGCCTCACACAAATTGGCTGAAGTTGTGCATCTCAGATGATCCAGACTGGCATTTTCTGTCTGCCATACACAACCACCATGAGTTTTCCAGGAGAATTAAAATGTTTGTTGACATGCTGCCCCATAAGAGTGCGTTATCCAGCAGGTGTCTCTGAGGGAATTGGTGTATTAGCTCACTGTCTGTGACAAGCACATGTGCTGGAGGCAAAAGACAAAAGATCATTCCCTATCTTCTTTGACTTGATTTTGCTTGCAGGCATTTTGAAACATAAAGTCCTAGGAAAAGCTGGCTTTCCTCTCGGCAAAGTGTCATTTTACTGCAGAAAAGCATTTAATGAAAGAAAAATAATACTAATGATGACTCTGGAGTATGTGCATAGGATTATCTTGTTCCACTTGGTGGCTCTGATGTAGCTGAGGTACTAAATACTACTTTTGGGTAGGCATAAGGTCTGGCTTGAACTGAGCTAACATTTTCAGGTTTGTTTTGTGCAGGATATTAAAGCGAATTCTTAGAGAAAAGTGGCCCATTCTGTTGGTGGGGGTCTTTTTGGCTATGTTTTTTTTCTTTGTTTGCTTGCTTGATAATACCTTTTTTATTCTCTCCACTTGTAGCAAGGCTCAAAGTGGTCTTTCAGACTTTTAGAGGACAATGGGATAATATGTCTTGAACATATCGTGTTTTCAGATACACTATAAATCTGGTAAAGCCTCTTTTTTAAAGAAATCTTTAGAAAATCTGTTGCTGGTTATGGGTGCAATTTCAGTATTTATTAATATTTTTAAGTTACTTCATTTTCCAGGGATATATCAGTTCTTTCTAGTTTCCTAGAAAACTAGAAACCTTATATCACAAAGGTTCTAAAATATTATTTCCAAGTACACAGTGAAGATAGCTGGGTTTGTAGTATTTAATGAATTTTTGATGTTTCCCTGACATTTCAGGTATTCACATAGTGATTGGCATATCTGGACAGTTTGGCTGGAGCAATGTTTCCTTTTTGACTAATGGAAAGTTATGATATCTAACAAGCATATTTCAACATGCAAATTGTAGAGGACTACAGATTAGTGGCCTCAGCCAAGTAAACTCATGATAAAGTGAAAAAGAAAAGTGTGAATGTTTTTCAAACATGTGGGTTATAAAAGCATTAACTATGATTATACAGAAATTTGAAATTAAATTATTGAAATATTAATTAGAAATGGTTAAATAGGGAGAAGGAACAAAAGTGAGCTTAACTTCACTGGGAGGTATCTGTTTCACTCTCTTGCCTGCCTAAAGGGCTTGTAGAACATGTTGAAATATAGTGTAATATGCCCCTGATATATACATATGAAAAAAAACCCCAGTTTTTAAAATAAAAATTAGAGGACTGGGCAATCACCAGCTGTATGAAGTTCAATAAAGCAAACTGCTGGATTCTGTTCTGCACTTGGGACAGGGTGACCCTGGATGAACCTACAGACAGAGGAATGACAGGAATGGCATACTGGAGACTGGTGCAAACAAAGGGACCTGAGGGTCCTGACAAGTTGAACAGGAGTCAGCAGTGCCCTGGCAGCCAGGAGGGCCAGCCCTGTCCTGGGCTGCACCAGGCACAGCATCAGCAGCCAGGCAAGGGAGGGGATTGTCCTGCTCTGCTCTGAGCTGGGGCAGCCTCATCCCGAGTGCTGGGGGCTGGTTTGGACACCACAACATAAGGAAGACATTAAACTATTAAAGAGTGTCTAAAGGACAGTGGAGAGCCTTGAGGGGAAGCAGCATGAGGAAGGGCTGAGGACATTTGGTCTGCTCACCCCAGAGGAGATGGAGGACAGCCCTCACTGCAGTTACAGCTTCCTCATGAGGGGAAGGGGTGGGCAGACACTGATCTCTCCGCTGTGGTGACCAGTGACAGGACCCCGGGGAATGGCCTGAAGCTGTGTCAGGGATTTAAATTGGATGTTAGGAAAAAGTTCTTCCCCCAGAGGGAGATTGGATACTAGAACAGGCTCCTCAGGGATGTGGTCACAGCACTATCCTGGTCTAAGAAATGTTTGGACAATGTTCTCAGGCACATGTGACTCGGGGATGGTGCAGTACATGACCAGGAGTTGACCTCGATGGTCCTTGTGGATCCCTTCCAAGCTTATTCTGTGATTCTTCAATTTCTCTTTCTCATCCAAAGTTATAATAATGATTCTGATATTTTTGGAAAAAATAATCTCACAAACTAGTTTGTTTTGCAGGATTATATACTTCAATAGAGGATAAATGCATTAAGCAAAAGGTGAGCTGTCTTTAGCTGATATTTTTTTCTTATTCTAATTAGAATATTATCCTTTACAGAAACGGAAATTTTGGGGAATTAATTAATTAATTAATGGAACTTTTTCTCCTGTTGGCTGCTAGAGGGCCAATCTCCCTCTCTGTTCCAAATAAATCTGATCACAATATAGAAATAAGAAGGGATGGATTATCAGATGATTGGATACTTATGAGTATTATAGACCCGGTGGCTTTTTTGAAATAAAATTGTTCAGTCTGGTTGATAGTTAAATCAACATATTCTCTTTGTTTTTTCTTGCCAAACCTTGCTAAAGAAATTAATATTTATCTTCCTCTGATACTGCATTTCTGTGTAAACCCCTTGTGGTTGCACTAGGTAAAGTCTATTAAGTAATAGGCAATCTGATCTTTGTCTTGGGTGGACCTGAAAGTGTTTTTCATTTAATATGATAAAGTTTAAAGATGTCATTTTATGTGTAATAACAAGATGTGCTTTTAGTGCATTTATGAGTGCTGAAGACAAGTCTTTTATGCCCGTCATCCTGCTTTGGAGGTCTCAGGATTCCAGCACCAAGAGTTTCAGAGGCCCTAAATAGATTAATGGATCATGAATCTATTTACTCATGTACTGAGCGGAAGTGAACTTAACCCACAACTGAGTTAACATATTTTTCTTCTTCCCCTGAATGCTGGCATTACTTTTGTTTCCTGTGGGCTTCTAAAGACAATGGTTGACAGCAGTTAATAGAGGTGTAGGCGTTATGGAGGGGGAAATGGGCTGGGCAGAAATATCTGTTCCTCCTTATGGATTGTAGGGGGATCCACAAACTAAGCAACAGGCTAGGGAAAAATAGATTGTTACAGTTTGTGTAAATTAAGTCCTAAATTCCTGGATAATTCTTCTCCTCTTCAGGAAAAATTTTTATCCTTCATAAGGGCAAGTTCCTTCCTCAAGCTTTCAGGTGAGGCTTGTTTGGCCTAAGAGGTGATTTGCAGTGATCACTGTGGAAACATTAGAAAGTATTTTTCTTGTACAGCTATTGAGTGAGAGTTGCAAGTGCTCCACTTTTTCTCCAGATTAATTAATTAATCAATTAATTGTAAAATGGGCATATTGCATGATAACAAACTGTGGCTGCAAGGAGAAGCCTTAAACTAATGCAAAGTGAATAGGTTGGATTTATTCCTATTAATATCTATTTTTTTTGAAGTTAGTATCTATTTGTTTATTTATTTGAGTCATAAGGTGGTTTGCAGAAATGCACTTCTTCCCCTCAAATAAAAAGGGAATTGTTGCAAGTGTTTATCTCGTATTGTACTTGTAAAAACACTTAAGGAAGTAGGAAATATGCCAAGGAGTCTAAGGACATAAATTAAGACAAAAAAGCAAGTAACATGTTAAGAATAAAATGTGAGTATATCTAATATCTGCAAAATAACAGATAAAATATCTCCTTCACTGCCTTGTTTATAGTTGCTTAAATCTTCAGTATGAAGATTTATCTTGTGTCATCAAAATTAAGAGTATATTTGTAACATGGCTTATCTTCCATGATAAACAATCTTGTAAACTATGATATCAATGCTTCCCAGTTTAATTATTACTCCGTACTGTAAAACTGCAAATCAAAGGTAGGATTGTGTCTTCATCTTTATCAAGATCTGTGTGTTACTATAGTGCCAAGGTATGAAACTGAGAAGTATCAGGGGACTAATCTGTTCAAGACAGCAAAAATATCTTCTCTTGTCTCCAAAGGAGAGCATTTTCAAAGAGAGCTGGCTGCAAGATACCACTTCCTTTCTGAATGGCATGTGAAAAAGGATGCCAAGGCTCAGGATACCAAACAAAGCTCTCTTTTTCATCACTTGTTGTCAGAAAATCCCTCTTCACTGAATTTGAGGTGTTGAGTCATTGAAGCAAGGTAAAAAACATGCAAGGAATCATTACTTCTGTTCTTCTGATTCCATATGCAATGGACAAAACCAAGAACTGATCTAGCCCTGTTTAATTTTTCTATCAAATAATAGCTTTCAGTAGCTTTTATTTTTGTTTATTTGTTTGTTTTTCTCTAATAGCTAAGACAAAATATCAGTTGATAGGTAGCTTACAAGAGAGTATCCAAGTATGGCCAAAGTGTCTGAGGGCTCTATCACAGTTTTCTTCTACATGCTGGTAAAAGTCTCAATGGCAGTTAGTCTGCACTTAAAATAACCTCAGAACTCAAGTAAATACTAAAACAATTCCCCAGTGAGCATCTATTGCCCTCAAATCCCACTGTAGATTGTACAAATCTAGAAGCCTAAAAAATATTTAGGTTCTATGGTAGAGACAATTTTAATTTCAAAGGATACTATAGATGGTTGGCATCCAGGATCACAACTCCTGCAAACAGTGCCAATACTGAGAGAAGACCTATGAGAAATTAAGCAATGTGGTCATTCTTGAACTGAACGACTTTCAAACTGTCTTCTTGCATAAACAATCTTACAAACTTTTTATTTGTAAAATTTTGAAACTCTACGTTTCCTTTTGCACTAAAATGTTAACAACATTTAAAAAAAATATTATATGCTTCTATAATGTTGAGATCTTGCAGAACAAACTGCAAGTTTGTATTTGAGGGCTGTTGTAACTGTGAATTTGCAAGAAATACAGGTAGATAATATATAAATGATAATGAATAATATTATGGTTATTTTGTGGTGGACATCTTGGATGTGGCATCAGAGTTACTTTCCTTCTTTCCCTCCCAATCACCCCCCTCTGGTATTACAAAGGAACTCCGGGAAGGGATTAGTGGAGGGAGGCCATGGAAAGGGGGAAAAAGAGGTAAGAATTTGTGAGAATATAAAAAAGTGGTAATAGGACAATCAAAAGGAAAAGAGGACAGTGGGAGGGGGGCAGGGAGGCCGCAGGAATTAGGGAAGGGGTATTAGAAGTGGGACTTACCAGACTGGACGGTTCTTTCATTATGGAGGTGGATTTGACTAGGTTCATCCCCAGGGTCCCTTGGGAGAGAGAAACCTGGAGTCTCCCCATGAGTGTGCCTGGGACCCTGAACATGTTACCGGGTGGGTGAATTAAACATCTGTGGATATTATGCAAAGGCCTTTTTTGCTTCCTTACTCTGGACTTTACTAGCAGCAATTCCATCTGCAACTGTTCATATTGTAGAGAGTGGGAGCAGACACTCTTCTGTATTTTTGCAAAGCTAAAGATGTATGTGTGTAGAAGGTGTGTGATACTCTATGAGTGTATTCTGTGGAAACTGATTGTTAGAAAACTGAATGAAGGAAGGATTTTCATGCTGGGACATGTCTTATGGGAGGACTTGACCAGATAAGCCATATTCACGGAGCATTTAACTACACTCCTTTTGTATAATCATTATTTGTATGCTTTACTGCCATTGCTCATGCCCTGATGTCACTCAGTATATGCCTATGGAATTAATTTTTATCTATTCAGCTGTAATAGAAAGGGATGTTTTTCACTTAATCTGTGCAGAAATATAAATCCAATGCCAGCTTCCTGGTTGGAAAAACTGTGGTGGCCTCATGAAAGTTTATGACAGGCAGATGAGTGCCAGTGATCATTTAACCTGATATTACTGTCACCTGAATCAGACTGAAACTGGGGCCTTTTAACAGATGAATTTGACTTGACTCCTTCTTCACTTCATGTAATAACTTAGACCCCTTCTGAATGTAGTTCATCTCATCTCTTTTAGAACCCCATTTCAAAATTGGATAAATTGTCTGTCGAAGAGGGCTCTTTTTCTTCACTGACTGGAGCCTAGATGATGAATGTGGACTAGACACTGAAGTTTTAGATGATTAGTAGTGTGGCAAATCTGGTTAGCCACAGGCTCTTATTTCACATAAGAGGCAGGTCTAGGAATGAGGCATAGGAAAGATTGGGGGGAATTTAGGAATCATGGGTGGTCATTGGTTGCCTCTCTCATTTCCTTTGCTAAATGAATCTTAGTAAAAGACAGAATTTGTCTCCATCTGTGATAAACTTGCTATTCTATGTAATCTACTAATTTAGTGTGTAGTCTGAGCAAACTATTCCCTGTCACCAGGCAGCAAAATATTTCTTAAGTTCAATAGGTAGTTAAGAAACTTGCAGTTAAAATGAGCCTAAAAACTGTGTGTATATCAAAACATTTCCACTGCTGCTCTTGCTATTTTATTCAGCTTTATGTTGTGTAAGAATCATTTACAGTGTACCTTTTGTCTAAATTACTTTAATGGGCTCCAAGTCCAGATTGCATATAGTAGTATTCAGTACAGCATGATAGGTGCATTAAAACTCCAGAGAAAAATATAGACTATTTAAGATTATAGTGTCAAGAAGTACATTTTATGCTATTTGAGAAATAATGTGTTGTCATACAATTATGGTGTGTATCCTATTATGTGTGTAAAAGGCAGAAGTAATTTCATACCCTACAACTAAATTTTATGTACTCCTGCTTTGGAACACATCTGATAGAAATTTTTTTTATTACTGGTTTTGCAAACAGTAAGTGTTTTAAAAATTGCAGGCTGATTGTGAATTTGTATCTCCAGCTATATGAAACATGTTTTAGTGTAGACTGCAGTGGTGTCTGCTCAGTGCACTTTCCTCTTTCTTATCCCACCTCTCATTTTATCTCCTACACAGATAATTTCACACCTCAACTCCCTGAAAGAATTAATGGGCTGGACTAGATGGTCCAAGGGCACTAACAGAGGAATAGGAAGAATATATATGTTACTGGAATTTTTAGGGAGCAAGGGAGTGGTTGAGAAAGGAGCAAAGGAAATATTTTTTTTTTTGGTAAAGGAAATAAAACTTTGAAATGAGTCCTCTCCTCTCCTCTCCTCTCCTCTCCTCTCCTCTCTTTTCCTTTCATTTTCATTCCTTACCATTGTACTGAGAATGAATATAAACTGAGGATCACACCTTCAGGTGCTTTGACACAAGCTGCAAAGCTGCATTTTTCTTCTTGGCTTTAGGTAAACTGTGGTTTTGGATTTTTTCCAGTAGTGTAAGTAAAGGATGGCAGGTAAAGGGGTCTTGTAAGGGGGAGTATATTACCAGTTGGTTTGACATGGAAAACACCTTGCTTTATTATTTCTAGTGTACAAGGAATATGCCAAGTCCAAAATTTTCTGTAGGAATAATAAACATCAGAAGCACAACAGAATACATATAACTGTTCACTGGAAAGCCATAGCATCACCTCTTGTGTAAGCTCTGTGCTTTTCTGGTGCCATGTAAATTAAATACTGTGAAGTGACTGTTCCCACTCTTTCACATGTAATGCATTTTACCTCTGTCCTTCTATGTCCTTTATATCCTTACCGAACTATATGGACTTCTAGTGCTATATATTATTACATTTATAAGTGATGCTTGGAGTTCACAAATTTGCTGTCAGAATTCTGAAGCAGCAATTATCCCCATATAAAAAGTCATTTCTCACTTATGAAAAAAAAATATTCTAAGTGTCTGTCCAGTCTCCCCAGGTTAAGACTGAACATATGCAATTTTGTCTTTGTGCACCCACCCATATAAAAAATTTCAATGAGTTTTTAGGCTGCATCAGAACATTCAGGGTTTTTTTTGCTAATGCTTGAATTGGACCAAATGCATGTTACACAAATGACACGTTTTGAATGAGCATCCAAACAGTCACTTCTGTTACCTTTCAGTTTGATAATTACTAAAATTGCACTTTAAGCTATTCAGTGTTGAAAACCAAATTCAATATGTTTCAGGATAATATGAGAGAGACCAAAATAACAGAATTTTCCATCAGAGTCTATCCAACTGTATTAGGGCTTTGAATTTCTTTGAATCTGGACTTTAAATCTGAAATTCAGTTTGACTTCTAGATTTGCATGTGTATTTTAAAAAAAAATTTCTTTTACCTCATAAAAACTTCATTTTTGCTCATTGCAATGTGAGAGAATTTCCTGCTTTTCTGGTTTAACCCTTGAACTGAACTATTACAAATCTATATTTCTTTCTGTTTCTTAGGAGGAGGAAATTGGTCCTTTACATTTATGTGAGATCACTGTCAGTTTCAAAGACCTTTCAGACTGAGGGTCTGTAGGCACAGGAGATAACAGAAACCAAGATATTATATTAGACTATTGTATTATATTTCTTTCAACAAATTTTGGCAAAGTTGTCAATGAAAACTGTTACTGAAGTGAGGAAAATGAGGAGTTAGTTACTGTCAGAACATCTTTATACCTGACAGGGCCATTCCACTCATCCCCATTATTAGTATGATTGTTTAATTATTAATGATATTCCTTTTCCTGATGGGAATATCCTTTCTCAGACTTATATAAGAAGAAAAATACATACATGTACACAAATTTGTATATATGCATGCAAATATCTTCAGGGCAGATGTCAAGAAGACAGGGACAGACTCTTTTCCGTGGTGGCCAGTGGCAAAGGTGCAATGGGCACAAACCAAAACTCAAGAAATTTCATTTCAATATAAGGAGAAATTCCTTTACTTTGAGGGTGATTAAGCACTAGAACAGGTTATTCAGAAGGGCCGTGGTTCCTTCTCTAGAGATGTTCAAAATCCACAAGGATATGATTCTGTGCAAGTTTCTCTTGCCTTAGCAGCAGGGCTGGACTAGAAGAGGTCCAAAGGCCCTTTCCAACCCCGACCATTCTGTGATTCTCTGATTCTGTGCATATGGGCTAGAGTCTGATGGAAGATATTTTCTTTGGACAGGTAGGGCTGGTGGAATTAACCTTACAGGATGCAAATGTTTTGGAGTGTTAGGAACACTTTTAAAGATAAAGCCAGAGAATTAGGGAGCTACATAAACTTCCATTCTAATAGCAGCTAACCCTCTGATTTAAGTAATGATCTAAGCCAAGTTTTATTTCGAGTACCTTAAAATGGATTTGGGGATAGCCATATGAGAAAAATCCTGCTTGACAGATGCTAACTTTCAAGATGGAAGTGTTTGATTTTGCTAATATGGAATTGTGTGCATGGGAACTGTTAATGTGGTGGTTAGTGACCTGGCCAAAATATTTGAAGTCGGGTTCAGCCCAAGTTGAAGTTCACTTAGATGATAAAGCTTGTAGGGCTCTTTCAGTATTGGAGACAAGAGTACTTTAACTTTTCCATACACTGCTTTAACCTTCTGTATTGAAATGGGGACAGGGTAAGAAGGAAAGGAACCCTGATCTTGTCTTTAAGGGAAAATACGTACTTCCATTTCTTTAAAATGACCATCCTTGCTAGGAATAAGGACATTGCAGAACTGTGTACTGTAATTATAATGGAATTCTGCTGCATGTATTACTCACACTTTCTAAAATAGCTTATCTAAAATGTCTGAATAATATTACATCATAAATTAGAAACAGAAAAAAAATCTAGCAAAAAGTTTCCACAATTGGTCTACTTTAAAAGGGTCTAAGTGTAGACAGAGTAACTCACCCTGCTTATCAACTTCTATCAATAAGTTACTGGGCAACAGAGAACACAAAGTCTTCTTTCTAGCTAAAAAATAATGAAGGAATTTTAATTTAATTGTGCTTTAGAGTCAAAATCAGAAGTACATTGCATCTAAATGCCAGAGTTCAAAATTTCTGATTAATTTCTGAGACCCCGGATGCCCAGGATAAAGATAATAATGGATTCCACATATTTTTTTTTAAATTCTCTTTAGAACCACAAGAAGCATCAATTGTGAAAAAAACACTTGGAGAAAAGTTCATATCACAGAAGGCACTAGGCTGGATTGCAACTAATTTAATCAAAAGAACAAATTTAAAAATCTGTAGGTAATCTCTACAGATTTTGTAAAATTATAAAATGCTGGAGGAGATAAAAATTAAGAGATAACAGTGGGTGACCAGAAAGCTGCGATTAAGTCATTATTCATGCAAGCCAAGCACCTGTGGTTTGCAGCAGTCATGCTAGTTTCTTCCCTTAATCCAAGATAAAGCCTGTGCAAATGTTTTTAGGAACTGTGACTGGTTCTAGAAGTCCTAGCTAAAAGCTGTTATATATATTCTTCTGTGTTTTATTTTTCTGAAATGGGGACAAGTAACAATCTCTTTTACTTGTAGAACTGCCAAAACATTGCCCTACTGAAAAGTGTATTGAGGCGAGATTAAAACATTCTCCTGAAATTTATGTACTTGATAAGATTTCAGACAGGATTAAAGACATAGAATGAATCTTTTCAATGAACTCCACTGTGAGCTTACTGAAGTGTTTTTCAGTTGGCTGTTAATGTTTATTCATGCTAAAGTAATCAGAATGCTAACATAAATTTTCTGTGGCCTTTTTTATAATTAAATTAATGACTAAACTTCTAAAATACTTAAAAATAAAAATACTTAATATAAAACAAGTCAGACAGTGCAATGTTTCTGTAGGGAATGCTGTCTCTCTTGTCCTACATTAAATTAAAGCTTAAGCAGATGTGAGGTTTGATAGATTTTATTTGATTAAATTAGCAATATAAATCATGCCAGACATCTCCTAAAATTGGGAAGATTTAAAACTACATTTAAACACATGAGAGTAATACTTAAAATACTTGTTGCTAAGTAAGAAATCTTTGTTTAAATGGTACTTTAAAATTTGTAGACAGTCTCAGCACTTTCCAGTTTGCTTTAAAGCAATGAATATGCAGCTGTTTCTGTTGTAATTTACAGCTGGGGAAATAAGCTGCTACATATATAGGACACTTGCAGTTAAGAAATGCTTTGAGCAGAGAAGAAGACGACATCATGTCAGTACTTTCTTTGGGCTTACAGCTGAGTGCCAGCCTGTGATTCTTGGAGCATTAGAGGCAGATTTGATAGATTCTGAGGCCTAGGAGGGAGTCTGAATACAGTGGTAGTGACAAGACCATGGTTCAGTATTATGCCTCTATCCACATTTTCCTTCAAAAAACTCCTTGCTAGACATACACGTTCCTTGAGAAAGGGCTTGGAGCTACCAAAGACCTTGCAATACAGAAAAGAATTCTGAAAACAAATGGCACACAGCATAGGAGACAGAAATGGT
The DNA here is from genome assembly GCF_014805655.1 of Passer montanus. Taxonomy (NCBI): domain Eukaryota; kingdom Metazoa; phylum Chordata; class Aves; order Passeriformes; family Passeridae; genus Passer; species Passer montanus. The sequence goes on from NW_024366580.1 coordinate 170,580, forward strand.
CCTGAAATATCAAAATGTTTAATACAAAGTGGTTTAATGACTAAAGTGGCATTCAAACCTCACTAAATAAAAAAGTAATTTAATAAATTTAATCTTGTAGAAGAAAATATTTTGCAGCACCACTAAACAGACTTCTAAAGAGTAGAAGACCTGTATGCCATCAGAAGAATTTAATCCTAAAATTCTATAGAAGTCGTTTAATTGTTAGGTTGCTTTTTGTATGGTTTATTTAGTGCTTTACATTGCAAAACTGTTTATGGGGGCATCCCATTCCCTGTAGACTGAGCTCCCAGTATATCACGTAGTATGCATCTTTCTTTCATGGGCATTTATTTCAAGAATGCATTATAATATCAGTATTGTACTTTTCTAATAGCCTTCTCCCATCCCCTGCTTAAGTGTTATCCCTAGGGTATAATTCAGAATATAATCCATTGCTTCCACCACAAAGCATTAAATGAGTTATCTTATTGTTTCACCTCCACAAATTTAAAGTAAGAGAAGATAAGTGCACTGTAAGCTGGGAATTTGATTGAAGAGACTGAAAAGACTTTTTTGTAGGATTTAAAAATGAATCAACCCAATTATAACATACTGGTGATGAATTTCAGCTTCTACTGATTAACTGTGGAGAGGAGGTAATTATTCACGTTTTTTCTCTTATTTCATGTATCTTTCTTTGTACATAAACAAGACATGTACTGCTCACTGAACTATTTCTGATTTTTTTTTGTACATGTACATTTTTTATAGGTTTGTCTCAGTTTCTTGACTCATTAATGATTTTGCAGATTTTCAAGTATTCAGCATCCCCACAGATAATCTGCCTTAGGGTTTCAACCCAGAGGGACTCGGAATGACATCCAGTGATGAAAAGAGAAGATCCACTCCTGATAGCTTCGAGAATTAATGAGATGAAATAAATTCCAGAACTGCAACCACTTTGTATCTCTTCTGTTAATGATACTAACTGGTTCCACTGCCATACTTCCTTCCAAGGGCAGGCCAAGAATTAGGTATAGGTACAACTTGAATGATCAACACCTTTAATCTGGTACCTTTCAAACCTGGTCTACATCTTTGTATCAAAACACAGAAAACAGATTTTTTCTGACTTCAGTTGGGAAGTTAGCATTTACTTATTTTGTATATTAATGTCTGTTGTCATGCGCTTAGTAAAGGTTTTAAGAACCAATTGGTCATATATATGTCTGTAGCAGGGACCTTATACTTAAAATTAAAATACTATGGATCATTTCTGAGAAAGAGTAAACCTGGAAATGAAACTTGAGACAATTTTAGTAAGGAGGTAAAACGAAAAGGGATCTTTATTTGAAGGCTTTCAGAGGCAGTTATGGAAAGATGTCCACAAAAGCCCACACTCCCAGCCAGGGTGAGTACATTTTTATAGGTTTTAGGAAATTAGCATAATTGATGAAAAGCACCAATGAGGAGGACAAGTGGTGATGCCATTCCCCCCAGGTCGAGCCCCTTCTCTGGAGCCCCCCTTCAGCACTAGTTGTGCTTTGTCTGTGAGAATGTATCTCGAAGGGCTGTTCTCAGCCTTGGTTCCCTGAAGAACCAAGATAACACTGGAGCCTTGTACCTCCTGGAGCTTGGAGCTCGGGAATTTATTTTGTCTTTCTGCTTAAGGAAAGACCATGGAAAATTACTGGGAAAACTAGCTGCTAATACAAGTGTCAGAGCTACAAATATAGGTGTGAAAAATACAGAGAACATATGAAAGAAAAAAAGGCCAAACCCAAATGGCATCAATATAATTACCATTTGTTTTTTTTTATGGATGCATCTATGTCTTGAGATCATTAATTTTTTAGGCTTGAAATTGCTGATATTGTGCATATGTATTATACATTTATGTATATTTGTATTTATAAAGATATATTTATTATAATGTGTGTTCATATATAATATACCTTAATAATTGACTCTTAAATTGGAAGGACTTAGATTAAATATAGTATCTTCCCATTCAACTGTTCTACCATAACAAATATATTTTGGCTTGAATTCTGAACTGGGTTTGATTCAGCCTTGACAATCAATCATAATACAAGTAAGAGTCTTCTCTAAATTTGAAGATATATAAGATGTTTTCTACAGAATTCAAACTGAGCTTTAAATGTGTTTTTATTTTGCAAGTGACTGCTCAATATTTATTATATTAAAATGCATAAATACTTTCATACTTTCTATATTCAGAACATTCTGTGTAATGAGAATCCTGAATTAAACAAACTGTCTTACAGGAATTAAAATACAGGCTGTTAATCAGCTGTGATTTCATTGTACTATTTTCATTAACTCCAGCCTGGACACAGCAATTAAAATGGGTGAACAACAGAAACTGCAGAACACTCTATGTCCTTGTTTACTCCTGCTGTTTTTCCTGTGTCAGTAATGCTCAAGGGATGAAAAGGAATCTCTTCCGTTCCTCTCTGGCACTATTTCCACACACTTTGTGGTGTGGAGATCAAATATGCCATTCTCCATGCTGAAGTTTGTAATTAGTTTTTAGTGAGTATCAACATTTTGGCACAAATTTCTTTTTGACAGACTTGTGTAGGATTAATATATAGACCTGAATAGCTGTTTCACAAAGTTGCAGTGTTTCCTCATGATAGTGATGGAACCTGGTAATTTTTCTTTTCATTGGTACAGGAGTGTTTTTGTCAAGTGTCATTTTTTTGGCTAATTTATTTTCAAACACCAAATCTTATTTCTCTTTTTTTCCACTACCATTTGAGCATTCTCATTCTGGTCTGGTGTTGTAGTGCTTTCTCTCCTAAGTAATGCTATTGCCTGGATATTGTGAGGTCTCCAGTTTTTCTATTGCCATTGACTTTATAGGCTTGGAAACATTAATTAGTGTAAGTTCATGATGATTTTATAAAGTAGCTTTGATTGCCCTTGGATTTCAGGGGCAAGTGTTTGGTCATGGCCAATTTTGAGCCACATGTGTCAAGATAATGGAACAGATTATTTGAATTTTTATAAAAGCGTTGCTTAGTATTGCAGCATTTAAGTCTTCTAGACTGATTGTCTAGAATATCTAGAAACTGCTCTTCTGGAATAACATCCAGGTATTCTGCTGCTGTGATCACTCAAATGATGGGAGTAGAAATAATACAGCATATAGTAGTACAGCAGCTTTTCATATCCTATACACACTATTTGGTTTTCCATTTAGCCTTAAAAATCTCTGTCTATCTATGGGTGACAATGGTTGCTAGAAAATATGTAACACACTCCTTGCACAGCTCTTTTTATCTGCTGCTACGGTTTGCCTTTTTGTCCCTCTACAGAGACTTAAACTGTGTTTTTCAGTTCAAGTGTGAGTTGATAGTGTGGGTTTTGTTTGGTTTTTCTTCTTTCTCTTTGGTTGGTTGTTTTTTTATTTTTTTTTTATTATTTATTTTCTGTATTGATTACTATTTCACTGATCTTTCATGGTTTGTTTGTTTGGATTTTTTCTTTTATTGTCAGTGCAAGAATTGTGGCCTAGTGGTGTAGACTTCTTCATGTACGTCATATTTTTTAAAAAAACTTCACAAGTTTTGCTTTTTAATATTGTTTTTTCCCTCAGATATTGGTCAAGATCCATGTCCCAGTGTGCAAATTTTGTAGATCATTTGTGAAAAAGCTACTTCAGACACCAAGCATAGTTCTATGTCTCATCCTTAACCCTTATAAGCCTCAGGTTCTTTATCTGTTCTTTGCACTTATCACTCATATCATGGTTGCAGTTTTTGCCTTTAAAATCAGATGGTTATCTTTTCATTGTCACTATATTGTTTTTATTCAAAGCACTATGTGACTGGTGTACACTGTTAAGAATCTATTTTGGCATATGGGTATGCCTTACATCAGTTGAAACAGATTTTCCATCAGAGCAGTGAATTTTCATGAAGTGTGCTATGGTGAGAGCTCTTAACCCTACATGTTTATTATCACCAATGCCTGAGTAGACTTTTTTTTAGGCTTCAGATACTCCTAATTAGCATGTTTCAGACTGCTCTCATTGATGTCAAGTAGGTAACTGTCTCCTTCCATCATATTTTTTGAGAAGTCTTGCATTTCTGTTACAGCCCAATAACAAATATTAGACTCATTTATTTCTATCAGTCCTAGATTTTTTTTGGGGAATTCAGCTTCCTTACATAAAACTTTGATATGGTATGAGAGTCCAAAAATGTTCTCTTCAAAATAACCATTTAATTTTTTTTTCTCTAGCTGCTTTTTCCAAGAGGTTGAGTAATCCTGCTGTTACATTACTGGGCTAAAAACGGGAAGTTGTAGTAAAAGAGAGCTACTTAGTGAGCTGCAGTTTATCAACAAAATGAAAAAAAAATGTACTTTCTGCATTAGAGAAAATAAATATTTGATAGATGGTGGAGGACTAAGAAAAAAAAAGATGACTGAGATAAGAATAAGAGCCTGAATCATGTTTTTTAGTATAGGTTTTTAATATGGAGTTATTTAAAGGCCAGGTTTTCACTTAAAATGTTTCTGTAGAAATCACTAGATGAATTTAACTTGCTGTGCTCTAAGTCTATTAGCAATAGAAAACGGTTTTTAATTTACAATGTTAAAGCTTTTTGAAGTTTATATTTTTTGTCTTTTTTATAAACAAATAAGATTATATTATTTCTGTCAAAAGAAAGATATGTTAAAAAAGAGAGAGTCTTGTTTCTGTCGTGTGACATACCCTCTTTAAATTAGTTTCCCAAAGACAATGATTTCCCTTTCTGAAAACATTAAAGAGGAATTGACATGCTTTCTAGTTTCCAGCTCAGTCAGGAAACGGTCACATTCATTTCCATTTCTGCAAAAATTATTTTATAATTTCTTTTTAATCTGAATTGAAAATTAATTGACACTTAGGTGCAGTTCAATCAGTGTTAAGAAGGTAGTGTTAATAGCTTTGATGTGTGTTATTGGATTACAGATTGTAGTAACTTTTTCTTTAGTTATTCCAGAGATTTTTCCTCCATAGTTCAGAATATTTTCCATCACAGTTTTACAGATATTGAGGTCCTGGGTCAGCTACTTATGGTACTTAGCTGAAAGAGGAGAATTTCTGATGACCATTCATGATTAAATACATCTTTAAAATCCTGTTTGAAAACTCTCCAGTTATTTCCTTTAATTACACCTGTTTTTATTTTTCTTTCTTAGTTATCTGTCTTAATACATGATCCAATCCATTTCACTCTTGAATATTTCTGGGATTTTTGAGAAATTATTTGTCTACTTTCACAAGGACAGAAAGTAGATACACTAGAAGAAAAACAACACTAAGTTTACAAGAAAACTCTTTCTACTTCTGGAGCAGTACCAGTCAGAGGATTTGCTTGAAGAGCACAAATTAATAGAGCAAATGAGAGTGTAAAGAATAATAATAATAAAAAAACAAACAAAAAAGAAAAACAACAAAAAAAACCCCCAAAAAACAAAAAAACCCCCCAAAAAATACAAAAAAACCCCCATAAAATTAATCACTTGTATTAATAAGAATAGCATCTGCAATTCCCTAACTAGTGCAAAATGAAAATTATTATTTCTTATGCTTCAGGGCATAAACTGATCAGTTTAAGTTGAATGGAATTCTGTCTGGTTTTTATTGGTGTGAGTTTAAAAATCACTTAAATTATTGGACATTTTTATACCAATGTGCATACTTAGTAGCATGACATCTGTGCAAACAAAAGCATAGATCCTATGAAGATATTCACATTACAAAAAAAGAGATATATTTAAACAGTCTCAATACTTACATAAGTAAGTATAATAATTAAGTAAGTACAATAATTAAGATACATACAGTTTTGAAATATTATTTAATTACTACATCAGTGGAGAAGGAAGGGTTACAGATGTCATTTACATGGACTTTAAGATTTTCACACTGTTCCCCACAATGTTCTTTTCTCTAAATTGGAGAGATAATGATTTAATGGTACTGTTAGATGGATAAGAAACTGGTTGGTATATAAACATGTGGTATTAATATCCACAAGATGGAGAGCAGCCCTGGGGAGAAGGACTTGGGGTGCTGGTGGCTGAGAGGCTGGACATGACCCAGCCATGGGCACTCCCAGCCCAGAAAGCCAAACGTGTCCTGGGCTGCATCCAAAGCAGCGTGGGCAGCAGGGGAGGGAGGGGATTCTGCCCCTCTGCTCTGCTCTGCTGAGAGCCCACCTGGAACCCTGCACCCAGCTCTGGGGTCCCAGCACAGGGAGGACACGGAACTGTGGGAGTGAGTCCAGAGGCGGCCACCAGGATGATCAGAGGAATGGAGCACTTCACCTGTGAGGAAAGGGTGAGAGAGTTTTGTTTGTTCCGCCTGGAGAGCAGAAGGTTTCTCTGACTTAATTACAACCTTCTATTACCTGAAGTGACAGTACAGAAAAGATGTAAAGGACTATTTACAAGGGCATATAGTGACAGGGCTTGTTGTCCCTGATGTCTCTTTAATAAAGTGTTTGGTTCTAACAGCTTTCATAATGTGATTCCTGGTTGCTCTATTTCTTTGTATTCCTGCCAGGCTACTTGTTCTTCTGGTGTTTGTTTGTCCAGGAGTTCCTTTTTCATTCACTCATGTCACCTGCCATTTTTGTCTGACTTTCTCTTTGTTTGGATGCATTACTTGTGAGCTTGAAGGATGTGATCTGTGTCCTTCAACTGGCTTTCTTGGTCCGCTCTGCCTTCCTTGGCTTTATCTTGTGGGACTCTTTGAATCAGATCCCTGAAAAACTGGCTTTTCTGACATCCAGGATAGTGAAATCTCACATAAGAAGAGCTTTAAGCTAGAAAAGATGGTGAGAGAAAGAATGAACAAAATTCAAGTGGGGAAGTGATTGATTATCTTAAGCATGCAAAGTGTATTGGATGATATGAGAATTTATAATCAGCAAAAGAATGTTGACGTGGGGTCATTCCACATTCTGTATGCATATGACAGCTGTACAAGACAAAATTTTTGGGAAGGTTTTCATATTTTTTACTAGGAGATGGTCATAGCTGAGTGCCTGTACACTGATGAATGCATGAGGAAGAAATAGGAGAAATTAGGGGTTTCTGTGAAATTAGAGGTTTCTGTGCTGTTGCAGGGCCATGACCTGATTGGAATCACAGGCATATGGTGGGAAAGCTTATAACTGAAGTACTGCCATAGATGTATACAGGTCCTTTAGAGACTTGAAAGGAGGGTAGGAAGGTAGGAAGTTGCCTTTGATGTGAGAGAAGTGGGAAAACATGAAGCTTTGCCTTGGAATTCATGATGAGTTAACTCGGAGTTTATCAGTCAGGATTAGCAGGCTGATCAACAGGAATAATTTTTGTGTGTCTGCTAAAGACTGCTCCTGATCAGGGAGAGCAAGTAGATAAGACCATTTTCAGACTACTAGAGTTAGCTTCACATTCATAGGACTTGCATCTTGTGGAAAACTTCAAGGACCACAATATCTGCTAGAAGCACAACACAGAAGGACAGATCACAAAGGGTTTTGGAATGCATTTAAAAAAAAGCTTCCAGATGTGGGACTGAGAACCTGATTAACAATGACTTTCTGCTGGACCTGTTTTTGACAAATAAAGAAAAATCTCTTTGCAGATTTTCAGGGGAAGCCTTAGCTGTAGTGACCATGAGATTCTGGTGTTCCAGAGAGCAATAAACAAAGCAGAATCATAACCCTGAACTTCAGGGGAGCAAACTTCAGCCTGAATCTTTTTCAAATAAACTCAGGGAATCTATATATCTGGAGAGAAGAGAGCTCTAGAAGAATTTGTTGACTTTAAAGAATCACCTTTCAAACTCCAGAGGAGTTGAACCCAGTGAACACAAAATGAAGCAAAAAGATAAACAAGAAGACAGTGACAAAACTCAGATGCAAAAATTACGTGTACAAGAGGTGGAAAAGGAGAAAAATGTTCAGGGAAGAACACAGACAGGCAGTTTGAACATACTGAGACATGGTTAGGAAAGCAAAACTCACCTGGAAATAAATCTGCCAAGAGATGTGAAGGGAAACAAGAAAAGTTTTCAAAAACTTTATCAGCAGCAAAAAGAAGACTATGGAAATTGTTGGTCTGTTGCTGAATAGGGCAGGGGATCTCATGATAAGTAACTCAGAAAAAACTGAAGAAATTAATGCCTACTTGCCCTCTCTTCTATCAAGAGCAGCAATTAGGAATCCCAGGAATGTATGGAGCAAGTAAGACAGCCTTGGTACAGGTGGGAATATTTAAATAAACAAAATATGCATAAGACCATGGAACCTGACAGGGTGTGCTGATGAGAGTCACTCCTAACTTTAAGTGGGATCCAGGGAACTACAGACCAGTCAGACTCGCCTTGATCCCTTGGAGCGTAATGGTGGAAGCCCTCCTGGAAAGCATTTCAAAACACAAGAAAGACAAGAAATTGATCAGAAGTAGTCATAGTGGGTTTATGTTTAACCAAAATGATAACCTTCTATTTGAAGATAATTGGCTTGATGGATGAGGGGAGCACAGTGGATGATGGTTATACTGAGTTCAACAAGGTTCTCAACACTGTCTGCCATACCTTTATTGACAGACTGAGAAGTACAGGCCATAACTGCATAGGGAGCTGAATTAAAAAACAGCTGAATTTCTGGGCTGAAAGAGTTGTGGTCAGTGGTATGAACTGAGAACTAGTTACTAGTGGTGTATTCCAGGGTTCAACATCAGGGCCAATGCAGTTTAAAATCTTAATAAATGACCTGGATTCTGGTACAGAGGGCATTCAGCAAGTTTAGAGATGATATGAAGCAGGGAAGAGTGTATTTCGTGCCAGATGGGTGTGCTCCTAGTCAGAGGGACTTTGACAGTCTGGACAAATCAGTAGATAGGAATCTCATGAAATTCATGCAGGTAAAGAAAAGATCATGGGAATAAGAAGACCATGAAACAGGATGTGCTGGGGGACAACAAGATGGAAAGGTGGCTGCAGAAAACAGCATGGAAAACCTGCTGAACCAATTGATGCTGAGGAATGTGTCAGAAAGAGACTAAAAACTTCCTTAGATGAGTTAGGAAAAATATCACCAGCGGGTTGAAGAGTAGTGACACTTTCTCTCATGACTTGTGAGACCACATCTGGCTGCTGCTTCCAGATTTGGGTCCTGCAGTACAAGAGATTTGTGGCTTTGGTGGAGTGAGTCCAGTTAAGCTTGCAGGTACTGGAACACCTGCTATAAAAAGGGACAATGAAAGAGCTGGGGCTATTTAGCCTGAAGAAGAGAAGTGAGATCACTTACGGGTTATCTTATCAGTGTGTACAAATATCACATGGCAGAGGATATGAAAGAGAAAGCCATACTCTCAGGAGTTAGCCTGGGACAGGATAAAAGGAAAAATTCCACAATAAGTTTGACTATGCAGTGGAACAGGTTTCCCAGTGATTTTGGATAGTTTGCTCTCAAAGAGGTTAAAAATTAACTGGAGAAAGTCCTGAATATCCTTTCACAACTGCAAAGTTAGCCCCTGCTATGATGAGGTGTTGACCACTGACATGCCTCTCTCAGCTTCCATTAGACTGTAACTCCGTAGTCACTCAAATCAGTGGGGACTGTCTCAGTTTTCTCACATTAAAAAGTCAGTTCTCCATAAGGAGGGCTGAATGCTGGAAATAGCAAGACCAAACTAAAAGTACCAGAAATTCTTCATGCATTTGAAATCTGATTCCTCCTGGATACATCAGAAATGTGTTGAAATAGATAGACTGCTTATATGTTGATGTAAAGTGTATATGTAGGTGGATAAGTGGATATATGAAAAAAAAAGTAAAAATAATAAATTCTGAGTCCATCACTTTATCTGTATATTGTATTCCACTCTTTTTGTGTCTTCGGACAAAATTTCTCTGTCTATTTTTAAAGCCTGAATCCTGAGTGGACATTTTGTGATCCACTTGCCTGTGCTTCACTCTTAGTAAAAAGTGAGACTGCATAAAGTGCCTTAACCAGCACAGTTCTTGAGTCTGTAAACCTTCAGAGCCTGAGCCTCTGAGGTACTCTTGGAGACACTGCCAAAACACATGCTATCCCTCATGTTTAGGAAAAAAACTATGATAGGATTTAAGTAGTTACCACCTTTTAATTCCTCCTTAAATCACAATAAATCCAAAGTATATGAAAATAACCAGACTTTTGCTGACCCAAGACTTTAGTGTTGCCTTTTTTATTGTTTTAGTACAGTAGTAAGGACAGTACAGCCAGGTTAAAAAATTTTAACAGCGAACCTCAGAAAAACCCCAACTGCTTTAGCAAGAAAATTTGCTAGTATTTAGGTCATTTGTACAATGGGTGGTCGGTTTTATGTCTATGATTATGTTTTTATCTCAGATTTTAATCTGTTTTCCATGCACCCCTACTGAAAAACATGGCACCTGAAAGATGTGACAACTTGTGGTCACCTTAGCATCTCTGTCAGACTTTGAGAGACTTCAGTCATCCAATACTTGTAGATTTCTGAGAAAGAAATATTATTTTCAGCCAGCTTTATAATTTTTTTGTATCTGCAAGGCAGTGCAGATAGGTTAAGGTCACAAGCATTCAGGCCCTGGTGTTGTCTTTCTTCATATTTCTGAAACTAGTGTGAGGTTGCTAACGGTGAGGAATGACATAAAAGGAGTCTCAAAGCTGCACAGAAAAGAAGCTGATTAGGGAAACGAAGGCAGCAATTAAGGCCAGGAGGAAATATAAGTGACAGACAGAAGACAGGGGGCAAAAAATAGTGATCTTTAAAGAGAACTGAGAACAAAGAGAGGTCAGAGAATATAAGAAAAAAACTGGACAATTACTGAGGAACAGAATTACAGAAAAGAGCATTTTCAGGTAGGTTTAAAACCTAGGATTTGAAATGCATTTTTAGGAATATAAGAAAATAGATGTTTTAGAAGTTGTGACAGAAACCCGTCTCAAAGAGTCTGAATTCTTAGGAATTATTAATTAGAGAGGCTACTACTAAAAGAAATTCTGGTTCCCACTATTACTATACTTACCAGAAGAGCCAGTGCAGTTTTAAATATATATCCACATTTGGTTGTATAGCAACTGTTGTACACCAAGTGTGCAGCTGTATGTCACATGTGGGAGAGGATCTTTGTCAAACACCCAATGACTATGACAATGTGCCCATGGCTACAGAGGAGTCTCATAGCAACTCCTTACAATTTTGCTAATTGTACTCTTCTTGTCTGAATTTTGAGGCTGAGATGCTCCACAAAATTAGTACTTTCTTGTTTCTTGTAACATACCATAAGGAATTTGACATTTGGTGTTGGGACAAAATTTTCATCTTTAAAATCCTTAAAATCACCTAAGCTTCTGAGACCTTTATAATCTGGTCAGTCTGAACTATGAAAGACAGTACTCACTTGGAGAAAATTAGGCTATCTCTTAATTACTCATGAGTCAAAAACTGCACACTCTAGTATATTTTTTCTTTTTTCAGAGGCATGGGGTGCTATGAAAAGAAGAGCAGAAAATTTGGGAATTGGTTACCTAATGGAGGTAGGAGCATGTTGAGTGTGGCAAAAACTCATAAGTTTAAGAGGCTGAGTGGTGCTGTATGGCAGATGATGCTGATCTGTCTAAGCTGCTTTGCTGAAAGCGTGTAGATAATTTTTCTTTTTCTGATATCACTGTGCAAGGATAATTAGACTTCATTGCTTCAGACTGTCATGGGTTTTCTGAATTTGAGAGGTTATAACCTGTGAGCATGTAAATCTGAAGTACTAGTGAGTTTCTGATGTATGTCTATGCATATGAAGTACTAGTGAGTTTCTGATGTATGTCTATGCATATGAAGAACAGGTAGTATTATACTTTGCTCGTTGTAGTATACGCATTAATTGAAAAAAACCGAGATTGAAATGTAAAGAGGAATGATGTACACTAAATCAAAGATGTGTTATATACAATAATCAGATTCATTTGCTGTATTTACCTTTTTTTTTTTGTTTCCTAATGCTTCCTTTTACTCTTATATTTTTTATAATACCTTGATATCATACACATTCAAACCAAGCAGCATAATGATACTGGACAATTTTCTTTTTTATTCCTGCAATACTTCAAGCAGAGAAAAATAAAATCAATAAACCTTCACTTGGTTGTACTAGTCAAACAAGCACTGGTTCTTTGAAAATCAGTAAACTTGATGTATGGAGATATAGCTCTCCTGTGGAGAAGGGAAGACATTAGTTCTGCATGGTACTCTTCAGTAGGACCAATAGCAATGAAGTGTCTATGACATAATTCTGACATAGGCAGTAGACTCATAAAACTAAAGTATGATTACATCAAGCAGTGAAAGGAAGCTGCTGCAAGGACAGTTATGGAGAGAGACAGGCAGCTAAAGAGCAGTAACAAACCCCTACACTCAAGGGTTTTGCTGGCATCATTCTACCAGCTGAGTGTAAAACAGCTGCATCCAGCTCTGCTGATTTGCTCATCCCTTCTTCCTTTTTTCCATCCTGCTGCTAGATGCTTTTTTGACTGTTGTCTGCAAACTTTAGGCAAACAGCTGGTGTGCCTGGTACTTCTCTTGCCAAGAAAGGTCTTGGATAACCTAAGATGAAATATTTGAGGTTTCTCATGGTACAATGTATGAATTCAGATATTAAGTGACATCATCCTTGAAGAAAAATACTGCAGCTGACTGCTCAGGGTTATTTGTAACATTTGGTTTAGATTAGTTTTACTGCTAAATTCCTTTTCCTTTTTTTGTGCGTCTTTTTTTTTCTTTTTTTTTTTTTTTTTACTTTTGTTTTGTTTTTAAATTGACTGGCTAGGCACCAATTCAGAATGGTCTGAGTGTTAAGATAATTTCTGCTTGCTTAGAGAAGCCTTTAAAAGCTCTTCATGACAAGAGTGAAGTTTGTAATCCACCACTACATGTACTACTCTTTGTAACTGCACGTTGCATTTATACAGACTAGAAAACTTGTCACACTGCTTGATGCAATAAATCAGTAGCTATTGAAAAAAGCTGCCAAGTTCATGGCAGGAAGTGTAAATTATTCATGTCTCTTCAACAGCAGTTTAAAATGAGAATGTCCAGATAACCAAGAGATCAATCACCATGCTAAAAACTGCCTTGGTCTGCCAAAGGAAATTAGGTGAAAGAAAGTCCTATAGCTCTGTCAAAATCAGTTTGTCATAGGTAATACCAGAAAAGAGTGTATTCATGAAGATAACAACCCCAAACAACACATGCAGGGTGCCTTTTTAATGGAACCTATCACTTTATCACTTTGTCTTTCTATACGCAACATAGAAAATTAGGTCAAAGTAACATTAGTGTTTAGATATTGGCTGCAATAATTTTTGTTCAATGCCAAGTGAATGTCAGGAGGTGCTATCATTCAGAAAGGTACTATCTGTGTCAGTTATAGCTTCAAAACATCTTGCACCAGTTCCATTTCTTGCAGTGTTCACGACATGGAAAATGTATTACTTTCAACTATAGGGAAAATACTGTGAAAGAGTCTTAAATTTTCTTCCCCTCAAGAAAAACATCTTTTAATTGGAGGGGTTTTATACTTTTAGAAAGAAAATAGGACAAACAAGAGAGGAAAAAAATGAATGACAAGCTCACTGAATCCTTCACATTTTCTTAATGAATTGAATATACTTGATACTCAGATATTCTTCCAACATTTCAACAGCAGATGATAGAATGCAAATGAGCCCCACTTGTTATAGCAGACTGTTATATCTAAGGCCTTGAAAAACATCAAAAAGAGCAGGATAAGATCAGTTAGAGTACAATCAGCTATAACCTTTCACTGAGACTTGAATTTCTTACAGAAGTTTTAAATGTCACTCAGAAATTAACTCCTCAGAAATTAATGGGCAAGCATTTTGATCAATTACAAATTCCAGACTAGGACAGAAGTATCCAAGATAGCTTCTGCTCTGTCTTGTAAAGGAATTTTTGACTAACTGATGAGAATACAAACACTTCCAGTAGGTATCATATATATGGTAGATTTTGTGCAACAATTTTCAATGACATTATAGTTCGTATTGAATGCTTTATGAATTTCCTTCACACAATAAAATCACCTGGGCAAAGCCTGGTCTTGGACATATAATTTTTCTGTGGAGTAAAATTGGAAAGTGTACAGTGACTAATTAGCTTTTTAAATTTATTAGCACCAGTCTTCTTTTCATATGTAAGTTAAGGGGCAAAGTTACAGAAAAGAGGAGAAATAGTATGATAACTTGAAGTTATATAGGTGTATATCTGAAGGTTCTGTTATATGTTAATGAGAAAATTCCATGCACATTGCATGTTATGATGTTTTATTCCATCACACCAAGAAAAGCCAGTGAGGAAAGATAGCTGTGTGAAACAGAGAACATAATTTGACAAGTAAAAATGCCATCATGTGGGGAAGAGATCATCCATTCAGTTATGTGTCAAACATCTTTGTACATTGATTTATATCAAAGATGCATACTACTGAATGCAGCTGGTGTAAACTCACACGTCAAGAGTGCAAAGCAGTTGTGATCTGGAAAAGCAGTTAAGGATCATGTTACAAACTCTGAGAAAGGACAACCTGAGCAGGTGACACAGTCAGAGGCAAGTGCAAGATTGTTTTGAATGATGCTTCTGAGGTCTGCCAAAATGCCAGATGTACTTTCTGAATCTTACAGATCTTGGCATCCACATGACTATCTGATCAACCATAGAAATGATGGAAGAGAAAGGGCCACAAATGTTTCCACAAGTGATGGAAGAGAAAGGGCCGTATGTTCAGTACAAACAGTATGTTATGTCTCCTTAAAGCTTTCCATCTGATCAAAGAAACCCGTTTTGAATTTATGAACCCTATGAATTAAGACTTGATGTGTTTTATGGAGCAGAAAGGGAAAAAATAGGAAGGCAAAGCAGAGGCAAAGTACAAGAGCTGACAAGCTGACACGGAGATAACTGAATGATTCTTGTATTGCTCAGCATCTCTATACAAGATTATTCTTCAGGATGCCCAAATAAGAGAGTTACATTTCCAAATTCTAAGAATCAAACTTAATAATTTAGCCAAGGTCTTAAGCTGGGCTGTGTCATATGTATTAATTTAATGGTTGTTATGTATTTTGAAGCTATAGAGGAAAAAAAGTTGTTCATTTTCTTTATGACTAGGCATTTAGCATTACCTTATATTCAGTTTAAAGAGATGTACATTGGATTGTTTGCCTTAGGAAGGTGTTGTAACTATAATATTTGATTTAAAATAAAGTGATGAGCTCAAGAGAAAAAATAATTGCCATCCATTTATTGTTAAACTTCCAATAATTAGACTTTTAGAAATGTAATGTCCAATCTAGGGCTTTAATTTTCTTAATGACTTTAATTTTGGGATGAAGATGTAGACTTGGAGATTATATCCAAGTTAATACACTTATATTTGTCGTCTGGTTGCATTAGTAGTCCTTGAAGGCAAGGAAGCCAGATGCCCAAAGTTAATATTTTAGAGGTCCATTTATAAGTAAGGAGTGAAAACCAGTTGGGAAAAAATGATTACACACAGATTATACAAAATCCCTATTAATACTGAAAATGTATTTCTTCTAAAAAAGCCACAGGCTTGCAGCACAGAGTAAGGAAGACAGAGGAACATAGCAATTCTGAAAATTCTGAATTGAATATTAATAACTTAGCAAAGAACATGAACTTCCTAAAAATGTTACAGGCAAAATAAAACTCACCAGGTGTCTAATACTCTGTTAAGATTGATTTTACTTCCTTCAGTAATTTACATGCTGGCAGTGTAAAACATGTTATTAATCATATATCACATGCCCCTGAGTGAGCCACAAAGAATTTCAGCCGCCTGTCAAATCATTGTTATTTTCTGAGATATGCATAAGAAAAGTATAATTATGAACATAGATCAAAAAGTGTTGAAAATAAGAAGAGATGACTGTGAAGGGAAACAGTTCATTCATAGACAGGAAAAGCTTTAGAAAAAATTTAAGTACAGGAAAAGCTTTGAGTACCAGGAACACAACTCATTCTAATGCATCTGAAAGAAATATCATGTTTGCATGGAGTGTTTAGTAGAAATCAGAGCTAAAGTAACAGACACTCATGAAAATAGCAGAATATTATGTGTATCCAGGAGGAAATTTGCCATATCTTTTCTTGTAACTTCCTGTACAATATTTGTGACAGGTAAAAGGAAAACATTTGCAGATGCAAGTCCAGTGTCAAGGGTGGTAAGCCACAGGAGCAGCCAGATGTAAAGATCTCATGTGAACTTTATCTTCAGAAACATAGATCATCTAGATGGCCATCGGGAGAAGGGAAACTGTGTTCTAGACATAGGTAACCATGGGGAGGCTCAGTGAAAGCTGTAGTTAGCTAACCTTCCCGGGTGAGTTAGCTATAGTTGTCTATATATCTAACTATCTATATCTATAAGGGTATATCTATATATAATGCATATCTATGTATAGATATATAGATATATGTATCTATAAATACTAACTGCAACTGTAACTAGAAAATAGGAAAGAAACACCTAGGAAGGCAAAGGAGATTAATGACGCTTAGAAATGAGACAGGATGAGCTAGGATTTTTCAGATTTGTCCCTTCCTTATTCTCTGTTACAGAGAGAATAACAAAAATGCATCTGTGATCCAGGCTTGCATCAAGTAGGATGGCATCTCTTTTTTTGGGCTTGTTAGCACTGCTGTCCTCTTGGAATAATTTATTCCTAAGAAAGTTGTTTAAATGATATTTTCTTTTTTCATCCTATGTGTCTATGAGCTTTTGTTTATTGTTCTGTGCATGAACATGCATCCAGTCCTGATTAGAGTTCAAGTTTTGACAGATGTCTTTATTACCCAGTGGCAGAGGACTTTTCCCTCAGGCGTTGCTTTCTGGATGACTTTATTTGACATAACTGGTGTGTATTGTTGAATTCCTTTTGAAAAGTTCTCTTGTGGGATTCCGTGCTGTCATGCATCAAGAATTGTATAGTCCTTTTATTTAAAAATCAATAAAATAAAAGTTTAAACAAAGAGAAGCTACTGATAACAAACACTTAGTTTAATCAAAAGAAATGTTAAGTTCATTTACCTTGCAACATACAGAAGTATTATATGTAAGGAAGACCCTGAGGTTTTCATTAAAACAAAGTAAAGTTTTTGATTCCACATGTCAGGGTTCTTTATTAAAGACTTTTTTAAACATTGCAAATATTGCTCACAGGGAACTTTTAAAGAAAGATTGACAATTTAAAGGAATATAGTTTTTTGGTGAAGCTTTTGTGATTCTTCTCGATATGGTCAAAACCAGTTTGGTTCCTCAAACATATTCTGTTTTGTTCTGGTAGATATTGTATTATTCACACTATCAAAAAATTATCCTCAAATCTATCGTTGATCAAAATCAGAGAGGATGTAACATGTTAGAATAGAAACTATTTTGAAGTAGAGACATTAGAGACTTAACAAGAAAAATCCATCGAAGAAATAAAAAAAATCCTCAGTTGTTGTAAGGCATCTTTTATATATATATATGTGTGTGTGTGTGTGTGTGTGTGTATAAGTGTATAAGTGTCCTGAAGCATTTCTCAACCAATTGAAACAGAATTTAGAGAATATATCATAATTTACTTATGTATGGAAATCAAAGTTCCATATTTAGTGACACTGCATTATATTAATGAACTGTGGAAAAATGAAAACTTTGTACTTTGAATGATGTTGATCTTTCTGGGAAGTCAAAGCTGGTAAAATGGATTCCCCTCAATAAATGAAGATCTATAAGATTTTAGGTAATGGCAACAATTTTTATTTCCCATCTAGGCATTCTGTAGAAGGTGATTACACGAAACTAGACATCGGTCTGTAGCAGCTGGATCCTCCTTCCTGCAAATGGCCTAGATGGGGTGGATGTGAAGGTTTTGACTTGCATTTATGAATTCCTTTTGTGATGGTGATTTTCATGGTCAGTGGACTTCAAATTTGAAATAAGATATTCTGTGACATCTGAATCCATGTGGTATTTCTTCCTCTGAGACAATAAAGTACATCAGCATCACCCTTCAAGTAAAAATCCTTGAATGTAAAGTCTCTGCTCATAACAATCAATGTAATTAATAGCTACTTTCCTACTGTGTTGTTGTTTAATACAGCATGGTGATTACCATGTGAAAACACACCGGGATTGGTCTTTTAATCCCTCAGCATGTTTTGATATGATTAAGCACTGCTGTTCCTGATTTTGATTTCTGGTTCAAGCCTGGCATGTTCTGTAAGATGAATACGTGCTGAGGAAGAGTTAAGTCTAAAACAAGCTACTACCCCTGAGTCTCAGGTTTTCCATAAAAAACAACAAGAACAACAAAAAAACCCTCTTCAAACAACCCCTAACTTCTTTTTCCCCACTGATGTTGTCTGATTTTTAATATTGGTGTCTTTGTTTTTGAAAGCTGCTGTAAAGCACGGTTCAGTTGTACTTTATTAAGGTAGATTTGCTCAATGCAGTCTCCCACTCAGATTACAGTTCTGCTAAATGTGTTCTCTCTTTTTTTGTCTTCCTATCTGTTTTCTACTGGTTAAGAGAATATTCTCACTTTAGCGACTAATAAGCCTTGCATGAGGAGAGATGTAGAATTAAAAGAAGGGAAATGCCGGTGTGTTAGAAAAAATAGTGCTATAACAATAACAGATCAAGGATGCGATATTAGAAAAGGCTTTGGGTTAGGAATGGTACTAACCTTAAGCCTCTGGCCATTTTTAATTTTAATTATATGGATACCCATTTATTGGTTACCATTTTTTCCTTTGATCTCCCACTTGAAATGAAGGATTATTACGTGGATAATGTATAGGCTAGGCCTTCTTAATCTTCAGTTTAAACAAATAGACTTCCCAGTTGAACTTTAATAGGTACCATGCTATGATATGAACACATTTTATTTATTTTATACCAGAAATTAGAGAAAGAAAATCAAATGAAGGTTAGAAAAAATGGATGATGGGCACGTGTTTCTGTCTTGACCCACTGGTAGAGGACACTTTACTGAAAATCCATTCATTTAATACTTTGCTTAAGCATCTGCATACCTTTTTTTATGGTTAAGAATACATTAGGTAAATATTAACTTTTTAAATAATGGAATGAAGATGTGCAGCATAGTTTATCGAAGTTCTATGTCTTTCAGTAGCACTATGTTATTTCTATATTCCTATTACTTAAGGGTTCCCTTCCCTTCCCTTCCCTTCCCTTCCCTTCCCTTCCCTTCCCTTCCCTTCCCGGAACTTCCCTTCCCGGAACTTCCCTTCCCTTCCCGGAACTTCCCTTCCCTTCCCGGAACTTCCCTTCCCTCTGATGCTAACAAAGCTAGTCCAACATTTTAATAGCATTCATTTTGACTAAAAATAGATTTTTTTTTCTAACTGGCAGGGCTCTGAATGTAGATATGTGTATGCTTTGAATGAAGTTTTCTTCAAATTCCAAATGACTGTCATTACACATTATAGATATATCTCTGGATGCACATGGACATAATTTTTCCAAAGGAATGGTATTAGTTTAATCATTTATTGAAGAGAGTCAATGACTTCTAGTCATTGATAAATATCAGGAGCGATATTTTGTGGAAAATGGAAGAGTTGTGGCTTTTAGACAAGACATGAAAAAGTCACATAAAGCAAGTATTTTTATTCACATGCATGATGGGGAAAGTAAAGCCAATTATCTATGACTTAAATCTTTGGAACTGTGAAGCAAGACTGACCTATTTTTCCTTCTTAACTGTATTACAGATGGTCATGTTTTGCTGACAAAACATTCTGTTTATCTCCAAAGAAAATGATATATTTGTATAATTTTGGTTTTTGATATGTAGATAAAATAGTATTTCTAGTTTCTTTTCCCAAAGCTCTATTGGAAAAAACATTGAAATGCAACCTTGGAAAATAAAATTAAAATATTTTGTGAATTGGATTAGAACTCTTCTGGTCACAAAATATAAATGCAGTCTGCTGCCGAAAATTTCAATGTAGTTTACTCAACATGTTGTACTTTGTCATGGTTTGCAGCTAGTTTGTAGCTGCCAAATGAATCAGACATTCAGCCTTGGCCAGCCTAGAGGTAGACAGGTCCTCAGATGAGGCAGGGATAGGTTGGGTTTAAATCTACATAGGGACCTTCACCCATCAGGTTCCATCCTGAGCTGCAGGCATCTCCCTGGCCAGGAGCTGGGCTGTGTGAGGATCAGGCCATTGAGCTGTAGAGACATGGCAGTTTTGAACTGCCTGTATAAGAAGGCTCTCAGCAATAAGACAGGCTGTTTGTCCCATGGAGCTTTGGTGTGTGTGTGTGATCCCTGTCTCCAACCACTGCCCCCATGGAACACGTGGATTTTAATATTACAATACTTGATTTGAAACACAACACAACTGAAAGCAAAAACTGAAGAGATCAAAATAATCCTGAATAGCTAACAGCTCTTTTTTTCATCTTGGTTTTGATAGTCAAAACAGAAATGTTAGAAGTTTTAAGAAGAAAATGCTTTGTTCCAAATAGTTCCAAGCTGCTTCAATAAATTTTTAAGTGTTGAAGTAAATAATTTTTTCATGGGTATCTACAAGCAAATTGGACAGTGTTTTCTTTTTGTTACTAGAAACTAAATATATGGGGACTTGGTATAATTTCCATGACCGCTGATTTCTATGTGTATAGATGATAGCTTTCAGTTCAGAAATGTACTAATTGTTTGTAAATTTTCTTTGCCCTATTTTAATCCTGAGTGAATGTGTGTCCTTTTGTGTAGATGATAGTGGCTCATACTTTAAAATGGCCTGTAAATGCTGTTCACAGGCTAGAAAAAATGGTTTTCAACTCCCCTTTGTTAGAAAGTTTCTTACCTCTAGACTGCAGGATTATAATTATATACATATATAAGAAAATAATTGTAAATTTTATGGTAGATTTATTTACGGTTCTGTGTGAAGTGCATTTCAAGTTCAAACTTTGGAATATATAAAAACCTTAACATAAAAGACCTAAAAGAGAGAAATAAAAGTAAAGGTATTACTTATCATGTATATTTACACATTTTAAAAACACCCAAAAAATTAAACAAACAAACAAAACACACTTCAATTTCTTCATGTCAATCTTCATTATTTTATGATCAATGGAACTTTCTGTATTTCAGGTTTTTTGTTTAAAAAAACCCTATATGATCAGATATAACTTACTCTAAAAGAAATATTCTTTCAATGCCAAAAGCATTAAAAGTTTGGATAAAATTTTCCAAATGGCCATTGACCTCTGAACATTTATTGTACCTATTAACCTTTCAAAATTGTATCCATTCTGTCACATGGCACTTCAAGATACTCTGCTTGAAGCAGGTTTCTGCAATGCATTATAAGCATAGAGCTTTGAATTTTGATCCAGCGTGTTTTAAAATATCTTTACTACCTGCAGACTGAACACAGTCCAAATGCTGTAACTGGTATTAGATGAAAAGGTATGAGGAGAAGAGCTACCCTCCTCTGCCAATCCCATAAGGTAGAGGAGTGACTTTTGTGTTTAAAAGAAAAAAAGATATGGGTACTTACCAGCAGATACTATTAAGAGGCTTGCTAATGATGAACTTCATGAAAATTTTTCCTTCAAACAAATAAGCAAAAAAGGTGTTTTAATTCTCAAACAGAATTTTTAAAAATGATGGTTGTTTTAAATGGTCCCTGCTTAATGTACTGACTACAGTGAGTAACCAGTTCAAGCTACAGTGTGGGCTGATAAATCTGCAGCTGCTGCATGTTGTGTAGATGGTGTCAATAGTCAATCCCCAGTGGTTTTGCTCTGGCACCTTTGTGCCTAAGTCCCTTCCCCTATTAACATGTTTTCAGTAAGAAACAGAGAGTGGAATATAATTTAAATGTTTACTAGTGCAATACAGTAGACAGTGTAAATGTCTTGGATTAATAGCAAAATTGATTTAGGAATAATGCAGCTGCTGAATTTCCCTGGAGTATATTGCCTCAATGCTGAGAAACCACCTGTGCCTTCTTTCCCTATAGCTGCAGCAAGGGCAGATATTTCCCTGTATGACCTACAGACAGGTTTTCTAGAAAAACATAACAAATATGAATTTGGAGAGAAAAGAAAATGAGCCAATGAATAATAATCATTTAAAGACATCTAAATTTGCAGAAATAATAAAATAATTTATGTTAGAAAAGGCCTTTAATATCAATGAGCCAAATTATTAGAATGACATGCTGAAATTGAGCAGGATTTTTTTGGCCACTATAACACCTAAAAGTCCACTCCATTTGATCTCCCTTTAGATCCATCCATCAGCTTGCTCCGGACTTTTGTTTTATTGTTTGGGTTTTGGGGTTTTTTTAAGAAGTCTTGATGATTAATATGGCAGCCCTACGTTCTACTTAGAAAGTATTAACAAATGGCAGATTGTGTTTCGGAGTTAGTGTCTCTCAGCAAGAACCACCTTCAGAGCAAGAAGTTCAGGCAAAGTGTTAATAAGGTTTGATGGCCTTTTGCATCAGCACTTCGCTCTTTATTATTCATCTAGCTTATCTGAAACCGTACTTCATCTCCTTGCCAAAGAAAGACAAAACTCTATTCTCCCTCACAGTTTGCTCTTGGATGCAAAAATGGCAGTAGAAAGGAGAAAGAAGGATCCGCTTTCACGTCCACCAAATTAACTACAGAAGTATATAGCAGCTCAAGCTGACTGTCTTATGGTAATTTCTTCACATGATGCTAGCTCAGATTTGCTGAGTGATAATTATGAAACAAAGTTTAGTAAGAGATCTTCTCTCAGAATTTTTCTCCTTGGGCTGTTCATTTGTACTTCACCTGCTGGGCAATGGCATTGCAACTGTCAGACAGCTGCCACTGTGTAGAGCACAAGCTGAGAAATTGTATCCCAATCACCTCTTCCAGTTTTGGATGCATAGGCCTTGATGTTCAGGAAAATTTTCTCAATTGTGAGTAGCCAGATCTAGTGTTCTGCAACAGAGACATCTGCCTACCCGCTTGATACCTGCAGAGCCTGAAGCGAGAGGGCAGGGTCCTTAGGAAGAAAGACTTTGGCAAGCGGTGCCAGCCTTCTTGCAGCTTTGTAGCAAGTGCAACCTCTGTGACTGCTGGCACAGCAGGTAATAATATAATGCTTGCTTGAATAGAAATTCATCATATGCTGTGATGTAACAGTGACAGGGTATTTGAAGTACACAAACAAAGGCAGAGCTTGGCATTTGTACACAGCAGTGTTGCTGGTTGCTGTAGGGATCATTCAAGAAAATCACTAAACACTGTGTATTTTTTCACACTTCCTTTTCTGGTTTCCCAGGTAATCTCATTCTCTCTCTGTGTAGTAAATAGAGAGTCAGAATGTTGTTTTGTTGGATTCCTTTTCTTTTTATAGGATTTTTTTTGGGTGGAGTTTTGGGGCATACTGAAGTGTTTGACACAGTGATATAACAGAAGTGAGTGTGTAATGTAAGGGAAGGATGTTTTACAGCGTAGACGGTATTTACAGGATTATGTAAAGACACTTGCCCAGATACAACCCTTTCTACTAATATCTCTGCTCTCCATCAACGTTAAACAGCTGCTACACCTTTCCAAATCAATGAAAAGTGATGCAATGAAATCAGAACTGAGCTGAAAATCAGAGTGATCTATCCTGTTTCAGACATAACGTGTTTGATTAATATATGTATGTCTTCTCTTTTTGTCTCTGAGTTTGTCTTTAACAACAGACATGTAGCCTGCACCCCTTCTGACCTACATATTGGTCTGTGCCTCAGACTGCATCATTTTGCCCAGAAAGTCCTTCCCCTAAGGTGTATTTCAAACATGAAATGAATTTCACTCTGCTCAACAAGTCAGCAGGAGCTGAACAGGGGTGAATGCTGGATCTTGGAACCCACCACTGGGAGAGGTTTGGAAAGCTTACCTGCTCTTAGTGCTCACCTGTTTCAGAACAGTGCTCTACAGCTGGTTATCAATGGAGACATGGAGCTATTTTAAAGAATTAAAAACTTATAATGAACATTACATAAATCTTAAGTTAATCGAGACTGTAAACGAAATGAAACTGTTTGTTTAACTTCTTTATTGGAATATGTCAAAGACTGTGAGTTCTGGCTAACTTTTGTGTCTCAAAACTGTAGGATATCAAATCCAGCCACAAATCAATTTATTTCCATTAAAGCTGCAGTTCAGTTCACCCTGTTTATAATTGTCATCATACGTACTTCTTAATGGTTCTTTTATTTTGTCAAAATATATTTACACATTATTAATGAATATTTCTCAGAGATACTATTCACAGATACAGACATGCAGTGCACTGATACTGATGAAAGTGCTAAGGTCAACTGTTAAATGGAGCCAGAACTATATGGGTGCTGAAGAATGTCTAAATTCCAGCTAACTTTCCAAGTCCTTGGTTCCATTTGAAACACATGACAAGGAAAATGAAAAAAAACCAAAACCTTTACCTTACAAAAAAAAATAGAAATTAAAAAACAACATTACCTTGGTTACCTTTCCTTGGGTTTTCTTATCTACTTTCTCTGACATGATTTTAAGTCAAGGCTCTTGTCACAGAGCAGTTACTGGTTTATGCTGTAATAAAACATTGGTTACTCAAAATATTTAGACATACAGTGAATTATGAACTGTGGTGAGACTGTCCACCTAGCTTCTGCTTGCCAAATAAATGTGGTATTTCATTCAGATCTGCACTGCCGCGACCGAAGTGGGAATACACTTTAATTCATCAAAGCTTAATATAATGTGTAAATGAGGAAAAATACACTATTACATGGGGATTTTGTTATACAGCCTAGAATATATTATTTGTGTATTTCTTTTATTCCCATATTTTTTATTGTCTTTAAGTTGCTACTTTGGCAAATGAGAAATAATTTTAAAAAATGACTCTGGCAAAAAAACCCCCAAACTTCCAAAGACAGTATCTTTGGCAATTATAGAGACTTGTAGGTAAATAGCCTTAGGGTCTAGCAGAAGACTGTAGGACAAGAGATCCGGAGATAGTTTTAGGTTTTATTATTGGCACAATCATTTTCCTTGGCATTGTAATAAATTATTTGCTTTCCTCATTTATGAACTGCTAGAGGTCTGATTTACTAGTCTAAGTATACCTGTGATTTTTTTTTCCCCTTAAAAGCATCTCTAACAGTGGATTTTTTTTTTCCTCAGAAAGTTGTAAACAAGCCTTATTATGTTCTTAGAAAGGTACAGGATAGTTCTTCATGTGACAATAAATTATTGATGATTTGCCTTTTCTGTGTATTCCTAATATAGATCTGTCTACCAGTCTTCTAGTTATGGGACTTCCTGAAGTTATTGCATTCAAAGACCACACTGCCTATTGTAGTGAGGTTCAGTGAACATGTTCCCAAGCTGCTGTCATGCTTCTAACAGAGCAGTGTTCAAAGCACAGGGTCTCACTCCCCTACCTTAGTAATCTTGTGATTGCAGGACACACATGCTCTATCTTCATTTTTTTGTTCTTTTTTTTTTTTTTCTGCTTCAGAAAGGACAAACAGGCTGAATTTGTCTCAGCTAGCAAGCCACAGAGATTAGGCCAATATTCTTTAAATTATAGTCTGTGTGTGCTTTTTCATGGCTGGATGATCCAGGGTATTAAAAGGAATGTTTGCTAAGACAAATGCTGCTGTCAGATTCATCAGCTCAATATGGCAATGTTCTTGTTGAACTGCATGTTACAGAGAGCATATCTTGCATGGTCCATTAACTGTTCACCTCCCTCTCCTCATCTTTTAAAATTTGTTGCAGTTTATGCTTCTGCGAAGAGATTTCTAGATACTTGTCTCATTTACAATAACTTCCCTTGAAAGGTCTGTGAAAATGTTGCAGATGGAACAAAAATTGTGACCTCCTTCCCCGACCCAGCAACTTCTTTCTATTTAGTCAAGAGTTCTGCTGTGACCACTGTGGCAGCATTTCATTGTTCTCTTACATTCAGTTCAAACTCTTTTAAAAAATACAGAGTGACATGCTTCCCCCAGTTCATGTCTGCAGCTGACTCTAACTTGGAGATTTTACCCATGGGAAACTTTGATCCAGGATAGCACGGGCCCTAGGTGTAGGAAGAGCTCTGAACATATTTTCTGAAGAACTCATTCACTGAATTTTAGCAAACTCTTTGGGAAAATTCCATACTGGGAGAAGATGTCTTTCTCTTTTCTCTTTCTGCTCTGCTCTATATAACATTTTAAATTAGGTATTTGTTACAAAAGAGACAAATAATTCACTGAAAAAATAATATTAATGGGTTTTTTTAATAGGATACTTAAAAGTAAGGAGCTGATCACTACAACCCTAAGCTTGGTAAAACACCTGCTGAAATCAACCAGGCTATGCTTTCTTAAATGTCCTAAATTTGGCTTTTGCAGTGGAACTTTGGGTTTTCCAGATTTCAGGCATAGTAAAAAATGATCTGAGAGTGTCAGTCTCTCTTTGTTCTGTGGAAAATGTAGTACTTAACATTGATTAAGTGATAGTGTCCTTAAAACGAAGTGTGAATTTTCTGAGAAATTTGATTGGAATGGTAGTGCTGAGAGTGACTTTGAGAAAACTGAGAAATGAGACAGATAACAGCAGTTATTTCAACCATCTTAAACTGAATTTCAGGGGTGAAAAAGTTAAAGGAAGATGGAGTATTTTCTGTTAAAGACTTGAAATAAAAATGTCTGCTTGTAAAATATTGTATAGTGTAGGACAAACACACTATCTTTTTAAATAAGGAGGTGATACTGTGTGTGGAACTAACAGTGCAGTGTAATTCACCCAAACCTTTGGAAGAACAGCCTGTTTTGTGTTCCAAGTGGGAGTGCTCGGAAATATCCAAATAGGGTGATTTCATGCCTTTCTTTGACTTAATCTATATCCTTCAGCTAATGCATTTTGCAGTGAGATTTTGCTGACTTAATCTGGTCCTCCTGTACCACTGTAACACTGCATATTGCTGGTGGACTCAATTGCTTGGCAAAGGAAATAAGTGCTAAAGCTTTTGTACATCTGCTTGATTATGGGCTAGTTTTCATTCTCAATGTCTTCAACTTTTAATTTTTATAACTGTGTAATTCTTAATAAATAACACATTTTGCAAAGCTATGCAAGGAAGAACAAATGTTTGTACTCCATTTCATATTTTGAATAGAATAACAATCCCCCAGCAATGCCTATGTATAAATCAGCCTATGCACAATAAATTCATGAAAGGTGGGAAGAAAAGATACATTAAAAAAATTGAAAATGTATCATCATAACTATTGGATACCAATCCCAGCATCTAATGCTGACAAAAAACTTATAGGAATTGCAAACTAGGATTCCTGAGGAGATGATTAAGGAATCCAGGTGTTTATTTTGATTTTCAGAAGTAAGAATAATCAGTGCTACAAATTCTAAATAGTCAATTTTTTTGGCTCCATAAGCCTTGACTGCCTAAGCATGGAATCAGTCCAGGTAATCACCCTTGCATTTGTGAGAGTGGCAATTCTAGTCACTTGTCTTGGATGTGCAAGGTCTCTTTTAAAAAATACTGTTGTGATTACACTTCATTTTCTAATGAAGCATGGTCAAAACAAAAAAAAAAAAACAAACCCACAACCAAACAAACCCAAACATGCACAAACAGGGAGAGGTGACGGCAGCCTTCAAAATAAACTCCTGGCATTTCTGCTGAAGCAACTGTTCTGTCCTTTCATGCCACTAACAGCTCACTTACACTTCATGGACATTGTAAGTGAAAGTGGTCCAGATTCACTGGACCAGTTGCACACATACTTTATCAAACTTATAAAATAATTTATGTATCTGAAATATGCAGGGCTAGATTCCAAATATCGAAACAATCTCACGTTGTTTTCAGTGCTCTTCCAACAGTGCGGTCAATTTTTAAAAATGTGACCAATAAATTACTGACTACATAAACATATAGGTGAGTAAAGTTATACATGCAAATGCACAGGACATCAGAAAGGCATTGAAGCCTCAAGAGAGTCTTTTAGAAGAATGTATATGAATCCATATGACACAGTACTGTAATGGAATTTGAAATAAAATTGTACATCAAATGAAAGCAAAATTAGTTTTGTGGGCTTCTTTAGTGAATTAAATATTCACCACAGGCGGAATAGAAAACCCAACAGATTTGGTACACATGTATGTGCATATACTGCAAACCTGTTTTATAGCTATATCTAAATCAGAGTGAAGATTAGAGAAGCTTCTTCAAGGGGAGATGGTGGAAAGTAGATGAGGATAGAGGACAAACAGGACAAGGCTGATGACAGGTTAAGGTGAGAATAAAGCAGAAGAAAGGAATACCATATTGTCTTGGTTTTAATTTTTTTTCCTTTGTATAG
This sequence comes from Passer montanus, assembly GCF_014805655.1. Lineage (NCBI taxonomy): Eukaryota > Metazoa > Chordata > Aves > Passeriformes > Passeridae > Passer > Passer montanus. The sequence continues at coordinate 199,068 of NW_024366580.1, forward strand.
AAATATCTGATCTTTTAGTTGTCATTCTTTGTTGATGTCAGTAGAAAGATGGCTGGAGGTAAAATCAGAGAAAACTGAGAAGTTCTATTCACATCCTTAACAATTACATTGTAAAACACAATTGCTACTCCCTGGATGGAATGTGGTTGGCCTGCCTGAAACCTGTTCCATGATGATTCCCTGCAACCACAATCTGCAAGCATAACACCTGCTAAAGGGGGCAGAGTGGTGTGGAGACACTGCAGGCAGACTCTGTTGTAATCCTTGCAGGGAGAGGAACTTGATGGCACTTTGTGGTTGGAATCTGCACAGCAAGGGGAGATAGGAGAAGATGTCCTGCTGCTGAACCAACACCATCAGAAAGGTACCTACGTCCAAGGTACAACCATCCCCCACCGGGCACGTGCTCTGGACTTCTTTTTGATTGTGTCGTTAAAAATGAAGTGAGACAATTTTAAACCAATCAGTAGTAAAGGTATGCAAGACTAGAACCACTCAAGCTCCACCTAAACATAAAGGAATGGTATAAAAGGAAGTTGAGAATAGCAGGAAGTCAGGAAAGGGTCCATTATAACTAATAGAATCAGGCTGAACCTGTCTTCTCTCCCAAAGAGGTGCTTACAGTGTAAGAATCACTGTACGCGTGCTGAAGATTTTCACTGGGGATTAGAGCTTGTCTGCATCTTACTTTGAATATATTTTTGCAGTCAGTCAATCCTTGTCACAATATTCTGTTAATAAAGTGTGTTATTCCCTAAACTGTTGTTGTGAGTTACTCGCCATAGCATTCACTGGCTGCAGGTGACATCCCCAAATAAAGAGGAAGACCCACTGAGCGTTCATAAAGTGAGAAGACCCACTGAGGGGTCTCTCTTACACCTTGATGTGTGTCTCTAACTCAGTTGAATTACCCTCCAGTCCAGCAGGACTGCCCGGTGAAGAGTTTCCCTTACAGGATGCAGACAGACAGGTTGGGCACTGGGCACAAGGAGCTTGGCTTTCCTATATGGTGCTAACAGACAAATTAAATACTAAGGGTAGAGGAAATCTGTCCTTTTCACATGACAACATCTCATTCCATTTTGCTGGCACTCTTCTTCCTCACAGAGCTCAGAAATTGTGTAAAAATGTTGGTTTATCTAATAGGTGTTTGTTTATTTTTCTTACTTCCTACATGCAAAGTGAGACATGGCACTTTTTTGTGTTTAGCTACCAGCATTTGACAATATTTTGCCTATTTTTAAGTGTGAAGTCTTGGCTCTACTGCCTGAGTACCACTGTGCTTCCGGCTCAGTGACTGCAATTTTTCTACAAGACTCTGCTTCTGTGGGAGTATTCCTCAGCATTTAAGTGATAAAAAGTCACTTAAATTTCTGTGTGTGTACAGAAGATACTAAATTTTTTAGGATAATTTTTAGCTAAATTGGCAAGTTTATCTCTTGCTATCTCAAGCTAGGACCTTTATATTTTCAAGAAAGCTTATTATGAATAGTGAAAGTAATTTACATCAGCTAATGATCCATCTTATGGTTACCAAAAGCCAGGCACAAAATTGCAATTAGTTTCCTGCTAAAATTTTCAAGAGGGTTTTCTTTTTTTTCTGCTCTGATGAAATATGAACTGTATGATTTTTATTGTAGTCCTTTTCAACAATAGGTGACTGAGCAAGAGGCTTCTGCCTCTTCCAGGGTTCATTACGCATAAAAGTGTTGTCCATGAGTTTAATATGGCACCCATGGAGAATTTGTTATTTCATGTATATATTGTACTAGAATTTCTCAGGCTGAGCAAAAACTATGCAATTTTTTCAAAAAGAGTAAGAAGTCAAGTATTTAGGAATTACTTTAATGGATGTACAAAAAGGAATGGAGAATTACTAAACTTGAGCACAAAGCATTTCTTTAGGAACTTCCTAACTTCTGTGTATATGTTCAGTGCTTTTCTTTGCAGCATTAAAGTAGTGGTAGAAAACTAATGACAGCATAGCTCTCATTATCTGCATTATACGTGTTGGCAAGCAATGATTTATTTTATATCTTACAAGAATTGTATTATTTAGCTCACCCTTTCATGCAATGACATGCAAAATTAATAGGTGAACAATATTCTTTGGAGATTAGAAAATCTTTGATTCCTGGAGTAGCAGGCTTTATATGCCTTGTAAGATCTAACTACCTAGTTCAACCATGCATCTTATGAAATTTGAGTTCTGCCTTTCCTATTATTTAAATCACCTTGAGAACAATTGCAGCTAAAATGTTGACCATTTCAAATTTTTATTTGAATGCAGAATGTTCACATTCCTCTTCCCAAGTATTATCATTTGAGCAGGAAGGCAAATGAGACATTCCAATATCAACCAAAAGAGTAACTTCTGAGTCAAAACTATTAAACTGTGGCATGAAAAGAGAAATAGATAGTAGGACATGTACATTTGGGCAAATTTTCATCAAAAGCATCTTGTGGACAATGGAATTTTACTTTTCTTATTTTTCAGTGTGTTCCACATAGAGCCAGGCAAGAAGGCAGGAAGAGATCTAAAGGAACCAATTCAAAGTGAAGAGAATCCCAGGAAGGCCTTGATGATCTCTGTGGGATTTGAAGCATGCTTTTGTACAGAAACTGTAGAGAATCTACATGTCTACTTTTTTTTTTTTTAATCTCTTTTCCTCCAGAGACATTTCTGAACCAGCTTTTTGTAATTTCACAGAATAAACACAAATTCACCAGAATTTCACACAGAATTTGCTTGTACCAAGTATCTACATGCTTTTGTTAGAATTAATTAATTAATGAAATTGACTAACTTCTCCTCGTGATCAAGCTTATCAAGTTATTGATAACAGATCTATTTGCTGAGCTTATTTCTCAAATATATTTTTAACGTCTCTTTTACTTTTATAGTTTTATTGACTTAATTTAAGTTACATTTCTTTTTAATTCACAAAGTGTAATACCTGGCATTGATCCACATTATCAAAACACCTTGGTGCATATTCCTCCAGCTTAATTACTACTGAAAAAATTTCCAGGCTGGTGTATACCTTCCTCACGTTTATTTGCACGTCAGTTGACACCTTTTCTTGTTTAAAATGTTCTGAATTTTTCGTGAAAAAGAACTGCTATAGGAAATGTGAAAAAAATGAAGGTTCCTTTTCAATACTCTTGTTGCTAATTGCACAGCATTTCAGTGGCACGAGTCATAGTCAAACTTTGAACTGCTGTGGAGGTTTAGATGGATTTATTCACACAAATCCATTAACTTTAGCTGTTAACAATATGTTTATCTCCTTTTTGTTTCTTATCCTCTTCTGCGTAGATGACAAAGTCCAAGCATTACCAGGAACACTGCAGAGGCAAAGACTGTAGCTGAGCATTGAAATGATCTTACCATGTCATACAGGCTCACTTCACTGATGGTTCTAGTGTTGGAGGAGGTAGAAAAGCCTCTTGCCTGTGCATAAAACCAGATGCCTGAGCTTTTGCCTAGCATTGTACCAGCCTAAATTAATTTTCATTCAATTGCAGCAGGGTGCAATTCACCTGGGTAAATGTGAAAATAATCTAGTTCTATTCCAAAAACAAAGCATGAGAAAGAAAAATGAAATTAGGTCACTTATACAGTTCTCAGAATGCACCCTGTTCTTCTCAATTTCATAGTATCCTACCTCACTTCAGCTGCATTAATTTTTCTTATTCTAAAGTGTAACATAAAATACAAGAGGGGAACTTTTAGGTTAATTTTTAATCCACTAAGGAATTCGTCCCAAATATGGGCAAAATATTAAGCCACATCTTAATCCCCTCACAGTGCAGCTGTTCTTTTCTTTGCACAGGGCATGGCTCCCAGAGAAATGCATTTAGAGATCTTAAACACATGTTGTACCATGCATAAGAAGGGTTCTGTCAGATGAGAAATATGTAGTGAAATGATAGCTTTCTCTCAGACATATTCTTGTGTTCTCTGTTGAATTAAAAAATGGAGTTTATTTTGCCCTGAATGAGCTTCTCCCCTCACCCTTCATTGGCTTATTTAATCAGATTTAACATCTTGTATACAATTTCTGTTTCTTGGGTATGTATTATTTCTCCACTAATATTCCAGGATTTTCTACCTATTCTGTCAACCAGTCACATTACCTTGCAATACCTTAATTTTCTTCTGCTTAAAATCTTGGTTTCAGATGCTTTCAGATTTGACCGCACCACTTTTGCCAATCCTCTTTCATTTGCAGAGCTATTTATAATAGTTTTGAAAAAATTAATTTCTTCAAGTAAAAAAGCCAGTGCTGGCTGAGTTACCATGGTAACTGACTCCTTTTTCATGGGAATTAATGAGATTCTTGGTCATTTGGCCCTGCAGGAACGCTGGTTTCAGTAAAAAAAATTGATACTATGTGACTTTATCTGTCTTCAAATACCAGTGGCCTGGTTCTCAACTTATACTTGTGCTCAGTGATTTAGCTTTGCCTGACTTCAGCTGACTAACATCTGGCGTTATGCTGGTGAGAGAAAAGGAAGGTAACAATGTTAATCTATGCACACTTTGGTATAACTTAAGTGGTAGCTGTTGATGCAGAATTTGATAACGGTTTCAAATCACACACAGAAGGCTTGGATGCCTAAAGAACAGAACTCTCATTTAGTTTAAAAGATTCAATCTTGTAACTCTTGGACAAATTACTTCCTCTAAAGACTTAGAATATTTTCCTTACTGCCATTTTTTAACTGATGTTTTGTATCATGAGCTGGAGAGGTTGAGAATAGGAAAAAAATGTAAGAAACACTTTGCTTGGATTTTATATCAACTCTAATTAAGCAAGAGAGTGTCCTCAACTGGTGAGAGTTCTGAGAAAAAAACCTAAGGACAGAATCCCTTAGAACTTTCAAATATTTTAATCAGGATCTCAGTTTCAGAACAGACAACTGCTGAATTAGTAGTGGGATAAACCAATGCTTCATACTCAAATGTTCTCAAATTTCTATAAATTCAGCACTTCATTTTTTATACAAATATTTGTTAAAAAAGCATTAGTATTTAGTGCAATTCTAATACCAAGAAAAGTCATTCCAATGTCAGCTGTCTTTTCTATCCTGTGCAAACAAGTTTCCTCTTATGACTAAATTTGCTGTTTGAAAAATATATCTGAATTATTATAATGGTCACATTCATGTTTTTCAGAGAGTTAACTTCTTCAAAAATGTGAATAATATGTGAACTCTGGTTGTTTACGATTTGCTACCAAGGAAGTTTGAAGCTTGCCATGACTCTTTTATGTAACGTGTTTCATAGATTCACAGCATCAATTAGGTTGGAAAAAAGCTTTATGAGTTCAACCATTAACCCAACACTGCCAAGTTCATCCTTACCTGTGTCCCCAAACTGTGTTCCCAAGTGCAACATCTGCATGTCTTTTAATTGCCTGCAGGGATGGTAATTCCAAAGCTTTCCTGGCAGCGTGTTGCACTGCTTGATAACTATTTTGGTGAATAAATTTTTGCAAATATTCAATCTAAACCTCCCCTGGTGCAGCCTGAATCATTTCATCTCATCCCATCCCTTGTTACTCTGGAGAAGAGACTGGTCCCCACCCCACTGCAATCTCCTTTCAAGCAGTTGTAGATAGCAATAAGGATTCCCTTGAGTCTCCTTTTCTGCAGGTTAAACAACCCCAGCTCCTTCTGCCTCTCTACATAAGACTCATGCACCAAACTCCCCACCACCTTTGTTGCTTGTCTTCAGGCACACATACATGTTGCTGTCCTTTTCCTCATTTCCTACTTTCTTTGTCTGATTTATTTAACCAAGTCAGCAAGAATCCTTTTTTTTTCAATAGCAATTAATGGCACAACATTATTTTTTATGCTTGTCATATTCATAAGAATGCAGACTGCAAACGCATCCTGAGTTTTTAGACAAAGTACTTTTATCACCTAATTGTATGAATACTATGTTTCAAAATTGCACTGATTTTGATTAAAAGGAAATTATACCTTGAGAGATTTTTTCCCTTTCTCAGACTGACTTTTAAAATGTTAGCAAAAAAATCTGTCATGTTTCTTTTCAAACAGCTGGCATACCAAGGAGTGATGCCCCTTTTCTATTACTAGTAAAGAGAAAGGAAATTTGGGTTGCCATTGAGGCCCTCACAGTCAGTGACTCCTCTGTCCTAGTTTTAAGCCAAAAACCCATTCTGAAGTGCAAAATACTAGGCTTTCATGACCTTCAAACCTATTTGTGAGTTTCTGAATGAAATTCAAGGCACTGGCTTGACATTTACATTGTGCATGTCATGTACAATGTACCTTCTTAAAAATACCTCTCCAAGTATCTGCAAGTGGACTTGTTTAAACTGGAGGAAGGAAAAGACTTTTTTGTAGCCCTCAGCTTTGAGATGTCTTTTTAAAAATTTTATTTGTAATTTAGAGTAATGATCTGGTAATGTCCTAGATAATTTGCAAGGCAGATTTTTGTATTTTTTGCAGTTTTCACTATACTTACATTTAAGAATTAAATGTCAGTCTCTTCTGTGGAGCAAGGGAGAATATTTACTGTTAGAAATTTTTTGACAATTTTTTTGTGCTAAAAAGCCCCATTTCAACACTTCTGTCTTGTTCTGCTGTGTTAATTAGATATACCATCTGCTAATGGTCTTCAGCTTGTATCAAGATAACACCGAATTTTGAATTTTCATGCATTGGCATGTTCATTCACACCCTGTCTGGTATGCCAGCAATGTCTGCTCTGATCCCTGTTGTGTGTCACTGAAAGTTTCCTTGGAGATCTTCCCTTAATTTCCCTCTTCCTTATTCATTACTTATTAACAGGGGGAAAAAAAATTCGTATTTCATTTTTCTACAAATTCTGTCAACAAGCAAAGAAATGTCAAAGTACTCCCTGTTAACTCAATTAGCTACTGTGCTGTTCTTTTCAGGTCACAAGTGTTAATTTATTGTGGCCAATAGCAGTGTTATTTGGGGACTGCATAAAAGACCCTAATTTTGAACTTTGTTGCAGTGAATAGGATTGTGTATTGGGGGGTTGTTTTGTGATCTTTGAGAGTCCTTCCTACAGCACGAAACATGGCAAGCTCTTTTGATCAGAGTCCATCAGGCTTCAGTCACAGCACACATGATGCAAAGAAGACTCAATGCCTGTGACGTGTTCCATGTTCTGCATATAAATCTGGAGTGCAACTTATATTCTGAGGTGTAGAATCACAGGAAGAAGCTTATTTGTATGCTTGAATTTATGAAAGGAATAAAAATTTTTAGGAGGTGGCAGAGAAAAAATGTCTCTACCCAGAAGCTCTGTGAAATCTAATATATTTGACTTGGAGATGCAGGTTTGAAGTCTAAAAACACCTAAAGGACATTATATAAGAATCCAATGCAATTCCAATTTTCAGTCTAGGAAACAACATAATGGTGTCTTTGTCCTTCAGCTCTTTCATTGCTCCTGAAGCTCTTGTATAAATGAGGCTTAAGTTTATAAAAGCTTATTAAACTCCCTAAACCACTGGAAGCATTTTTATGGTTTTTTTTTGTTTGTTTGTTTTTGTTTTGTTGGTGTTTTCCCCACTCCCCCACCCCCACTCCTGTAAAATATTTTTCTTGTATGACCTCTAAGGTCTTTGGAAGAGAAATAAGAGGCTTCTTTAACAGAGGGCATATTAAAGCAAAGATCATTATATCTGTTCAGGTATCAGTTTTTCCAAAATACATTGTCTAAGGAATCAAAGAAAGTCAACAAGAAGTTCTTATTCAGTTTATCAGCTATAATAATCAGAATCAAATTACTGTCAGTACACTGCATACTTATTTTTCAAATGTAACTCATATTTTCCTGTTCATCTCTTTTTTACAGCTTGCTCTTTAACTTGTCGCAGACACTTTCCAGGAGAAATTGTAATTGTGGTGTTATTAATAAGTTCCTGTATTGTTTCTTGGCCATTGTATAAACTTAATTAGAATTTTCAGCAAATACTCACCTGATGCTTTTCATTAAGCAACCTGGGAAGCACATATTCACAAGAACATAATGTCTTGACAGAAAGGCTGACAGCATAGATCATTGTAGCTTTTTGTCTTGCATTTTAAATAATAAATTTTGTGTCTTCAGTGCTCATTCTTTTTTATAAATATCACCACCATCTTAAAAAAATTATCTTAATCTCCAAACAGTACCAGCATCTCTATCATATTCTAACTTAAAAACAATTAAGTATGATTGTAATGACGACACCCAAATACATTCTTTTCTTCCAATATGCCTTAATTTTTGTTTAAAACTCTTATATAGAACATGAGGCATTGTTGGTTTCAGTTGGGGTAGAGTTAATTTTCTTCACAGTGGCTTGTATGGGCAGCATTTCATATTTGTGCTAACACAAGGAAGATAATATAGAGAGGATTTTGCTTCTTCTAATTAGGACTTACAAAGAGCCAAGGCTTTTTCTGCTTTTGCACAACACCAAGGAGGTTGGGGTACATGGCAGGATGGGAGGAGACAGAGACAGGACAAGCGACCCAAATTGAGCAAGGGGGTATTTCTGACCATCAAGTTCAGTATGTAAAACAGGGAGAAAAAGGAGGAAAGCGGGGGGGAACATTTGGAGTGATGAAATTTGTCTTCCCAAGTCACTATTACTTGTGGTGGGGCCCTGCTGTCCTGGAGATGGCTGAACACACCTAACTGCCCATGGGAAGCAGAGAATGAATTCTTTGTTTTACTTTTTTTGTGTGTGTGGCCTTTGCTTTCCCTCTAAAACTGTCTTTCTCTCAACCCATGAGTTTTCTGGCTTTTACCCTTCCAGTTCCCTCCCCAGTCCTGCTGGCTGGGGAGTGAGTGAGCAACTGTGTGGGGCTTCGCTACTGGCTGGGCTTAAACCTTGACAGTATTTTTCAGCTTCTTTGTTGAAGGAAAATTAAAATGTCATAACATTAGCTGGCCAGCAAAGCTTGCTTTATTGGGTTTTCCTTCACTAAAACAAATGAAGAAAATATTGTAAAGGCAACTTATATTTTATACAAGAAAGTTGCATTGAAAATAAGATATAAGCATCAGAAGGATTGGCATCTTTCTTGAAACTGAGGATGTTTTGCTTTAAAGTCTTTGTATTTTGGATTTAATATAGATGTTTACTTACAAAGAAAGATGTATTTTGGGGCTGGCCTATCATCACATATTTCTGAAGTGTTAGTTCGTGACTTTCCCATTTTTCATCCTGTAGAATGTAAATGAGTGTAGAATAGAAATCTGAAGCATTTATTCTCATCCCTTCACTATTTACTTACTCATGTGATACGTGAGACAGTCTTTAAGTTTTTAAAGTCACAAAGACAAAAGACAAAATAGATTAGCTTATGAATCTTAGGAACTCTGAAGAAGTAAAAACTATATCGGCTGCAGAGATGGACTGAGTTGTTTGAATTCATGATCAGTTAAATAAAATGTCAGTAAAGCACTTAGGTGGTGCTCAAGACTCACTCATAATTTGAGTTGCAGATTCCCAAAAGGGTCTATAAAACCTAAATAATTTAGGTTAAGATCAAGTCCACTATAGAAAGTAAAATTATATGCTTTTCTTGTATTTGGCTGGTTTAAATGACACATTTATTTTAATAAGCTTAAAATGTTTAGCACCAAATTGTTTTTTGTATCTGACAAGCAATGCAAACCAGTATTTTCCTTTTGTTTTCACTCTTGGAATACACCAATTATGTCACGATTCTATGACAAAATATCTGTCATTGAAATGGAAAATGCAAAGCAGCAGCATAATTACTGACTTAATACTTTGTTTATATGGATCCTGTCAAAGGAGCAGTGTTATATGGCTTTGGTTATAGAGATCTGCAGTCTATTGTGAAAGTTATTGTTAGTTTATCAAACCAAATACACCACACTGACTTGGATGGATGATCCATCATAAGGACAGGGTCATGAGAAAATGGTTCAGATAAGTTGAGTAACAGCCTACAGGTTGTTATTCTAGAATTTTAACAATTAGTTTGGTGCTTCAATTTTTAACAATAAAATTGGTATTCCAGTGCATGTGTTCTGCTGTGTGCAAGATGAAAGTCAGTTTGATATTTAAAGAATATTAATTTAATCCAATAATTTTTCTTCATTGCATGTGATAGATTTGTCTTTCCACACAATTTCTATAAGTCAACAGAACTGATTTTCCACAAGAAAAAAAAGTGTAAAAAAATTACTGTATATAATAACTTTGTTCTTTTAAAGTATAGGAGTGCATAGGCAGATGACAAATATTTTTATAAGTCAACAGAACTGATTTTCCACACGAAAAAAAAAATGTAAAAAAATTACAGTATATAATAACTTTGTTCTTTTAAAGTATAGGAGTGTATAGGCAGATGACAAATATTTGACAATGTTTTCAAAAGTCAATCTTGAGAAAGCTAACGAGAACAGGTCTAAAAGTTAAGTGTCAGCAGCTCTCTCTTGAATCATACTCTGTGAACTACTTTTTACAAGCTCAGCTTCCGGAAGAAGCTGCTGAGCAGATCACTAGTTAAGGTGGCAAACTGCTCCATTTTAGGCTAATTTGAGCTACAGACAACAATCAGTAGAGATTGGAAGAGAACACAGTGGAAGAGAATGCATTCATGCATTACAGAAAATCCTTACATTAAATGTTTTTTGAAGAACTTTGCAAAACTGCTGATTTGCTAGCTGCTGTACAAACTCTTCTAGCAAGTGCCACTGCAGAGGTCCCCCTGCAGCATTAAGCACTAATGTCCTTATTTATACGAAAAACAGTGTTGTGCAAGACTGTTCCTCAGAAAAGAGTAGGAGTCCTTTCCTTGTTTGGATAACTGTTGAAATAATTCCTTCAGATCTAGAGTGTTTCATTGTGTGGCATTTCTGAACATACCTACATAGTTCTGTTTTTGGATTGATGATATGGAGTATATGGACAAACCCTGAATGTATGTAGAGACAAGTATGTTTGCAGTATGCTGAAAAAAAGGGCTCTTGGCTTTATCTTTTTCCTTCAGCATTTTCTTAAACATGGGAAAGAATATGAAAAGTCTGAAAAAAGAAAATGTTCTAACCCACGAGCTAATCCAAGTGTGGTATATTCTGTCTTTCTAGCATTTTGCAGTGAGTGTGTGGGCTCAGAATGAAAGTTTGCAAATTATGCATATTTTCTGACCTTGAAACTCCAAAGGTGTCAAAATGTTGAGATGGGTGGACTGATCATTTGGCAAATAATGGGCCAGTTCTATAGACTTGTGGACATATCATAAAGCAAATGGTAGCATCTGCCAAGATGAAAAAATCACATGGAAAGTACTGTTACAAAATTTTTGGTGCTGTTAGGAAATAAATGTTCTCAGTCCACCACACAAAAAACAGACATTCAGTGAGTAACTCTGAATTTTTAGTACTTCCAAGTGAGAGAGACATAAGAAGAAACTGTTAATTTCTTGTAAAAAATTTATTATTTCTGCTGTTAAGACCTAGTGGATTTCTGTGTCTTCAAAGGAAATGTAACGTAAAGGAGTAGAAAAATTTAGAAATGTAATGGAATATACAGAAAAATATTTTTTGGCTCATGGACTTGACTGAGATTCTAGGTAAAAACCAGAACAAAACAAACAAACAACAACAACAACAAAAAAAAAACAAACCACAAACCAACCAAACAAAAAAAAAATAGAGCAAAAAAGTCAAAAGAGCATTCTACCATGGCAATTTTTTCAGGAATGTCAACCACAAACCAAACAAACAAAAAAAAATAGAGCAAAAAGTCAAAAGAGCATTCTACCATGGCAATTTTTTCAGGAATGTGCAAGGAGCTAGTTGACATTTGCACTGTGTTCTACAATAGAGGAAATAAAACTGAGATCCCATCTCCTGTCAAGAGTGGTTGACATCTGATGCATCAGTACTAAACTTTCTGGGAAGTTTCTTTGTTCTTCTGGATTTCTTTGGAGAGTCAAAGATCGCGACAACGTCATTTTCCCAACTCATGAACCTTGTTGGGTATTATAAGAGAAGGAGATTGAGATTCTCTCAGCAGACAGCAGCAACAGCTTGATGTGTCCCATTTATTTCTAAATGCAGATCTCCAAGCTTTGATGTCATCTCTGTGGGAATGGCTAGAAGGCCACAGATGGAGATGTGGGACTGAAACACTCACTGCGCAATGGGTGAGCAGGAGATAACAGGATTAGATTTTTACCGGCAGAAGTTAAAGGTTGATATCTTAGTTTTGTTGTACTGCAGTAAAAAATTGAATTTTCTTGGAAAGAGTGGAAAATGCAGATTCTGGTTAGCTAATATACTTTGCAACTGCAATTCACATTCATCAGACAGTCTCATCTGAGTACACACCCTTTCCCCAAATTCTGATCTCTTAGAAAAAATTCTAAGAAAGTTTTATTTAGAAATTTTCAACTTAAATACTTGCATCTTTCATACAAAAAATAAGTTATTCTTGAGAAATTTACCTTGCTTTTATTTTAAAATAATAGATACCTCTTAGCCATTCAGATGCAATTAAATGTTTTGATTTGACTTAAATGTTTCCTTCAGTTTTAAGACAATGTTTTCATCTGCCATGAAAGAATACATAATTTTGCAATTGCATCCCAATATATATTGTATTTTTTTAAAAATAGGGTTTTTTGGGCTGCATATATTTTAAGACAGTAGGTAATCTCGCACTTTGTGTGGAATAAGTAAATTCTGTTCCTTTTTACTGAAACAAATACCAAGAACATTTGTAGTGGAGAAACTACACTGAAAGGAGCAGTGTAGTTGGTCAAATGTGGAATCCACAGGGTGTGTTGATTAATTAATATATGCTCATCTATTACCACTGTGCAAGCAGAAACTTGTAAGTTTGTGGGGCTTGAACTGAGATTTACGATATGGCTTACTAAGACCACAGATAAATACACATAGTTTAAACATCTAGCATTTTAAAAAAGGATTTCTTTATGTCTCTTGAGACAATATTTTTTTTTCAGGAATACTGATCCTCTTCAAGGTGACTGCTTTAAACAAGGCCTTTCCCTTTTTAAGAGTACTGCCTTTCAGAATGGTGCTCTTGTACTCTCATAATGACACAAGGCACCAGATTTCCTTTTAGTGCTCACATCTCATTGGGCTTGCTTTTGCCAGCATAAACAAAAGAATTAGGGAATGATTTTAGAATTCATATGTAAAGATTTTTAGAAGATCTCCTGGAAGCTTAAGTGAAGTTCTCTTTTTATAGAAATTAGCATACTGGATTTCATATATTTAATATATTTTAAGCTTTTAAGCATTTTAATGTGTGTTATACAGACTTAAATTTCAAAGCCTAGTAAGTTACCTTAATTTGCCTGCATATTGTTTATGACGATTTTTTGGTTTACATATTTCATGCAGACTTCTGTGTGTTACACAGCAGTGTCCTGTGTAAGCATTTTTTTTTGGTCTCAGTGTGAAACTAACTCTTCCTAGTTCCTTTAGCAAAAAAAAAATCTAGTGAGTTTCTTGCATGCTGCATGAACGTCTGAAGGACTAAAGACAATAATACGCTTTTACTTATTTGGAAATTTTATTCAGCTTTTGGAAATTCAGTTTGGAGTTGCTGTAAAGGTCTAAAACCATTTGTTCTAGAACCTGGGCATTTGTCATTGTACTAAGGTACCTAAAAGCAGTCTTGCAAAGGCTTATTAATCAGCATTTCTCCATAACCTAGTGCTGAATGCTGACCCTGAGCTGTCACCAGGAGTTAGGATATACTGTAGTATGAGATGTCCTTCATTTAAGGATATTTATTTTGTTTCTGCCTGGATAAAAGCACATTAAAATGGGTGAAATATGGATTCTAAGACAGAAAGGCTGGAAAATTAGAGGCTGATGCATACTTGTCTATTTTGAAAAGGTAGTGGGTTTTTACTTGATTATGCTGGAGTCAAAAAGTCTACAAACAAAGCACTACAAATGCTACATAACACCCATGCAAACCAGTCTGACAGTGACACAGCATTTAGTATCCAGAGCACGGCACTGCATGGTTAGGAAGAAGCTGTTGATTTTGCCCCCTGCCTACTTAAAATACACTGTTATGGTATAACCACAGCCAACAACTAAGAACTGCACAGATGCTCCCTTACTGCCCCCAACTACACTGGGGAATGGGAAGGAGAAACAGGAAAAAAATCCAAACCCATGGACAAAGATTAAATGAAATTAAAATAAAATTTAATAATAATTGTGACAACAATAATATTGGGTTGAAAAGAAAGTCAATAGAGATAAAAAAACCCAGGAAAGACAAGTGATGCACAATACAATTGTTAACCACCTACTGATCGAGGGTCAGACCAGCAGCAATCAGCAGCTCTCAGCCAGCTGCCCCCAGCTATAAACTGGGCATGATATTCCATCGTAGGAAATATCCCTTTGGCCAGTTTGGGTCAGCTGTCCTGGCTGTGATCCCTCTCAGCTTCTTGTGCACCTGCAAAGCCTTTGGCTTAGGGTAAGCACTACTTAGCAACAACCAAAACATCAGTCTGTTGTCATCATTATTCTCATGCTGAATCCAAACAACAGCACTGCAACAGCTACTAGGAAGAAAAATAACTTTGTTCCAGCCAAAACCAGGACATGCACCTTTGAGCCATGCCAGTTATGCAAGTGATAGAGCTGTTTTACATGCATTACATTTCACAGTTATGCAAAGGATGTGTGCAAAATTTTAAATTCTGACATTATGCTTACAATGTTTCTGAAAAGAATGAATAAAAATACTAGTGACCAGACTGCACTGATGCAACCATGAGTCTTGCATACCTGTTTCAGGTATAATTATCTTTAAATGATACAAACTATGTTTTAAAAACCTTATGCTTAAAAGATAACATTGTATTCAATCTTCTTTACTTGTTGAGGTTGTCAGTCTAAAAAAAAAATCTCTAAAAAAGAGTAAGGTATTTTTTGAAAAATTATGTAGTCTTTTAGAAAATGCTGATTATAGTTTCACATCTGTCTTTACCTGCTGTTTAGCTTTTCAGGTTAATCTCTCAGGTTTGGTAACAACAGATGCCATGTTGCAGAATTTTTCTTGCACTAGTTTCCTATGAATTAATACAGCAGTGTCACCTGTACAGCAGCATTTAAACACTCAAATTCTGTGTATTAATTCTAGGAAATATTTTTTTAATTGTCTGGGTCAGACTAGTCTTGTGAAGATATCAGAATCACTAATTTTTTTAGTTGGAATGCTGACTAATATATGCAAAAATATACAGTAAGTTATTATGTTATGAAATTTCACAGAGACTTTGGTCATAAAATTGTTTATAATTGAAGACAGAGGCAAACAGATCACATAGAAGTGTAATGGATTCATAAAAGTAGAGAGAAAATAATTTGGGAAGGAGAGGTTTTGGAGTGGATGGAGAATAGAAATTATTCATAAAATGATGTAGGGCACACTAAGGAGGTGTGTTGTAGTTTGTGATTATGACAGATCTGACTGAACTGCAGAACGTGACAGTCATTAAGAAATATTGAAAATAAAGATTTCAAGAGGCACTTATTGTTGTAAATACATTAGTTCTGGATATTGATTAAAGGTAAGAAAACAAAAATATACAGGCATGTAATTGCAGTATTCGCCACTTTGTATATGCTTTCAAAAAATGAATCTTAACTTACTTACCTTTGTAGTAGCCTAGATTTTACTATTTTTTTTTTAAACCTGT
This sequence comes from Passer montanus, assembly GCF_014805655.1. Lineage (NCBI taxonomy): Eukaryota > Metazoa > Chordata > Aves > Passeriformes > Passeridae > Passer > Passer montanus. The sequence continues at coordinate 214,806 of NW_024366580.1, forward strand.
GACAGGTTGCCTATTCTAAAATTCTGTGATTGTTATGTAGTGAATTTATCCCACTGCCAGAATAATTTACTTATTTATTGTTTTAAATCCTCCTTGTTGAAGCCTTCCTTCAAAAATCCTAGCTTCAGATACTGACATTGAAAGAAGTGAGGAACAAACTCACTTTATCACTTCATATACCATTCTGGGCTAACCTTCATTCTAGGCAGAGAGCATGAGAAGATCTAGAAACCAGGACCTTTATCTGCATAAATGAATATATTTGATCTGGGGTAGATTATGTAAGAAAAAGAAAGAATCTTATCAAAACTATTTGAGAGAGAATTTCCTGAATAGCCTGAAAACTACTTCAACTTAAAGGAGGGAATGGAATCTGAAGGCAATATTTGTAGAAGACAGAAACGGGGAATTTTCAGCCATCTGAGTAAAGGATGCAAGAGGAAAAAAGGCAAATATTAAAAAAAAGTACTGCCTTCTAAAACTAAGAGAGTTGCAGTTCCTCCTACTTTGGTGCTCAAAAGCTCCTTGTAAGGTGCTTAAATTGATATGGAATCACTCCTTGGTTTGGACTCAGTTTGAATACAAAGTCTTGTAACTTTGAATAGAAAATATTCATCACTTTGTTTTACATTTGTTTTAGAATTACATATATGGGCCAAAATATTTTTCGTTGAAAATTTCTGGAGAGGCTGAGGCTTGTTTGGACTGATGTAAAGGCTCTGAAGTTATGACCTCCAATTTGTTTGTGTACATAGAGAGGGTTTGCCTCATACAGGTTTTTGCCTCCTTTTTGTGATGTCAAGTCTGTGAGATTCCATGAGCAGTACACGTCCATGAGTAATGAATATGGCCTTGAGCTACATCCAGGGTGTACAAAACTGTCAGGACTGCTACATTTTTTTAAGCATGTCATGAACCATAAGAAGTCTAAGAGGCAACAGTGTCTGGTGTGACATCCCTAGTGGGGATAATGCTTAGAGGTGTTGTCTTTGTTGGGTATCTTTTTCCAGATAAATTGATTTTGGTTCAAGAATTTTACTTCACCTATTCCAGATACTGAATTTGGCAGTATTTAACTTTGATTTATTCACTATTTAGCATCACTTTACTAGGTGTCTTTCAAAAAAGTATTACAAATCAAATGCCATTATTGATACTTTTCAAGTCAGAAAGGAGGTGTCCTAAGTCAATTGTACTCATCACCTGACATTAAATACTGTATTAAAGTAGAATTTCCTTACCAGTAAGTAAGACTTGAATGATGCTGGAGTCACAATATTAGTGTGATACTTTTCATTCAGGTAACTACTTTAACATTATAGTAATAATGCTTCTTTTTGCACTTAGCAGTGAAGATGATAAACATAAAAAAGGCAAAAGCAAATGTTTGTTTCCTTTGCAAATTCATACCACATCCTGTCATAGCTAAACATTCTTCACCAGTATGTTATCCATATCTCTGAAGTTCTCTGTAACTGAAATTCAAGAGTAACTTGAACTGTGTATGCCCATGCCATATGTATAAAACCTCATGCAAGAAAATAAATTTTTTTCCTGTAAAATTGTGGCACTTCTAATTTAAAAGGTAACTGTTTTTTAACATTAGGTTGCAACAGGGCATGGAGAATTTGATAGGCAGCTGGAAGAAAGGCTAGGAATGTAAAACATCTGAGAGGTAGGATAGGGACCTGTTTATCTGTAGGAGGTACTTAGTGTTGGATTTACTTTGAGCCATACTACAGTTTCAGTTTGTGGATTAGTTGCATTGCTAGGATCCTAAATAAGTGCTTACGTCATAGCTCTCTGCATGATTTTAAGCTGTGGGCCTGGGTTCTGCTAGGATAAATACGTGTATTTTTTAAAAATCAAATAATAAAATATGACACTTACGCATTAGATAATTTAAATAAAACCCAGCCTTTTTTCCCCCATTGGCAACTGTATACATAGAAAGTCATCTAACTCTGTGCAAGGAGTCAGGTCTTTTGTTTTTGTTTTTGAGTCATGAACAAACTGAACAGCCTCAATTTAAAACACCATTTAATCTTGCAAAGAAGTATGGATGTTCACAAAGACCAGACCCCGTGTATGAGAAAATTATGTTGTTTTAAATCTCAAAGCATCTCTAGGATAATTCCACCCAAATTTCCTTAAAGATTACCTTTAATATAATTGTCATGGTGCAGCGAAGCAGCATAAATTTTAATACCTGTGAACTTTTCTGTTTAGGTCTGGTTTTTGATCTTTTACCTTGGTTATAAACTTTGAAAACTCTTGGTAGAGGGTATATTAAAGGCTTTTGGAGACAGTAAAAGCATAGTTCTATCGTCACAGAACAATAATTGATTCTAAAAGTCATGTTTCAATTCTGGCCTAATTCTGGTCTAAAACTCTGCAGCTCCTTAACTTTCTCAGATTAAAAAAGAAATTGAAAAGTATCTTTTCTCTGTTCTGTTGTTGTTTGTAGTATTTCATACCCTTATTTTTTTTTTTCATTTAACTGCAAGGTTCATTGAAAAATTATTGGTAAGTTGGAAGAAAATGCAGTGTTCATGATCATAATAAGTTCAAGGAAAAGTGTGCATCTTCCATAGTTTACAAAAAATGTTTCTAGTATGACATACCAGAGTCATAAATATGCATTAAACTCCAATCTAAACTGGATGTAAATTAGGCCTGTTCGACAGAAAATTAGGACTTAGTCAATTTGTCCCTTGTACAGCTTCACTAACTAGGTGATTCTGGTCTGGTCTTCTCTTTGCTGGATTCCAATTAAAATGTTGTTATGTCAAAAGGGCACTATTAAAAGACAATTCTAGTCTCATTAATTACGGATGCTGTGTTAGGACTCAAGTTATGCACCTGCTACAGCTTAAAGAAAAGTGGAGCATAAACAGTTCCGTTTGTTTTGTTTGATTTTTGTGCAAATAATAGAATTTATTCCCCAAACTCCTACTTTAGCACATACAGTGTTGACAGATTCATTTGGAATCCCTCAGGTTATACAATTTAAATGAGGGACAAGGTTAAACATGGTGGACTTTAAAATTCAGACTACTTGTTTTGTATGAGTACTAGAGAGCCACACAGACTATTTTAATAAACAAAGAGAAAGTTGGTTCTAACATACTCTTACACATTCTTAGTGAGCTGTAATTTTGGGATTTTTTTTTTTTCCTGGACATCTTCTATAAAAAACATTCTGGAGAGCACCAGACTTGCTATGATGTTTGGGATGGTAAAGTGACACTGCCTCTGGATCCTGGTGCCTGTGTGCAACATAGAACTATACTTTTGATTTCCCAGCAGGAAGTTGCATTGTTTCATGGAAACGTCAGCAGCTATTCAAGATGTGAGAGCTAGTTGTATTTGACACTAGATTCTTTTTCTTTCTTTTTTAATGTGTTCCAGTCCTAGAGGAATCACTGTGGTGACAGTTGGTGCAACTTACATTAGAGGGGCACGCCTGCAGGTGGAAGTGCTTTCAGAGATGTTTTTTAACTGTTGAGTTAGAACAGGATGACAAATGAAAATTTCTTGAAAGGTGAGGCTATGCTACAAAACAAAAATAGATAAAAAGTACTGTTTGGATGATAGAGTGATAATTTCAAAGGAATTTTTCTGTATCTTTGAACATTAGGCCCCAAAGTCTGTCTTTTTAACTTACATGCTAACTTACAATGACGGCAATGAAAGACTTCATTTTGTCAGAGAAAGATGATAATTTCTCAGACCTCATTATGCCTGTGGGAGAATAATAACAACATATAGCATTTTCAAGCACATTCAAAGTGCAGGCTAACTTTGCAACTCCCCAAGAATATACCACTCCTCTGTCAATATTGTTGTCCCATATGTGGATGATGACTCAGGTACATTTATGTTGCAGTGACTCCAGGTTTGCCCTGGAGAACTCCGAACTAATTTGGTTATTGCTAAATACAGTGCTTCCCTCTAGCTCTGGGAGACCTCATATCCTGGATTTTTACCCATGTTTTCAAGCAGAATTTTTTGTGTTCTCTGCTGAACAGTGTACATCACAGCTAGTACATATGCATGAACTGAAGGCATTAGACTGGAGACATGCTCTAAAACATGATGGTTTGGCCAAGTGAAACCAAAAGTTTCAGGCTGTGTCAGATCTTGGATACAGGAACAGAATATATCATCATCCAGGTCCAGAAAACAATTGATAAGCAAATACTGATATCTGCTCTTTAAACTGAGATAACTACCCTCAGATGAGAATTTATCCCTTTCTAATTTAGGATAATTTTATTCTAGAAGCAGTAATCAGTTCATCTAGTCTTGAGTTCCCATTGCAGTATTTGTTATTTCCGTATCAGTGCCCTCCAGGGTAGCCTGCTTTATCTTTTGTTCCTAGTAATTTATCTTAGTCAGTGTGGAAAATGTAAGGAAGATGAAGGCGTGTACTTCTGCCTTCTCCTTATCTGCTGTTCAACTTCTTTACCTCTCAGAAGTGTGAACTGTTCATATGGTCCTTTTGTTAGAGGTTGATAGGGTATGTTTCTGTTTAGCAAGAGATAGACTCTGAGAGGGAACCTTGTGCCTTCCTTTTTCTTTAGCTTTACCACATATATTAATTTTCAGTCTGCAAGCATAATCCAGTCACAAATGGTTTTGGCTCTCCTCTTGGCTGTGCATATCAGTGCAGTCCCAGAAAACTCAAATACAGAAATAAACTAACTTGCTGTTTTCATTTTCAGTAAGAACCCGGTAGATCATTTATTCCCACATGTATATCCCTTCCCAGTTTTAGAAGTATTTTTATTTTGTTTAAAAGCCATTACAACTGATTTTCCACTGAGACCATGTCACAAACATAATTACATTGCAAACATTGTTAACTGTTCAAGTACTTTCTGGAAACAGCTAAAAAGTTTACATTCTCAATGAACATTGGTGAAGAAAAGGGAACCATGCATAACAGATTTGACACCACAGTGCTGAAAATGTTTTATAAGTATTACTTGGACAAGTATACCACAAAGAATATGTTGCAAGACTGTTGCTGAATTTTTTATGATGTCTAAGTACTAAAAGTTGTTTAACCCATTACAAGACTAAAAGGTTTGGACTGTACTGTGGACTATTTGCTGAAATTTCTCCCCTAACATGATGAAACTCAGTATTTCCTCTCTTGTTGATTGCACACTCCATTTACCTTTGTTCTGCTGATGGATAGTATGAGACGTCTTGAGTAGTGAAGATTATCAGCTGTAACAGCTTGTCATTTTAGCTCTATAGCTTCTCAGTTAAATTCGTAGTGAATTATCCTAGATGGTGGTAACTGTGGTTCTATTCAAAATGACACACGTGCAAAACCTTAATTTCCTGGAAATGTAAAGCTGACTTAAAGTTTGGGATAGCTATAATTCTATGCATCTTTACATGTTCTTCAGCTTATGCTGATAAATTAGACAATGAGAGCACTGTTGCAGCGAATGTGGCTGGGTGGAAAGGCAGGGAAGAAATTTAGTATTGGGATTGTGAAATCAAAAGAATTATGCAACATAAGACAGATAAGAAGAATTTTCTGTATTAGGATCTAAATAATAGTGTCTTGATAACTAGCTGTGAAATCAAGTAAAAGGCCATTTTCCTAACTCCAGCATGACTGTGGTATGTTCTTAGAGCTGGTGTAAAGCCGATGTGCTGATAAAACATTATATGTTCATAGATGTATTTTGCTTCAACATAGAGATGTTGACAAATACTAGCATCACAGAAAGTATGACACACAAACCAAGCCAGAGTTTTGCCCTAGATAGTGTATACATATATTACAAACATAAACATATTACACAATATTTTTAATGTAAATGATATCTTACTGCTTGGTGTTTATAAAACATTTTAATTTAATGTAATACTCTGATTTGCTTTGTTTAGTTTTCACTGAATGTTATTGAGTAGAGTATGGATATTAATCCATTTATTAACATGTATGTAGACCATTTTGTTACTGAGATACAAGAATTAGCATTGGATGAGCAGTAGGCCAGCAATAATTTGGGTATCAACACGAGGATCCAAAGAATATATTCAAGTTCATTTCTTCACTTAGATGACCAGGGTATGTCTGTAAAGCTAATTAACCCTTACCTAGGAATAATTTTCACACAAAAACCAGCACACCAGTTTTTAGATATAGCTGAGAAATTTTCCTGCCATTAGACATCTCTTTAAAGCAAAATTGGGGTCAATTCCCAACTCAGAACTGGGATATGATGCACCGCCTCTGGTTTTTTTTCTGACAGCAAGTAGACATTAAGCACAAAAGGAGGTACTTATTTCAAAAACAGTTATAAATCTCTGCAAAAAGTAGGAAAAAGTTAAAGCATATAACTTTCCATCTACAAATGGGAAAAAATATTGCCATACAGAAAGCAGTATAAAGGAATGAAATTTGCAAAAATATAGGTAAAATCAAAATAGATTTGAACTAAAATTATGTGAAACTTTACCTTTCTCCATAATATTTAGAACTATATTTTGGGAGGGAAAATTTTCATGCAGAGTATTTAGAGCAAAAACTTACAATGAAGAAAAAAAAAATCATTATTTTCCTTTCTGGTAGTTAAAATTTTAGTTGTCTAGATAGAGGGAAAAATTCAGTTTATTGTTTCAAAACAAAGAGCTTGCAATATTTACTTTTCTTAAGTATTTGAAATTAAATTTGGTTTGGTATGTAAGAGTTTTAAGGAGTGCTGGAGTTGAAAAAAAACCCAAACAACAAAAACCCTAGTTACTGAAAAACAACAGCTACAGTTTATACAGCAGCTGTCACTTCATATGGTACACAGACCCTACTTTTACAGCATAACAACATATGATAACAACCATGTAAACTAGAAAATCTTAAAAGGTTTTTGACCTAACCTTCCCAGACTGCTGTTTTCTGAAGAGGAGGAAAAAGTTCCACTTGACCTTTCAATGACTTATACAATATTACACTAGAATCTTTCCAGGGTCTGCATTCCTTCATTATATGATTTGGCAAATATGAAAGAAAAAAAAAGTTTAAACATATATATATGTTAAGATAAAGAGACCTTATTCAGTTGTATATCTCAAGGTTTGCTTTTCTATCACCCTTGACTGAAAACTGAACAACTAGCAGACTGAAATGTATTATGTTACTAGATTGGTTACCTATAGAGAGACATGAACAAGACTAGTTGCTTGTAAGACAGAGACTATTAAAAAGATGCTTCTAATTTTTAATTAAATAATAAAAGAAAATTCTGTTCCTTACATAGGTATTTGTAGTGTTTAGTACAGTTCTTCAAATGCAGGATTGTGTGTTACCAAGATGGAACACGGAGATAGTTCAGAGCTTTAATCAAAATAAAAGAAAATGAGAAAGAAATCTGGCACAATTACATCATGAAAGTTACTTAACCTTTGGACAGGTACAAGGGTAGACATGTATGATTTGTCATCACTTAATTACATCTGAGAGCTATAAATTGTATATCAAAAAATGGTGATATCTTACAGCCCTTTTATACCTATAATTGATAAAAAAAAAATGTTGGGCTCCAGGAACACAGATTGTGTTTTTGCAGTATTCAACATGGAATGGTGGTAGATTTCATCACCAAGAAAAACAAACAAATAAAAATAATATGTGAAAGAGACACAAAGCCTTTTCAGTGTAGTTAGTCTTGACCATCTCAGGGGCTATAAAATGCTTTGCAAGATATAACTGCACCATATAAAAGTAAAGGAATAGATCTTTAAAAAATAAATAAAAAAAAGACCATAAGAAAACACACAGAGAGGTGACTTGTGCAGATTCTGATGGTGGGATGCAACCAAAAACCAGTGCAAATTGAGTGGAACCTGCCAATTAAAAAAAAGGATGATATAAAATAAAACATAAATTAATTTTTGTGAAAATTATCTCAAAGCTAAGAGTAAAAAGAGAGAAATTAGGGGAGAAAAGATATAAGCAAGGGAACAAAAATCAGAATAAAACAAGTTACCTTTCTTTTTACAAGACTTCTCTTTCTATGTCACCTTTAGCTTTTTTATCTTTTTATAATAAAGTTTTTGCTTTATTATCAGCTTGAATAAATAACGTTACCAAGTTTCCACCCCTCCATCAATGTTTCAAATCAGTGGGTATTATATTTTGTTCAAATATAAATCAGAACAGAATCCTTCTACCTCTGTTGAAGGAAAGATGAGCAAAGAACAAAGATCTACTATTTCATCCTTCTTCGTAGGCCCTGCTTAGTCATCCAAAACATAAGGCTGACCTTACAGAATCATACATAAATTTTAGAGGCTGCCCCCACCCTTTAGAGGTTGGTTCCAATGATTAGGGACAACTTCAGCTAGATCTGGTTGCTCAGAGCCTTATCCAACCTAAACTTGAATGTTGACAGTGATGGGCCATCTACTACCTGCCTCGGTAACCTGTTCCAGTGCTTCACCACTGTCGCTGTGGTTCTGTCCTCTCTATCACTCTTAAACGCCCTGAGGTTTGTACCTTCCAGGACAAATGTGCAAGAATCGCCCTGCTAAAACTACCTCCAAAAAGAGATGAGAGTTATGAGTGTTGCAATTTGATGTTTAAATTGTATCTCATGTCCAAACCAAAGAATGTTGAAATCTTCGTTCAGCTGCTGAATTAGAAGGTCATTAAATTCGTACCTAAAGTTAGCTGGAGTAGATTTCTGCATCTTAATGTGTCTGGAATAGCTTCATATGAACCCAGCCTGGTCGTGGTAGTCTGGTGGGTTGGCTCCCTACAGCATCCATCCAGCCTCTTCCTCACTCCCTTTTCCTAGAAGATGGAGAGAAAAATAGGACAACAGTGAAAAATCTCAAGAACCAAGAAGCGACACATAAATAAGCAAAGTAAATGCTGCATGTGCAACCAAACCAAAAAAAGAGAAATTAAGCCACTACTTCCGTCATTGGCCAGATATCCAGCCATGCCTTGGAAAGCAGGGTCTCAATACATGCAACTATTACTTGGGAAGATGACGCCATAACTCTGAATGTTTTGCCTTTCTCCTCCTTTTTGTCAGCTTTTACTGTCAAATGTCAAACGGTGTGGAATATTTTCTTAGGCACTTGGGGTTAGCTGTGTTCCCTCACAGCCTAGTGTCCACCCCCAGCCTGTTAACCATTGTGGCAATGAAGGAGAAATAGATTTGGCAATTTGCGAGCTCTTTACAGGGACAGGCAAAACACTGCTGTGTAACCAACATTGTTTAAGCCACAAATACAAACACACAATTATATGGACTGTTCTAAATAAAACTGCTGTCATAATTTTATTCCAGCCAGACCCAATCAGAAGGGTTTGAAGTTGTGACCCACAGTAACTCAGTCCACACACAAACCACACACAAAGTTCTACTTTGTCTTGCAATGTTTTAGGCATGGCTAGTAATGATGATGAGGTGCAGCATTTAACACATCAGCTTAGTCATGAGGAAGAATCTAATGTTTTAAAAGTGTGAAATAAAATATGGTATCTTATTGCACTAATTACCAGTGCAACTGGAATGGTGTAGGGCGATTTCTTAAATATGCTCTCTGCTTTGGTCCAATTGTTTTGACTGCCAAGCTCCTTCTCCGTCCTGTGCACAGTAACCTACAGCCTGACACTTTTATGAGGATGTATGACCTTTATTAAGCAGCAGAGAAAGGAACTGAATCTGTGTCTCCTGCTTTGTGTGTATACTAGAAGGTACTGTTCTGGCTTGCTTATGAAACATGCATTAAATTGACAATGGACAGTAAAAATAAAATTCCAGGACATTAATTTTTAACCAGGGGAAAAAACCTCAAATGGTGAATAGAGATATGTAATATGGGGAAGCTCTATTCTTCATTTTAGTTTTTGTCTCTTTAGTTTTACACAGCATATTTTGTTGGGGTTCAGATGAAAGGAGAATGGAGGGTTTCTTTGAAAGATATTTAGTATAATTTGTATTTTCATTCTTTCCATCATCCTCAAGGGAAAAAAACCTACCAACCCAAAAAACAACAGCCTCCAATTTATTTTATAGGATTACAGATATAAAATCACCATTTTTCAAAGGCTTTTTATTCAGGTGTTTTGGTTATTTTTTAAGCCAAATTGACTGCTTCATTCAGATTTGAAAAAAGAATGATGAGAATGATTTGAAATAATGTCAAAAGATTAGAAGCTAAAGGAACATTATTCACATAATACTGAATGAAAGTGGGAAGGAAAGCTCTTTATATTCAGCTGTCTCCTATTCTTAGCATCTATATCTATCCTAACTTAGTCATTAAAACACATTAAATTACATTAAAGTATGAAAGGTGGAAAGTGGAAACTAGATGTAAGGATTGTAATTGGTACAGTTGAATTTATTTTATAAAAACAGAAATTAAAATTGTAGAAACTTTTGAATTCATTAATAAGACAACAAAGTTCTGAAAAGGAAAAATGGACAAAGTGAGCTTTTAAACTCATTTGACAGCTTATACTAATGTATATGAACCTCAGTATTGGCAAAACATTTTGATTCACATAAAGCAATGATTTCCTTAATAACTTCTCTGTGTTTTGAAATCTGTAAGAATCATCATGGGTTATGGAAATTATTTCCTGACTGGTCCTAGTAAGTTTACAATGTATAACCCACTTTTCAGAGAAGGAAACTTCAGAATTACATATGCACACAACATATACAGAAAGCTGAATACATTGAATAAGCAACCTGTTTTGAACAAAGACGATGTTTTCATCCTGAGAGATGGGAATACAAGAAAAGCAATTTGACAATGAAAAAAAAAACAACCAAAGAAGAGAATTTCATATCTATTTAATGTTGTGCTTCTTGCAACAACAATGTTTGCTACAAAAATATTCATATAATTATGACATTCTGCTTGCCAGAATTACATAAATGTATAGTTATACAGCAATTTGTATGCCTATTTACTATCCTTGTACACCTTCCTTGAAGATTTTGCATACAAATTAGACATGCAGGTATATCTACCATTCTGAAAATCTATTCTTAGCTGTCATTGTATAAAATTAGATTGTCAGATTGCAAAAAATACCACTATGCATTGCCTGCAATGATAAAATTAGAAACATCTGATTGTGGCAGCTGCTAGTCAGTATATTTAAATGCTGAGGTTAATTCCTTTTTTTTCTTGAGGCAACATGCATTGCAGGCTGCTTGAAAAAAAATTAAATATTATATTTATTTGCTGTTTGCCAAAACAGCAACACTTAGGCTACATTTTCCTTTAAATGTGAATTTCAGTATCTTGGAAATGGTAAATCTGACTAGCACTTGAAGAAGTATGGTAGTGCTGAAAACAATCAACTCTCTCTCATCTGACCTCCCTCTTGGTAAACTCTATCAGCATCTACCAGTTGTGGTGGAATTAGTTGTGCCTGAAGCCTGTAGATGACTTTGGAGGGAATCACAGGGTATTGTGATCTGAGTCACTGTTTTCTTAAAACCTGAGCTTCTGGTAAAGTGCCACCTCCCATGCAGCAGTACTGGCTAGATTGTACAGCTGGGCAGGATGCAGCCTACTACAGCACTTATGTTAGGAACACCTTGACTCCTTCAACACCCTGCTCAGACCACTGTCTGGTAACACATCACTACCTCTGCTAACCTCTGAGTTCACCAGATTGGTTTAAATATGTTTCTCTTACTGCTGGCTTAATTTCCATGGATAAAGAGCTCTAGCTCAGCAGCTCAGACCTGAGGCAGAAGCAAATCTTGTCACTGGCATTTTGGCAGGGTAGGATGAGAATAAAAACTGCTATAGTCATAGCAGCATTTCAGGTGAAATAGGATCTGGATAAAATCAAACATTCTGCCTTCTGTAAAGCAGATATTTTGGTGTATGAATGTATGAAATGGACAGAAAGCTAAAGCAAAAAAACCCAAAAAATCCACTATATTTTTGTTTGCAATTCCATTTGTGGTAACTTAATATAATGAATAGAATAATGACATGGCCAAATGTAATGGCATCTTACTAAGGGCTAGCACAATCCATCTTAACAGTTTGGAGAAATTGTTGTAATGTCTCATGCCGAAAAAGCACTGAAGTGTATCAGTGAGCAGTTAATCCTGGCTCAGCCTGACAAACTTCAGAATATTATGGCAGGAAATATGAAGAAGATGCCTAGTGGTTCCCAGAGTTTAACAAGCAGTATGCTTTTTTTCTTTCTATATTTAATTCTTAATAAGAAAAGAAAAGATATAATGGTAGGAAGGGCAGAGCAAATTAGAAAAGAGTAGTTGTTATTGGTTCTACAACACTGGAGAACTGAGAGTCTATACAAATTGTTTTGCATGAGATGCTAAAGGGTTTGCTTTAAAAAAGGTCAATGTGATATAATACGTACACTGCTTTTTCTGTCTTTATATGCAGTTGCCATATGTTGTCTCTCATTTGCATTTGCTACCTTGTGCTATAAGACAGGAAAAAAAAGGGATGGATAAAGTTGCTATTTTTATGTAAAACATCTGAATGTATCTAAGCACTGGAACAGGCTGCTCAGGGAAGTGCTTCTGTCACCACTCCTAGAGGAATTTAAAAGGTGTGTAGATGTAGCATCTAGGGACATGGTTTAATGGGGGACTTGGTAGAGCTGGGCTAATAATTGGACCCGATGAGCTTAAAGGTCTTCTCCAACCTAAACAAATCTATGATTCTTTTCCTGATTCTTCCAGCTTCCTATTCTCTGAAGTTTGTGTTACCTTTTTGGCAGACACTTGATTCTATATAAAGATTTTTCTGCTTTGACTTAGCCATAACATATACTAAGATCTTAATGATACAGCCCTGCCAACATAATGAACTTTTGGGTCTGGAAATATGACCTAGTGCTTATCCAGTTTCATTCTTTGTAGGGAAGCAAGTAATTATACCAATATCTGCATTTACCATGTCAGGAGGATTCTAACTTTGTTTTTCTGCATACTTTTATATCTATCTGATTTAATAAAATCACAGTAAGTGGCCAGATGGCAACAAAAAGTAAGACTGTACAGCACTGGAAATGGCATAGTCTCTCCATGTAGACATGGGGAAGGACCCAAACAAAAGACAAACCAGGGGAGTTGCTGCCCCTCCACATCTTTTTGGGAGGCAACAAGAGAATTAGCTGTTTAGTTGAAGATAACTTTAAGCTTTTATAGCAGGATACTGAATTGCCCTAGAAGGGAAAAATAGTCCTCTTACATCATCTTATAGGAACCCACAGTTTGGCTTCTACGCAAAATTATGCAAAAACTGCAAAATTATGCAAAAATTTCAAACAAACTCTACTAATTGGTAGCAAGTGTTACTCTGTCCTGGGGCAAGTTCTCATATTTGCTGGTCTTTGTTCTCAGACGAATATCTGATGATGTTATAACCTCAGGGGTTTGAAGCCATCATATTTCATGCAGCTTTAGGCTTCAGAGCTTGAACTATTTTGATTTTTAGACAATAAAGAATAATATGCCAAATCGTCAATAATAGCAAGTCTCTGAAAGGGAAGACAAAAGGCAGATAGATGGCACAAACACTGAAAGCAGAACTGTTACAGTCAAATTTTTCTAAAAAATAATTCTTTGCAGAAGGATTTCTGGTTTTTTGGAGTTTGGGATTATTATTTTTCTTGGTTTTTTTTTTTCCTTTTTTTTTTTCCTAATAAACATGCCCCTATGTCTAAGTTTCTTGCCCACCATTTTCTGCAAAAAAAGTGGGATTATAACTCAGATAAATATTATAGTATACTCAGTGTACTAAGTATCTTAGTATACAGATTCACTAAGAAAAATGCAGGGTGAAGTTTTTACACCATAAAGAATTTTTGTCTCCTTTACAGTATTCTGCAGACATAATTTCATTTGAGTTGCTGTCTTTGGTCTTTGTCTAGCATTATGTCCCCCATGTTTTGGCAGGTTGAAATGTTTGGTTATAAATGGTGTTGGTGTACTTCATGATAAGAAAAGTTCCCCATTTCAGTCCAACTGACCCTTAGATTATTAGAATTTTTGCAGAGGTAAATGGGACAGGCCTATTTACTCATCAGAATTGAAGGGGACCACATGAACTGTGATTTACACTGCCTATGTTGCATGCTGGGGTTGTTTTGAACTTGGCAAGAATCCCAACTCTGAAATTTCTGCAACTGACACATAGCACACCTGGAAAAGATAAACATAAATTTGATTTCTAATGAAGAATAACAGGATCTTAATGCAACTACAAAGTCTGTACTAACACTGCCTTTTAATTATCACAATGTAAGCATAGTAAATAGTACTTTAAAACTGTTTTAGAGTGATGAAACCACTACCTCCTTAAAATAAAGATGAACTGTAAGAAAGATAAGAAATACAGGCCATTGAAAAGGAACACTTCCGTGCTCCTTTTGTTTTAAAGAGCTGGTCTTTAAAATAAACCACCTGTCTTTGGTCCCTTCACAAATTAACTTCAGGGCAGGCTCTCACAGCACCTCATCTAATCTGAACAAGGTGCTCTCCATAAATCCAAGGCCATAATTTTTCTGCATGTCCTCTTCATACCTCTTGGTCAATGCACCCAAGGCTTCTGTCAGTATTTGTGTCATTTTTATGAATACAGGTCCCAGTTTGTTAAAATTTTCCTAGAAGAACTAAGATCAACAGAGGAGCTGTTTCAGGATACATGTAAAGTTTTTGTTCAATTAACTGTATTACAATCAAACAATAAAACAAAAAAAACTATAAAAATAAAAACACCAAAGCTATTATAAATCTCCCTTTGTATCATTCAGTGATGAAGCATTGCTAACGAAATCACTGTCAACAACAAAAATATATCCTGAAGATGGGGCAGTTTAAGTTGGACAGGTATTAAAATGCATATGTGTGTGTGCGTATGTGTATGTGCTTGTGTGTGTATATATACATATATATATTTGGCCAAATGAGTAACCTGTGTTTTGTGGAAGACCCGAAACATACTGTGCAATGATCTGGACAGTGCTGAATGACTCAATGACCTCCATGGAACTGCAAATTGGCTCTGAAAATAGCCTCTCTTCTGTTAAAAGGATGTCTGTAGCTAGTGATTTCCAATTCAGAGGTGCTACAGGCAAAGGATCACTGACTTCAAACTTCAATGCTACAACTCAGAACCTATTTTGAATTCAAGTTTTTTCTACTCTTTGCATGTGAAGCTTTTACTTTTTTCCATTTTTTACATCTTTGCATGTGAAGTGACTTCTAGGAAAGATTTTACCGAAAAAAAGTGTAGATATCCACACATCTAATACATCAGGAAAGTTTAAAAGGCTAAAACATCACTCTTGCAGACTTCTTTCCAGCAGATAAACTCATTGCTGCTTACATTCTTCCTCCTGCAGAGTTTGTGAACTACTCCCGGTACCTGCTGAGAATATTTTCCTTAACTTCAGGAGCTTTTGAAATCTAGAAAGCAAGGACATTGATGGATGAGGGTCTTTTAGAGGCTTGACATTCAGTTTGTGAGAAGTGGATTATGCAAGCTGGAAGGAAGGGCATAGGAAGAACCTATGTTCCTACTTACAGTGCCAAGAGTTGTTTCAGAGACAGAATGTTCATTCCAGAGTCCTAATCAGGGATGAGAGTAGAAAATAATTGAAATGTGACATTACCAATTTTACCTGATACATCTTTCTGGTCAAAAGATGTAAAGTAGTTTTTTGTAAGTTAATTTCTTTGGCTTTCTTTGACAATTGTTATACAGATGTGCAGTTTTAGAGCAAAATTGAGGTCATAATTAGAGCTTGATTTACATAATTTGTTTTATTCTAATGTTGTGTTTTTTCAGACAACAAGGATCTTGTTAAACTTTCATATTTAGAAGCAAAATATTTCCAGAAAGGTTAATGGAAATGTTTTTTGTTTCAATTCTTATTTGGAGACTAAAATGGGCTAAAGGTGACCTTTGTAATCAGAATTTTTACCAAGCACTTGCTTGCTCTTGTGACAAAAAAATTTTATCATTTATATGTTACCCCACCAGGGTAACATATACCATAGCTTTATGTGTAGAAATTAGCCAGTTTCAGAGAGATGTTGTGATGTGAGGAACACTTACGTGAGTTCTGCCCAAAGTGAATGCTTAAAACTATTTTTGAATAGAAAGTGGCGGTAATTTCCAGATGCAAAGAAAGCACAGGAGAATACAGTTAATATCAGAAACTAAATTTTTCAGATACTGTCATAGAATGACAGAATGCTAGGATAGTTTGGGTTGGAAGGGACCTTTAAAGGTCATGTGGTCCAACCTCCTTTACAATGAGCAGGGAAGTTTTCAACCAGAGCAAGTTGCTATGAGCCCTGTCCAATTTGACCTTGAACCTTTCCAAGGATAGAAATCTACAGTCTCTCTGGGCAGCCTGTTCCAGTGTTTCACAGCATGCATAATAAAGAATTTCTTCCTTATATCTAGGCTGAATCCACTGATCTAACACTGTGAAACTACCACCCTTTGTTGTATTGCTACAGGCACCACTGCAACGTTTGGCCCAATTTTTCTCATAGGAGTCCTTTAGGTACAAGAAGGCTGCTGTAAGACTGCCCCAGAGAATTCTGCTCCCCAGGCTCCTCCTGGAATCCTCTCCATGGCCTCCTCTGGACCCACTCCAAGAGGTTCATGTCCTTCCTTATTTGAGGGCACCAGAGCTGAATGCAACACTCCAGCTGAGATCTCCCCAGAGTGGAGCAGAGGAGGAGAATCATGTCTCTTGTGACACTGCTTGGGATGCAGCCCAGGACACGTTTGGCTGTCTGGGCTGGGAGTGCACATTGAGGGTCATGTCCAGCCTCATCTGCCAGAACCCCCAAGTCTTTCTCCCTGGAGTTGCCTTGATCTGTTCATCCCCCAGCCTGTGCTGTCACCAATGGTTGCCACAGGCCAGGTAGAGCACCTTGCACTTGGTCTTGTAAAGTCTCATGAGATTCCCACGGACCTAAGTCTCAAGCTTTTACAGGTCCCTCTGGAAGACATCTGACCCCTAAGACATGACAACCATGGCATTCAGCTTGGTGTCTTCTGCAAACTTCCTGAGTGTGCACTCAATTCTGCTGTCTAGCTCATCAACCAAGATTTTACATATGGGACCCCATTTGAACCCCTGAGAGACTCACTGATCTCCATCTGGCTTTCATCCACTAACCACTGCCCTCCTTTCTGCTTCACTGCCATTTGCACCCATAAGAAAGCCTGTGGGGCTAGATGTATAAGTCAGATGTTGGATATAATTTATACCATTTGCACGTTTTCTCTACTCAAATACTGTTTGTCAACAAAAGAGAATGAGTTTAGATTTGACTTAGTGGGAACAAAAAACCCCAAACCCAGCAAGAAAAACAACAACAACAACAAAAGAATAGTTTACGCAGTACTTTTAAAGGTAGGCTGCAGGGAATAAAATATTAGGTGCTAATAAGCAGGGTAGTTGCCTTGTGAAAAAGGAACATATAAAATTTATCTTGATCTTGGCAAGAACATAATACTACATGGATATCAACAATTCCACATGATTTGCTGCTTACATGTTAAGTTACTATACTTCAGATCAGATATGAATTGGTTTTTCTTACTTCAATATGTTAAGTAGTTTCAGAATTTTTGATCATTTGTTTAGAAGCCATAAGCTAAAAAATGCTCTTTTAAAATTTCTTTTTGAAAGCCATGTTCAGTAGTTGTAAAGTGTATAGTAAATAGGGAATAATTATTATTCTTTAAAGAATGGGGCTGCTAAGTAATAAGATAGGGAGCTTGTACCACCTTGACAAGTCATCCTTAACAATGTTAATTAATGGGTAGAATGCTGTGCCCATACAGATGAGAGACTGTGATATCCTAGTGCTAAGAAGAAAGCATCATCTTAAGAAGTGAACTTTTTATCTCTGTATATGTATGCGGAGTCCTAAGTGATATAAGAGCAAGATCCTGATGGTTATTAATCTTTGATCCAGGTAGAACCACAACATAAAACTATGAATTTAAAAACAGATTTAACCAAAGAACAACTATGCACATAGAATAATAAAAAACTTTTAAATGCTTTTTCTCAAAAAAATGCTTCTTAAAAGCATTTTTTCTTTTTCCTGAAAGATTGATATTATCTTTATCTATCTACTTGCTTCCTACTTGTTTATAAATTCCAAACAGCAGCAAATATGGTTCTTTGCTTTGGCCACTTATCTAATGAAGAGTTCTGCAGCACAGAGAAATATACTCAAGACTGTTTTCATTTTAAATAACGTTCTCTAGTAGACTGAACTTCTTCGGATATCTTTTCAAAGAACACTCTTCCAGAGATCCTATCCGCAGGATGGAACTTCAAGTATGACCAAGAAACCTATGAAGGCTGGGCTGTCACATCTTTCTATGGGATATGACATCCCAAAGGACAACCAGTG
This sequence comes from Passer montanus, assembly GCF_014805655.1. NCBI lineage: Eukaryota > Metazoa > Chordata > Aves > Passeriformes > Passeridae > Passer > Passer montanus. The sequence goes on from NW_024366580.1 coordinate 233,249, forward strand.
AAATCCAAAGATCAGCGATAGTTGTGAGAACAGCTGCAAAACTTTTACTGCATGGCAAGGAGAAAAATGGAAGAAATAATCAACACGAATCAGATCTCTGATGTCTTCTGGCAGAACAGTTCTATCTTGTAGAACAAGTGAAGAAAGAAGTAAATTCTACCCAGCAGTTTGTTCTTTACTCTCTGGCAACCCACAGGACAACCAGTGAAATCCAAAGATCAGAGATAGTTGTGAGAACAGCTGCAAAACTTTTACTGCATGGCAAGGAGAAAAATGGAAGAAATAATCAACACGAATCAGATCTCTGATGTCTTCTGGCAGAATGGACATGGATCCTTCTGCAGTCCATAATTTGTTCCCAACCCTGTGCCTCAAACATGGGCCTTTCATGCAGGCACAAATGCCCATGTGCAACCCTCCCTGCCCCCCAAAATTCAGTGATAATCACTCTATGCATGTATTTATATAGATATTTACATCCTGGACAGAAACATACAGGAACACAGGTTTATCACTTGTTTTAAAGGAAAAACAACACTCGGGTAAATGGGCCTAAAAGTAAATTTTACATGTAGGTTTCAAAGTTCAGGTCTAAATTTAGAGTCAAGGGGGCTATTAGATTCACTTTCCTCTCTTGTAACACTTCAGAGATTAATTACCTTAAAAGAAAAGACACTATCTTACTGTTAAGTAACTGTAGATCCATATACTGGAAAATTAGTGATGTATTGAGAAATAGGAACTTGTTTTGTGTCCCCAAAATAGCAGTGAATTTCCAACTGCTTTCAGGTTCCCATCTCATTCAGCAAATATTCTTTTGGTTTCTCTGTGAATTAAATGGTGAAGTACAGCAGTAGAATGTTTTATAAACACTTGATCTCAGCTTGCATCAGAAAATGAGTGGTGAAATTAAAATTTGCTGCCATTTTCAGAGGAAGGGGTGGTTTGCATTCTTCCTGCCAGAAAGGCATACTGTTGAGGTAGGGAGCTGCAAAACACTGGTGTGCCTGTATGGGTGTTGGGATGACCTGTGAGTCAGAAAATTTGTGGGATGACTGAGGTAGGTAAACTTTTACTCACTTTGGTTCCTGCTTACCTGGAAACTTGGTGGCAGGCCTACCACTCACTGATAAACTCTGCAATCCTGGAGTGCATGGCACCTCCCTGCAGCCTCCCAGACTTGGAGGAGGTGTTTCTTTGTGTACTGCTGGCTTCCTTGCCCATTTCCTGTACAAAACTGATGTGCCCTCCTGAACAGATACCATGTATTTGTCTCTTCAACTTGGCTGTGAAGAGGAACGAGCAGTGATGTGCTTCAGCTGGTGTATTTTGTTGCCTAGGGGTGCAAGGTGTGCTCTTCTAGTGGTCTGGCAGTAAATGCTGGGCAACCAAAAAGACTTTTGTCCTCCTGAACCTCCCCTCTGACTCACTTTAGCTGTTGAGCTCTGCATCTGTCAGAACAAGCACTGAAGCAAGATCAACAGTAAGGATGCAGCCATGCAGGTTTTAATACAGTGCTTGTGCCTGAGTTATGTTGTTTTGCTATTTGAAGAAATGCTCTGGGTTGCACAACAGAATTGTGGCCTGACTGTTGCTGTGTTAATGTATCTCTGCTAGGAGATTGACAGATGCCTCCTTGGTAGGACAGAATTGGCTTTACAGATTGTTGATTGTGCTTCCTGGGCTACAGTGCAGGATGCATTGTTCTATCTCCCAACCAGTAGTTATTACTATAACTATAATTATTACTATAATTATTGTTTTTTCTCTTGTGCCTATACAGCTCCAGCTGACATATGGGGGCTCTACATGCTAAATCCTGGCCCCTAGTATCAGTTTATGAAACTAGACATATTTTTATTTACTTATCATTGAAAAGAATCATTGCAGTGTTTTAAGACTTTTGTTCTGTATGCTGTTATTTCTAGGTATGTGAGTGATAGCTCCATGGAAAATATAACTGGTTTTTGCCTGTGCTCAAAGCAAATAATGACTGATGTAGATTAGTTCTATCTTTATATTTTTCAATCTGTATCATTACATGGGTAGAACTGGCTTATATTTAAAGGACTGGTTAGAGAATCAGAGTTTAAATATCAAATTCCACCTCATATTTACTATGTAATCTTAAGCAATTTGCACAGTAAGTTGCAGAAACAGCAGATGTAGAAGAGCTGAACTTTGAATTAGCTTGTTCCCATCATGAAGGTCTGGAGTGAAGTGCTAAAACTCTCTGTAGAATAATGTCAAATACATTAGCCAAACTCTAACAAATTTTAAAATAACCTGCTCAGCAAATCCAGTGCTCTTGGCATTTTTCTGACTGGAGACAGCCAACAGGAAAAGTGTAGAGCAAGGGAGTGTTATAGATCTTTGTCTATTCTGCATCAAGGACCTGAAATCCTTTCCATGTTGAAACTTGCTTTCAAAAACCCACAGGTCTGAAAAAAGGGGATATGTTCTTTTCTGTTATGTAATACGCTTGCATTACATAGCTCAGGAAATATATTCCAGATATGGGATGCAAAGCCTCTCTAGAGAGAGTGCCATAGGCCAGGATGCTGTCCACATCACTTGCCGCAGTGATGCAACTGTGCTCAAAGTGCAAAAGGGGGAATGTTTTGTTAAAGAGGGACCTGGCTTTCAGTGAAAAATGAGATTTATGTGTTTGTACCCTGTTCCTGTTTTGCAATTGATTTTATATTGCCTTTATATGCTGTGCTTTTCAGTATTAGAAATTGAGCATCATCAACGCTTTCCATTGCTACCCTTTCACTAACCTGTTTCTGAAGCAAGACATATCTGGATGTTATGGGATTGGGTGCAGCAAATACAGATTTGAGCATCACAGCTCATTTATGAATAAGGATGATTCTTGACTGTGAAAGAAATTCAGAACTGTCCTCACCTGTGAGACATGTTTCTAGGCAGTCTTGCCTACTGGATAAATATGCTGTGGAGATTTCAACGTTGAAAAGAAAAACATTGCTCAAATTAAAAGCTGAAACAACTTTGAGGATTATCTGGCTTCTAGGCATTTAATTGCTTTCAAATTCTCAGCTACCTAATGGATATTGTCCTTTAGATTATGAATAATAAAAAAGCATGGAATATGAACATAACTACATCTATGATTAAAATGTATATTTTAAAACTTGTACTTCACATGTATATGTACTTAACAAGAAATTAGAATTGGCAGAAAAATTTGTGTTCAAGATAACTTTTTGGCTTTAGATAATGATTTATTTATTGTAGTGACAGTAGAAAAAATACAACCTCACTGGGTAAAGATGTCATCATGTTAATGTCATCACTGTCATCATTAATAATAACAACAATAAAGTGTTACTAAATTAGCTGAAGTCTATATTTTACTTACATTAAAATACCTAATAAAATTCAAGATCCCTGATTTTCTTACAGTCTGCCTCGCTAATGCTTCTACACTATGTATACAAAGTAGGTATTGTACTATTTGTTACTTATTAGATCCTAAGAGGAATTTGCATTTTTCAAGAGCAAACCTCAAAGCACCGTATATAATTAGCTCACTGTAATTGATTTTGAAATATATTGAAAACATAAACCCTTCACCTTGTGTTCAGTTGATAGTCTTTTGCCCTGAATGATTTTTTCTGGTACTGGCAGCTGCCCAAGTACATTTGCATTTACTGTGACATCAGTTAATGCGGTATCCTTTATAATATTAATCTCTTTTGCATTATATGCGACAATAAAAATGGAATCACAAGAATGTTGTTATACATAACTGTATCACTAACCAGGCTGAGCAATAATATAACCAAGATGGGTATTTTATTTGTTCAGTTTGAATTTTATGGGTTTGAAGTACCCCCTCAGTCAGTTTGCAGCTGATCTTATGGAGGGCAGGAGTGTTGATGTGCTGGAGGGTAGGAAGGCTCTGCAGAGGGATCTGGACAGGCTGGATTAATGGGCTGAGACCAATTAGATGACGTTCAACAAAGCCAGTGCCAGGTCTTGCCTCTAGGTCACAACAACACCAGGCAGCTCTACAGGTTGGGAGCAAAGTGGCAGGAAAGTTGCTTTGGAGAAAAAGATCAGGGGGTTCTGGTCAACAGCAGCTGAGCACAAGCCAGCTGTGCCCAGGTGGCCAGGAAGGTCACCCGGAAGCATCCCGGGCTGTACCAGCAATGTGTGGGCAGCAGGACCAGGGCAGTGATTGTCTCCCTGTACTTGGCACTGGTGAGGCCACACCTGGAGTGCTGTGTCCAGTTCTGGGCCCCTTAATTCAGGAGTAAGGGAGCTGGAAAAGAGTCTAGAGAGTAAGTCTTATGAGGAGCAGCTGAGGAAGGTGGGGGTGTTTGGCCTGGAGAAAAGAAGGCTCTGGGGAGACTTTACCGTTATACAGTCAACTGAAAGGACCCAGGTGGGGTCAGTCTCTTGTCATAAGCAACTAGTGACAGTCTAAAAAAGGATACAGTCTAAAACTGGGCCGGGGAGGTTCAGGTTGGACTTCAGGAATATTTTTTCATAGAAAGAGTGATTGGGCATTGGCATGGGCTGCCCAGGGAGGAAACACTGGCTGTGACACTTAGTACCATGGTCTAGTTGACAAGATGGTGTTTGGTCAAAGGTTACACCTGATGATCTCAGAGGTCTTTTCTCGTTTAATTGATTCTGTTATCTCTAACAATGGGCTCAGCTGCAGTAAACTTCAAAATTAAATTCCTTTTGGGTCATTTAGACCTTCACTATTGTTTTCTCATGCTCTTTTGCTGAAGTGCTGGTGTAGCTGACAGCAAATGGAATGACCTTTGAAGCAGCACAGCCAGTGTTAGTGATATTACAGCAATCTTCTGTTTCATTTGAAGATCAGTAAGTTGCTGACTTCAACAGCAATTACTCTCTTCTAAAAAAGAGAAAACTTTAAATTTGCCTTCTTTAACATTTTGGCCTTTAATATATACTTAAAATGCAATGGTTTATAAGAAGGTCTTAGGGAGCTCAAGGGTATCTCAAAAACCCATCAGAAATATAGAAGTTCTAAGTAATAAAACCAAAACAGAATTCACTTTTTTTCTCAGGTACACTGAGAAATTCAAATTCTGTTTACACTATTTGAGTTAACAAGGTTTTGATGAAAATGAATCAACACAAATAAATAAAACACACTGATACATGAAACCATAAAATCATATACCCATCAAGGTGCTTGGGTTTCCTTTTTTTTCAGTTTCATTTGTTAGTTACAGTATATCAACTGCCATGTGAACAAAAACATTTTTGAAATACATAGATACATGAAAACATAATTTTGTTGCTATCCTAGAGCTGTTGAAAGTCAGTCAGAACCTAAACTGCCAACATCCACAGGAGGAAGTTAGGATGCTCCTGAGTTGTTAAGAATTAGTGGGTTGAGGCACCCACATAAAGGTTGCTCTCTGCTGACAAACACTGTACTGCCTTTCTTCATATTTTGAAGTAATATTTTTAGACCAATGGCTTATTTATTTCTTCCTTCCCCAAAGCGAAGATAAATATGGAATGGCAAAGGCAAGAGGGAAAGCTAGGATTACTTCAATTTTCCTGGAAATGCTTGAAACAATCTATAGGAGAGAACAGACTAAGCTTTCAAGATTTTTTTGTTCTTCAATTGTATGAATAAACCCAAGTGCTAGCTGAAAAACCTTTTATTCTGACAAACTGAAAAAGTCATGAACTGATTACAGTGAATACTTTCACCCTGAAATAGCAACACTATCTTCTAAAGTAAGTTTTTCCTACTTGTCACATAATGACTTGTCGTTTTAAGACCCATAGGCTTAATTCATGGATCAGACCTACTTTGGAAGTGAATAGCTGATACTTAACAAAAGTCTTGGTTATTATTGGAGACAAGCTGTCTAGTGGTCTTTTAGAGTTTGTTTGGAGTGCAAATAGGTATTGCTACTTATGCAGACTATTATCCTGTCATCTTTTCTCCATGGATAATAAACTGTATCTTAAAGGAAGAGTCTAGATTAAAGAATGATATTCTCTCCTGGGCAGCAGAATCAGCATTGTTCTGTTTTATGCAGTCTTAAAAAATTTATAATTTTCATAAAAAACAAAATTTCTGAGGTACTTGAGAAAGGAAAATTAGGTATTTAATCATGCTTTCTGGGCACTGTTAGGAGTTCAACTGGATTTAAGTTTGGCTGGCATGGAGTAAAATCTGCATACCAGATCTGTAAATTACCTAATTATATACATTCAGTTCTCAGTAATATTGCAAGTGTGACTTTTTTTTTCCGCTCATACTGAAATGCCTGCTACTGAAGAAACTAAGAGGGTCGTTGCTCCAAAGGTCAAGTCAGTCAACATGTAATATTTAGTTCTCTGCGAAACTTGGAGTAGGAGAAGTAGAGAAAATGAATAGCAAAAGGTCTTGTGCTTGTCTTTGCAATGTTTAAAAAAGTCTGTGCTTCATCTCTCCATGGTTTGGAATAGTCCACCTACTGGTTCATTATTAAAAAAATCTGTGGATCATTAGTAGTCAAGGGACAGAATTACTACACCGGTGTGGAAGATAAAATATGTTTAAGGAAACAATTTCCTTCTTCCTATACCCCCAGCATATTGGTCTTTTTTCAGATTAAGCAGTTACAGAATTCAATTAGAATATTTATGGGCCTCCAGAGTTAGTAGTTCAATTTCTTTTCGTTTAAAAAAGGATTTGTAAAAATACTTGTCCTGATTAAAAGGGAAATGTTGAAATATTATAGGAAAGACGGGCTTTGATTTTTTTTTCAAATACATTGAAAATGTAGTTTTTGAACATGGGATTTTTGGAGGGGGTATTTTTTTCCCTTTATTTGTTTTTCTCTTAATTAGTTCTCCCTGATTTTGAAATTCAGTAGATATTTGCAAGATACTCATATAACATTTAGTCTCCTCAGTGGCTGGTTGACAGTGGATGTCCATGCTGTATGTAAGTTACTTAGCACTTCTGAATGTCAGCCCCTCTGACATCAGTTTAGTTTTTCTGTCTAAAATGAGAGATATACCTTGGTTTTGCACAACAAGAATTGCCTCTTTCCTTGAGTATGATCTAACGTGTGAGTATATGTCCCTCTAGTTATTTAAAGTTGAGATGGCACAGGACTCTCTAACTATCTAGGCACATTAAAAAAAAAAAAAAAAGAATGTAATTAAAAGAATTTTAAAAAATAATTTAAAAAAAAGAATTAAAAAATTTAAAAAAATTTAAAAAAAGACTTGGTATTTCTTAGCACAGAGTTTCAATAAGAAAAGGAGCTGATTTTTGTGCCTTTTCTTATATTACCTTTTGTACAAGTTGAGAAAGTTTTCAAAACTTAGAAGCAAATTCTTCAGTATGTAATACTCTATGACTCAGAAAACCTCCCGTGTGTTTGCGAAAACAAAAATCCAAGATTACACATTTGTTTCTGTGCCATCAGAAGCTGGAATTTAAAAAAGAATTAAAAAAAAGAATAAAAAAATTTTAAAAAAATTTAAAAAAAGACTTGGTATTTCTTAGCACAGAGTTTCAATAAGAAAAGGAGCTGATTTTTGTGCCTTTTCTTATATTACCTTTTGTACAAGTTGAGAAAGTTTTCAAAACTTAGAAGCAAATTCTTCAGTATGTAATACTCTATGACTCAGAAAACCTCCCGTGTGTTTGCGAAAACAAAAATCCAAGATTACACATTTGTTTCTGTGCCATCAGAAGCTGTATTCTGACCTTTCAGAAGACAGGAATGCTTAATATGTCTTTAGGCGAAGAGAGCTTTTTTACAGAGGTTGGTCTAGGGACTAGATAGGGAGAATTATAGAGTCATGGAATTGTTTGAGTTTCAAAGGACTTTGAAGATTACTTAAATCCAATCCCACTGTCATGGACAGGGACATCTTTCACTAGATGTTGTGATGTTTCTCAGAGCCTCCAAGCCTGATCTGGAACATTTCTAGGGACAGAGTATTCACAACTTTTCCAGGCAACCACTTCCACTGCCTCATAACTCTCACAGTAAAGAATTACTTTGTAATATCTAATCTAAACTGTGGTATTCACGCGCCCTCTGAACAGAGAGAAGCAGAGAAAAGAATGATCAAAACAATTCTCATCTCATTTGCTTCTCCTGTGTTTTTAAACATGTGGAATGTGTTGGAAGATTATTTACCTGAAGGTGATTGCTTGATTGGATTCTGGTGGACACTGTTCATGTAAATTAGCCTATCAGGTCCAAGCTGTGTCGACTGTCTGGTCAGCAGACAGTCACAAGTTCTTCAGTTTAGTATAGTTCTTGTTAGTGTCACACAGTGTAAAATAGTTATAGTATAATATAGCATAATAAAGTAATTAATTAACCTTCTGATATCATGGAGTCATATGCACATCATTCTTCCTGGTTGGGGTCACCTTGTAAATCTGATACTAAACCTACTCTTTTTCTGTTTGAATCCATTCTCCCTTGTCCTGTCACTACATGCTCTTGTAAGAAGAGTCTTTGCATCTTTCTTGTAGGGTCTCTTCAGGTACTGGAAGCTCACAATTAGGTCACCCCACAATCTTCTCTTAAAGGGTGACCAATCCCCATTCTCTCAGACTTTCCTCATAAGAGATATGCTCCATCCCTCTTATCATTTTAGTGGCCTCTTCTAGACTCACTCCAACATGTCCATGTGCTGGGACCCCAGAGCTGGGTGCAGGGTTCCAGGTGGGCTCTCAGCAGAGCAGAGCAGAGGGGCAGAATCCCCTCCCTCCCCTGCTGCCCACGCTGCTTTGGATGCAGCCCAGGACACGTTTGGCTTTCTGGGCTGGGAGTGCCCATGGCTGGGTCATGCCCAGCCTCTCAGCCACCAGCACTCCCCAAGTCCTTCTCCCCAAGGCTGCTCTCCATCTGCTCATCCTCCAGATGGTGTTGGTACTGGGATTTGCTCCAGCTCAGGTGCAGCACCTTGCACTTGGCCCTGTTAAACCTCTTGAAATTCCCATGGACCCACTTGTTGAAATTTTCCAGGTCCCTCTGGATGGCATCCTGTTCCTCAGGTGTGTCAACTACACCACTCAGTTCAGTGTCATCTAAAAATTTGCTCAGGGTGGACTTGATCCCAATGTCTGATATTAAGTAACTGGTCCCAGTACAGGCCCCTGAGGGACACCACCTGTCACTGATGTCTATTGGGACCCTTAGCCATTAACCCCTACCCTCTAGACACAGCTGTCCAACCTTTTCCATCAGTCTACCCATCAAATCTATCTCTCCACAGTTTATATGGGAAATTGTATCAAAGGTTTTACAGAAGTCCACACAAATGTTGTCTGTAGCCCCTTCCTTGTGACAGACATACTCACCACATCAGTATAGGTAGTATATGAATTTTTCTTGTTTGACACTGTAAGTAAGCAAGGCCAGAACACGGCTACAAAAAAACTATTAACATGGCTGTACATAATCTTGACAGCAATATTTAGACAACTACAACAGGGAACATGGTAAAATAGCCTAGAAAATGAAATGTCAGCAAGTTGATTATTCTTTAATTCTAGGCTGAATAAAGTTTAGGATTATAAGCATATTTAGTATGGAAAAATCACTCAGTTGAAAAGAATTTCTTTTAAAGGAAGATTTCAGCCTAAATTTTTGAAAATATTAGTATAGAGATTACTTGAAAATATGTATTTTAAAATGGAGACATTAAAATTATGTAGAGTAACTGACTGATTAACTGAAAACTTTGGATTTTTACTGGGTTGCTGGCCACAAGGTTGATCTAACAGAACATGTACAATGAAAGAATGCAGCAAAGAATCACAAGAATGTGTGTGTTTCAGACAAGAAAATGGAAATCAGTGTTTGTACATTTATACTGCAGGTATTTTGACTTGTTTGTCTGCTTTATTATTAACTGTGATGGACAGCAGGATAGAAGAGCCCTTATGCTGAAACCTGACCTTTAACAAAGTGGTAGAAACATGAATTTGGTAAAAATACCTAAACAAATAAATAGAGATATGTACAGACCTTTGTGCCCAATGCTCTCAATACTGTGGAATGCAATTACAGACACACGTAGTGTGAGACAAGAAGCATCTCTCCATAACAACAAAAAAGAGCACTTGTAGGAGAAACTGTATGCCGCTTGATATACAAAATTAAAAAAAAAAAAAAAGAGACCACATAGTTATTATAGGTCTGCTGAACCTACAGATACTTAACACTTTTAACAATATGTTTGGGCTATGAGTCTGCACAACATCTTTTAGCTCCTGGTGTATCATCTGGTAGCATCTGCTGGGCATACATGCACCAAGTGGCCCCAAAGCTGTCACCAAATTGCTCCTTATAGCTGTCTTCATTTTCTAGACAATCTTTTTATCAACAAAAACCAAGCATACAAATGAGAAATTAATCTCAAGTACTCAAGGACACTAGTGTCTACATAATATGTCCATTTTTTCAACTTTAAATTTTTTCAACTTTTTTTTCTAGAACCTAAAGTAGCTGTATGTTTTATAATGCTATGTACATAGAGAGAACATTTTAACAGTCTTCAGCTAGTTAAAAATGGCATTATAGAATGGGTCTTCTCAGAACTCATAAATTTCCCACATGTACTGAGGTACTAATAAAATGACTGTGTTTAAAATAAATTCTGATATTTATTTTAAGACTCAAAAAATCTCTCAAAGTAATGTGTTTTTTCAAAACCAGTAATTTTGCAGACTTTGTAAAGGTTTGTTTTCAATTTTATGAATAGCAAAGATTTCCAGATTGAGGAAAGCAGCTTGAAATACCAGAATAATCCCTCACCAGATTTCTGAAATGAGTCCCAGCCCTTCTGAGGTGTTTGATATGTTCTGGTTCTGAAGGTACATATTCTCACAATCTGGGGACTAAAGGGATTTATCACTTCCATGAAAATATCTCAGAACAAAGTTTCGAGATGTTCTCTGTGACAGAAGTCACTCATTTACACTTCAGTGTTTTAATGGTATCCACAAAAAAAAGTATCCTGCTTCAAAAGAAAGAGTGCTGGCTAACAAGATTCTGTACCATTTTAAGTGGATGGGAAGTAAGAAACAGTATCTCTAATACCAGTGACACAGCAGGGAAGAAAGCAAAAAAATAGTTTAATATTTGACATATAACAGCACTTTGCTCTTTATTTAGCCAAGCATTTTTCTGCAAATTCAGTTCTTGAAACACTGTCAAGCCAGGACTTCATTTTTTAAAACCACAGTATGGTGTAGTAGTAGTGGAGAGAGTATTTTATAACATAATGACATGAAAATACACTAAAATAAGATTAAATTTATAATATGTCTATAAGAAATTTTAAATGTGTAGTTAATTTCTTCAATGTACTATTTATTTTTGTCAATTTTTCTGTCAGCAAATGATTCTTTGATTCCTCTATAATTCTCCTTTCAGACTATAACAGAAGTGGTGCATTGGATGGAGCTAAAATGGAATGCCTGGGCAAAGTCAGTTTATTGCAAGATACTTTGTAACATCAGTGTCAATCGTCACATTCACATTCCTAGTCAGTCATCAGAATTAAACAGAATATTTCTAATTCCCTATGTTTGTACACTAGTATTGACATAAGATTTCATGAGAAACTCTGAATATTACATTTTGTATTTGATTTCCCAGGCAGAGCTGCAGCCTGAAATTTTGGTTCTGTTCAGATTCATCAGTGTAGGTCAGTGATGCCTGTTGTTCAGTACATTTAAATTTAGTTTAGTTTCAGGGAATCTGTTTTCTCCTTATATCATTAATTATACAGTACTAGTGTAGAAAGGGTTGTTTCTTGAATTGCTGAAGCACATCTCTATTTGTTTACAATTTACTTCAGGTGAACCTTGAACTTAACCTGCAAGCTGTAAGGATTTCTGTCACTATGCTTTGACAGGCTGAGGACTGAGAATCAACCTTTTTTATTTTTTTTTAATCTGGAAAGTATTAAAATAAAAAAAATTAAAAATCCAAACCAAGTTCCAAACCCACAATCCAGCACAATGATGCATCAAACTATTTATTAATTAATTTACATATTTTAAATCAAGGGGTAAGTCTACATATGCATGAAGAGGTGCATGTTGAATCTGACACATCAAGAGATCATTCCTCATGTTGGTACCATCTGTGCATGACAAATGATATACCAGTTGGCTTTTTCATGGAAGACATGTGGCTTCATTAAAGGAGCTAGTGTACATTTATCTGGAACAAAACAGCCAGGTGGCTTTCAGCTCTGGGTGTCACCATGCTGGTGTTCGCATGTACCTATGTGATCCTAAACAAAACACAACATATGAAGAAAACCTCCAGTCCTGTTCTTGAGAGACACTTAATGACTATCCCCCTCAGATTTACATGAGCCCTAAGGCAAGGGACATGACTATCTCTGAGGAATCTTTCAGTCTGGCTCAAGCCAATTATTTTTTCAAATTGCTTTCAATAACTTTTTATGATGTCTCCATTTTCCATGATTCAGAAATTTTCCATGCTCACAATATAAAGAATATACATTGCATTCCTTCATGAAAGAAAAAACTATAGGACTGAAAACAAATTATTTGTAAAACGAATTTTAAAACCCCCAAAATTAAGTGTCTGGAATCAGACCTACTTACCTTCCCAGAAAAAAAAAAAATTATAATAGACTCCTAGGCTTACCTTCCAGAAGGACTAAAATGTTTTAATACAAAAAAACATTAAAAGATTCCTATGCAGCAGAACAAGACACTTCAGGACTTCTCCTTAATGAGATTTCATCATATAGTTTGTTATGTATCAAGTGAGGTAGTAATTTTTTAGTAGAAATCTTGCAAATATGTATGAGTTAATTAATAAGTCATTTGTCCTTTCAATAAAACATTTTCCCTGCTGCATTTTTAACTAAACCTCTCCCTCTGTATGTATATACATGTGGGGATTTTATGACAGTATTTTTTATTAAGACCTTGTATGTAGCATTGCTTTAATTATATAAAATAAAAATGTCTAAAGAACATATTTATCTCTGTGCAGTTTCTAAAATAAGTCTCTAAGATTAGCTGGTTTTCCCACCTGCTGTTCAAGTGACTGCAAAAGATCAAGAGCTGTGTAATCTGGAGAGTTCATGGAAATGAAGGAAAAAATTCTGAAAAGGGCAAACACAATCTGCTTAAAAGCGCACTTCACTTTCTGTGTCTAAAATTAGATGGATGCAGTAAAAGAAAAAAAGGGGAACAAATTGGCAAAGGATCTGGCCAAAAGTGAATGAAAAGAAAAAACAGTAAGAGAAATCTCTGTACTGTCATACCTGTTGCTTTAATAATCTCATTATAGAGTTAGTTGAGCCCCATTCCAAAATATTGAAGGTAACTTTGACGTTTCAAAGCCACAGGCATATGGCACTATGTTCTGAATTATAGTGGTAAAAATTTAGCAAAATTTTGTTGGTTGTAAAGACTGTTCTGGAAGAAATATCTACAATACATCTTAAAATGTAACATTATAAAACATTAGGGAATCCATTACTTGTCCCTAAATGATGAGCTTTCACTGGAGAAAGACTATAATGTCATGTTGTTAAACTGAATCGGGATTGAAGTGGTTTATTGATTTATTAATGGCATGTAATTAACTGGCAATCAATGAGCTACACAGAGATTAGTGTCAGTGATGTAACTCATAAACCATACACTGCAATCCCTTCAGAAAACGCTGATAAACATCCCCAACCTCTGAGCATCCCTGTGTTACTAATCCCAGGCAGTGCAATCCCCGCAGCTCCTCTGGAGAAGCCCCAGCCCATGGAGGCTCGCCCTCCTGCGCTCCCTGGCTGCGAACTCCGGGCTGGAGCTGCCGGGAGAGCCCCGCGACCCCGGCCCGGCCTCGCCCCGGCCCCGCCTCTGCCCCGGCCCGGCCTCGCCCCGGCCCGGCCTCGCCCCGGCCCCGCGGGCGGGAGCGGAGGAGAGGCCGCTCACAGCAGCCCGGGAGAGGCCAGGACAGCCCGGGTGACTTGTGTGGTGTCACACTGAGCTCTGATGGCATCTGCTCCGGCAGCACCATCCCTCCTGCCACTGCAGCCCTCCTGCTCCTCCTAGGCCTCTCTTTAGGCTGACTTTTTTACTGCAAAAGCCTCTTTATAGTTTTTCCATGAGTGCTTAATATGATTGCCGAATTTTGGTCACATCAGTTGCCATGTTTTGGGCAAACACCCTCTTGAATAGTTTCAAGTGTATTATTAACATGCACTGGTATGTGTGGATTCCAATTTGACCTCATGTTGTTATGCAGCTTATTTTGCCAGAGGAGGGCTGAGCAGCACCCTCACAACAGCTAGTTCTGTCTGAGGCAACTGAGGAGAAGTATGTGCAATAACTAATTATCTACACCTGAGATTTGAAACTTGTGAAGTGTGATTACTATGGTAAAACCTAAGATTTCAGAAAAATTAAAAACAGATAAGAAAAGAAAAACAACCTGACTATTCTTTCAACTGCTCATTTTTATTTCCCAAGATTCGTACCTACTGTATTTCCTAGATTAATGCTTACCCTTCAGAATGAGTTAATTGCTTTCTGATGCTGTGAAACAGGTCACACAGTGAAGAGTTCTCTTCCTAAAGGCATTATGTTTGAACTTACCTCTGAACAGACATAAAGAGATTTTGTCAGTCAGCCATGTTAGGAACTCTTGCTGTTTTGGTTCCTCTTTAATATGCAGGATCTTCTCCATGGCTCATGTCAGTGCAAATCCTTCTATTGACTTTATTACTCAACAATCTTCTTCTAAACATCCAGTCAGGGAAAAAATTTTGTGATCTGTTTTTTTTTTTTTTTTTGTTGTTGTTGTCATGAAACATATAAAGGAACTTGTTTTCCAGCTTAAGGTATAAGTAATTTGTTCAGTCACATCCTCTGGTTTTTTTTGTGCAGAAGGGAGCAAAGTAATTAACCTCTTTTATTATATTATCATTATATTTGCATTATCCTTCCTAGGGTAACAGTCTATATAAATTAATACTGATATTTATTATTCCAATTCAAAGGTTATGGTGTTCTTCTTCTCAGAAAATGATAATGTTAAATTCTCTCATTCTCTGCTTTACTAGCATAAGGATATATCAGTGATCAAAGTGACTTTGGGAACAAAGTTAATCTGAGTTTTAAAAAATAATAAAAACTCCTGTGTAGTTTATTATGGGACTCAGGTTTGCACAAGAAATATAGCTAAAGAAACCCTGATACTGTGAGAAAATAAAATCTTGTAGGTAGCAAGTGTTTCTATATGGCTTATTTTATAAGATTTGCCTGCCTGTATTCCAACAGGATGCCATCAAAGTGGAAATTAAAATCACTGAACACTTGAGTCACTGAATTTCCGTCAATGTGTCACAATTACAAAACCAGCTTCTGCTATATGAGTCTGATCTACTGTGAAAATGTACAAATTATTCAGTTGCTCTAGAAATGCCTCATTTATTATCCATATTGAGAAATTCAAAAGGGTGAATCATGAGTTTGACTTCACCACTTTCCCCTGAATCTGATTACAAGTCCCTCTGTGTCATGTTTTCATGTAGCTTAAAAAGGTATAAGACACATTTCATTTTGAAGTAATTCTAATTCTGCCTGGGTTACATCAGTTATGCTAGAAAGGGATTCAGGAGGCTCAGAGTATTTTTGGCATACATGGAAGGAAATCTGATCAGCTGAGAGTCTGCTGTAATCAGTAGCTCACCACACTGGGGGAGGCAGACAGGAAGCACACCCAGACAGCTGTGCTGAGGTGTACAGAGTGAGACTGTAAAGTTGGCATGATTGATTTATTTTAAAATTTAAAGGTATTAGTTAGGGTCAAGGAACTATGATGTTGAGTGAAAGTTTTTCTTCTCCTTAATTCTACATGTGGCAGCTAGTCAGACTTTATTCTGATAACCAGCACTTATTTGTGTTATTATTGGTACTTTGAGAAAGAAAAATACAATAAAGTCAAAGATGAGATCTTGCTTAGTAAGATGTAACATTAAAAAGATCAGTGTATGTAGCTAAAATAAATGTACTGAAGATTTTCATTTTTAGAAGCTTGATGATGTGTGGTTTTGAACATTTTAATCTTGGTGTTCTAGTTGACAATGAAAGTTGAAAAATTTTGTGGAAATGGAAATGCAGAACTTTAAGCAGCACTTATCATCATAGTATTAATATATGCAAATGGATTAATGTGATATAATTACAATAAAATATGAAATCAAAAGCAAAGCTTGCTTGCTGACATGGTTTATTTGAATGACTATTGCCTGAAGAGTACCTACAAGTATGAAAAAGGTTGTTCTGGAGGGGGGAAAACAAATTAAGTTAAACTGTAAAGATAAACCTCTCTTTGGATCAGGCATACAAGTATTTGCAAAAGCGACTTCCATACAGTTGTCAGCCTACCCAGGATTTTATGTGTTTACTGGAGTAGTCAAAAGGAAAATTGAGGGAAAAGCTACTATACTTTTGTTAGCAGAAAAGTGATTCTTGAGAAAATCTGGTGTTTTGGAGCATGGAGGAAGAAGGAACCAGCAGCTGGTTAGATCTAGAGATGATTAATTAAAGAATTTGAGAAAAAAGGCAATGCTTCTTTTCATTATTTTTCTTTTCAGTATAGATTAGACCACAAATTAGGTTATTAAACACTTCTGTAGAAGTTGAGATATGGGAAATATATTTCTTTATTTCAGTTGAAAATTGACCTGTGACTGTCTGAGCCTGTTTAAACACTCCATGAGGATTTTATGATGTAAATTTTAGCAAAGACAAGGAAAAGGTGAGGCCAAGAATCTGTTTGTTTTCTCTTATACCTGAGGAGTGAATCCTGTGCAGGAGCACAAAGACAAAGGAAAATCAGAGTGAAGCTTATGGGAAGAATTAGGCAGGATTGGGTAAATAGAGGTGTGCAAGAACACATCTGAGATCACTCTTTCTGTCTGTCTATCATCTATCTATCTATCTATCTATCTATCTATCTATCTATCTATCTACCTACCTATCTATCTATATCATCTATCTGTCATCTATCTCTGTAGGGGTACCTTCAAATAGGGAGACAGTCTTCCATGTTTTGTGTTTATACTTTTGTGGGAAAGGGGGAGAAATTAAAATAAAGTGAAAAATAATAATCTCACGTCTGTTTGGATATCTGTGAATCATATTTTAATAAAATTTATGTGCTCTTATGGTTTTTCTTTCTTGGAAAAGTCCTATCACCCACTAGAGAAGTAAGAATTGTAGCAGAAGGAAGACAATGCAATGACAACCCATGTTTATTAAGAGAGAATTTGATTACTGGATTTCATTCTTTCAGGCTTTTTCAAGCCTGATATGAAAAGATCAAATTCCTTTTGTATCTGATAATTTCCATGCTATGTTGTTAGGAAATGGTTTGGACTAGGGATACTACAGAGATATTCTCAGAGAGATATTTAGATTGCTGTTACTCTGCTACCTCCTGAGCGCCCACATTACTGCCTAGAATTTGTCTCCTATAAAGCACTACACGTGCTTGGCCAGATGAAAGACTGTTTTAAAGGATGAAAAATGTGATTTACAAACAGAAGCTTTTCCTAATTGGGGGTGGAGACATGCGGTGTATCCTTTTGGTAACTCCTATGAGATAGTGAGACATTTCAGGAGAAGGCATATAAACACAGAACTGGCCTGGGGCAAGCAGGCGCATGCAGAGACCCACACTATCTCAAAGCTGCCAGACACCATTAGAGGATAAGCTTTCCCTGAAAGGAAGGAAAACCTTAGTTCACAGACTTATGTAAAGCAAAACTAACATTTATGAGGCTGATCAGTCCTTTAAAGCAGAAGAGGATTTTCCCTCTGTAGACTTCTGTGAGATATAGATTGTGTTTGGTATATAAGTGCTTAAGCAGTGCTTTCTAACTCATGATAGTTGAATCCCTAATTAAGCCATACCTTTTTTATCCCAATTATTTTGTTTGCCACTCATGTTCTTGTTCTTTCTTTCCTCTTTCACCTTTTTATTTGGGTAATTAAAGTTCTGCTTTGGCATTAAAATGAAATTGAGAATGATAAAATTCACTGTAATCAAGACAAAGGTTGACAGGTAGGCCAAGACCCTACTGTCTCTTGTAACGCCTGAAGTTTTTCATGGTGATTTAAAAAAGGCTGTATTCTAATTTGCACTGAGATTTGCTGATAAATTAAACAGTATTTAAAAGTGCCCAAAAGCTAAACTTCTTACAATTTTTTCTCAGTGTCATGATCCTGCTGACTGTTAAAAAATTGTATGTCAGAACATAAAGCATACTTCAACTATTAGATTTTTCTATTCCATCTTATGGAATAATTGCTGTTTCTGAAACGCTTTGTAACTGATTTTGCAGAGCAAGGCTGTCTGCTAGGATATCAGCTCAAGAGCTCTAGGCAGAAAAGCTGTCTGGGTGAGTAAAGGCTTTACATCTTGTGGTATATCAATAGGTCATGGCAAAGAGAAATATGGGGCACTTTGCTGCTAAGTGATATTTATAATTGCTCTGATGGAGGAAATAAAATTGCAAATTAATAGAATGAGAGAAACACTATATGGGGCAGCTGGATAGTATGTTTCAAATGTCATTTCTTGGCAAAATGTATTGAGTGTCATCTGAAAACAGAATTTTCTACGGTCTGTTACTGATACTTGTCTGTACATTGGAGCATGAAAAATTTAACTTCAACAAATAGAACCCATCTTGCTGACCTCTCCTAGGTGTTTTGTCTCAACCCTATGACAAAGTGTGTTAGGAGGCAAGAGTTTACTGCTTAGAAAAATATCCATATAGAGTTGTAATCAGACTGCCAGTTTGGAGGAATGTTACAGAAAACTTGTGTTTGCTAACAGAAGGAAAAATAATGTTGCCCAATGACATATTAGGACTCAAAGGCAAAACACTTAACAATGCAGGGTGAGGGAGACCTAATAATGAAGGTATAGAGTTGAGCTTTTTAATAAATCCTTTCTTTTTAACTTTTGCCTCTGCCAGCCATTCACCTGAGTTCTACTGAGAGCCAAATATGCAGTAATTTTTCTCTTGTCTTCTAAACCAACAATATATGAGTTTATTCCATCTTCATTTCTTTCTTTGTAACAAGATGATAATTGTAAGAAAAATCAGTGTACTTGTTTCTTTTCAATATACCAAACAGTATGTTTGTCTCAATATAATTTGACATTTGCTCTTTAAATGTTGCTGTTTGCCCTCATAACTTCTGGATGGTATTTTGCTGTAGTTTCCTGAGGACAATAAATTTTTGAGTAATATGTACATGAACAGGACTGCCATAGCCTTACTAGCAGAGATTCAGCAACCTGTCTAGTACTAGCTGTACTGATGTTGCCAGCAGCACTGAAAGAAGATTGTAGTTTGTGGTTATACTAGAACACAAACTTACTGATCATGCTATGTGTTTTTCACTCCTTATTTCTCCTGGGCTTGACTTACACAGTTTAAAATGTGTTTCTTGGACTGAATTCATCAGGGTATTCCTCTTGAAATAGGAAGCTGGTACTTTCTGCTAGGAGTTATGCCAACTGAAAAAAAGTGTTTCTGAAATGTCATTTAAACAGGGGCTATGCTGTGAGTTTCCCTTTCCCCTGAAGGAAAAGTAGTATATCACTGTATTGCCTCAGGAGCAACCTGGAGATTTACTAAATCACGAAGGAAATGCATCCAACTTGTTGGTTTCCCATTTTTTTTCTGATGTGTAAGAAAGAGAAAGAGAAAATGCATGTGCCTGTCCTTCACTGGCTGAAAAATAGCTCCCTAGTTCTGCCTTAGTGCCCCTCTATAACAAGCTGAAGATTGGGTCAAGGTTTGCTAGTGCTGCTTCAACATGCCTGTTCCCTGCTCACAAATCGGCACGAGAAAGAGCATCTGCACAAGTGAAAGATAGGGAGGATTTTTTTTGTGGTGGTAGAAAACATTGATTTTATAGCTAACTGCCTTCACAGCAACAGTGCTTAATGCTACTGTTGATAGCTCTGTGAAGTGGATTGAGGGCCTGAGTTCTGTCTCGTGGGACTCGGCAAGAGTCTGCAGCTATCAATACTTCCTTGAGCCTAGATGCGCTGTTATTGCTCTGTAGCTGCCCCTTGAACTTATTTATATCTCCTCAGGAATTGCCATGAGTGTTTTGACTTCAGGTACAAGTGTCTTTCATAGCTGCAAATGATTGTCCTGGAGGCTGAACTCATGCTCTGACACAAGAAGGATTGAAGGATCAGAACAGGGCTCTCACCCATACAGTCCAGGTTTCCTGCTCCACATTGTAGTGGTTACTCATATAAAAAATAGAAAATAGAAGGAATTTTAGTTTTGCTTTTAATTTCTATTGCTGCCAGCATGCATCCCACATCTAAGCAGGCAAAAACGTGCTTCTACTGATGAAACTTGAAGAAACTTTCAGGGTTGGCTGAAAAGACTCCATAGAGCTCTCAGCAAAATAAAGGAGGGAAAGTTTCCTATTACCTCAGATCTCTTGTAGGCAGGGAGTCTAAACATGCTTTTGCCTGAGTTAAAGTGGCTTCCATTAAGATTAGCTTGAATGTTACCTGTAAGAATTATTATTTCCCAATCCAGATATCAGAGGCCAAATTGATATGGCTCTCACAAGAGGTGAATATTAATGTGCAACTTTTTTAATATTCAATTTTTTAATATTCAGTATTAATATTGATAGTAATGATACAAGATTCTGAGGCCAGTAAATCTTTAGGACACAGGCATTTTTACTTTCAAGCAGTAGTGACCAGACACTCTTGATTTCCCCTTTGCACTGAGGTTCTTCATCCCTCAACAGAAACTTGAGCACAGGATGATGCTAGAAGGAAAGGCAATTTTGTCTCCTCATTTGGGTATGACTTGTGGATTTAGCCCAACAATACCCTGAAATTGCTAATGCCTTGCTGTCTTTAGTTCTTATCTGAGGGGAAAATATTTTGTGTGGTATGTAAACCAGGCTGCACTGTGCAATAAGAGTAGGGAAAAGCTTCCCATCCTATGTATGCTGAATAATGCTGGCATCAGTTGGACATGCCAGAAAGCAGTGCTAGCAGAGTACAGAGAGAGTGTCTATCTCTGTAATTCACAATTTGCAAAGCATGGTAAAATGTAAATACTAATGTAGCTAAAAGACTTTACAAGTCCTTTCCAGAAGTGGCAGAGGTTTTTGTATTGCCTTCTTCTCTCTTTGCAGTCCTGGGACAAATTAAAGTCTTACTAAGTGGATGAAATAAAGCATGATATTAATTTAAAAACAAACCTACCAAATCCTAAAAATCTAGTAAACACACCAGTAATAGAAGTCACCTTTTAACAGAATCTATCTATCTATCTATCTATCTATCTATCTATCTATCTATCTATCTGTCATTTTACTTTAACTTCTCAGCTTGCTGTGGAATTTTTTGGCATATATTCCTGTCCATATGTGCACTTGTTTACTATACCATTTACAAAGTCCTTAGCATACAGATGGCACAAAATAAAGCAAATAAAAATTAATAGATTCCTATTACTTTATTTTCTTTAATTCTATTTTTATTACAAAATCCATTTTGTTTCTGTCTAGAAAGAGTTTAGACATCAGAAGAATGCTTAGCAACTATTAAAAGTACATTGCAGCCTGAGTGCTAAAGTAAGTCTATATAATTTAATAGCTTTTCAATTTAATGAAAATTGGTTGCCAGATTGTTTAATCAAGAATTTGTCATTGTTTGGGCAAATCATTTAATAGGAAACTATCAACAGTTTTTCACAGTTTTGTTAAGAGAAATCCTAAAGAAAAGCTTCAATAAAGCACAACCTTTGCAATATCAGGAGTTCATTGCAGATAAGTGTCAGCCCATTTGATGTAATTTTACAAGGAATAGATTGTTACATTTCAGGTGACTTAATGACACATGGCAGAAGCATTCTAAGCATTCTGCAGATATTAAATATATGTGACAAAAAATACAAATGTAGTTTCAGAAAACACAACTGTAGTTTGAAACTTCTTTTGAGAGTGTTTGCTGTGATCTCCTTATAGTGATCTTTATGTTCCTTGATAATCTTAGTGATACCATCAAGATGTCCATCAAGCTTGTGAGGCAGAAAGCCAGCAAATGTTTAAATTACAGGCCTTTGATAATTTACATTGACCTCTTAGGCATTAGGTGAATTTTTAAGTAAAAAAAAAAAAAAATTGTTGCACCCTTAAAACCTTTGATGACCAGGCTGGATAATGATGAGTTCTCGGAGAGTGGTTCAGTTGCATACAAAATATAATAAACAGAACATCTGAGAGTACACGTTGTTCAGAAGAAATCAACACTGATCAAGAAAACAATGCAGTGCTTTGTGCTGGTCTCTTGACCTTGACAACACATTTTCAGTATAGTAGAAAGTAGATGTAAGCACAAGAATATCTGTGGTGACTAAGAAGCATTAAATGAAGGCAGAAGAAATACCATATACAAAATTGGAATATGATGAACTGAGAAGGAAATGTCAAAATCATTATAATCTAAAGGTCCACATGTGACATGGGAGTTAGGAATGTTTACCTATGTTCTTGTGCTTCACATAAGGCCTTAGAAGTTTTCACTGCTGCACAAGTGGTGAAATATGTTCCCTAATTTGTATTAATAACTATAAAAGTACTACCAATATGGTTCAAGGAGAACAAACAGCATATCTTTAACAGCTCCTAAGCATTGCCCAATATTAGTGTTTAAACCCCAAATCTAAGCTAGATAGTAGTTTACTTCCTAATAAAGGAAGCTATTGCTAATAGTCTAATCTAAGACAGTAGTCACCTCTTCTTTAATTGGACTCATTAATTAAGCATTTGATGAGATTTCCATTTTTGAGAGAATTTCTCGAAGAGATAATGCATGCCCTTTTCAGTTTATTGACTAACACACTTTTTCTTGAATCCTGAAGAAATGGCTACCAATAAAAGGATGTATCCTTTCTTCTAAACGTACCTGAGAACATGAAAATGAATCATGTATGTAACTCTGTGAACAGTCAATTTTTCAAAAAAGAAATTTAAAGAATACTGTCATTACAAGAAACATGAAGAATATTGTCATTACAAATATTTCCAAACTGTTTCCAAACCTTAAATTTAGATTTAGATTTGGTAAGCCTTTATTGTGTTTTTTTAAAGTATATGTATTCTGAATTGCGAACCAGTCCAACAAGTATACCATAATCTAGAGGAGATTCCCAGTTTCCTATCTATCTATTTGTAACTGACACTGGCATTGGGTTTTTACATTGGTAGCTTGGAACAAAGATCAACATGAAATTTCAAGCTTCTATCTCAAATTTAAGTCCCTGCTGCTCATAGTTTAATAAAAGGTAATTACTTATTTAAAGTTAAATGCTAAGATTAAGGGCTTCTAGGTCCTGCTGTGGGTTCATTAAATTTGCAAAACATCATGCAGTGCCAAGTTTTCTTGTCAGTTTTAATTTCACTGACAATGTGTCTGCATGTATACCTGTATGTACACATAGCTGCCAACAGTGATTGAAAAAGACCTTTTTGCTTTGCTACTTTGTCTGAGTAAAATTACACTCTTTTCTTGTCTGTTTATGGGCTGAAATGTACATATGTTTTCCCCTTCCATTCAGGTTTTGTGAGCACATCAAACCAGAACAATACACAGAAAATGCTGAAGGCTTGCACATTATGTATGCATGCTTTCCTGCACCTCTTAGAATTATAGTTGCAGTGCTTTTTTCTACTTTCAGCACTACTGAATGAGAGCTTTTGGATGAAGTTTGAAAAACTGAAATGAACAGAATTGTCATCTATATCTCTACAAGCTGGTATTTAGCCTCAGGCTGTATCACACTTGTTGAAGGCTTTTAAAGCAAGGTTTTCAGGAGGAAGGAGAAGACTTTCTTACCTGCCTTTGCTGCTGCCAGGTTCAATGCAATTCAAATATAGTTCAGCCAACTGAATTTGCATCATTTAGATTGTTTGCCATTTTTCTTTCTCTTTCACTTGGGACATGCTACTAAACGTCTAACACATGTGGTGTTTTTGATATTTTTGTCCTTGTAACTGCTTTTGTTTTAAATTAACCTTTTCATGACAGCCTGAATCATAGTATTGTTGGAATACTCTTGTGTTGGGAAATGGAAATAGTTACTCATAAGCTCTGCTCCAGAAAAACTATTGCCTATTCTGAGTGGTGATCTCTCAGGCACAGCTTGTATTTTATCTTTGGTTTTCACTGAGGTGTTCTGCTCAGGTGTCCCTGTCAAAACTGTAGGATAGACATGACATAGTAGCTAATATATTGGCAATCAACTTAGTGATCAATGCTGTGCTGTAAAGGAGGTTTATGCTATGTTTTATGACATGAATAAAGGAAAAGCCTAGGCCTGCTAAAAACTAACAAAAATATAACTGCTCAAGTTTCCTAAAAAATTGCCTGATTTCATGATTTGTCTTTTGAAAATTCTAGAGCCCTCACAGGCTGTGTGAGTGGGTGGTTTTGCCTGTTTAAGGAGATAGAATGCAGATTGCCCACAAAACTCAGCATATTAATGGAAAATGATGTTATATAATGTACACTTCTCTCATCTTTGTCCCAGGGTCTTGACAAGGCAAGAATTTTTGTAAGAACTCTGTATCAGAACCAAAAAATTTAGAAAATATACTAAAGAATAAAAGCTATCATTCCCCCTTTTTTTTGGAGGGTTACAGTGTCCAGAAATTCTGGGGTTTTTTTGTTTTTTTTTTTTTCAAATAATCTTCAATTTTTCAAGGAATAAAGCTGAAGGGCTTGTTTTTAAAATCCTTCTGAAGCAGTAGATGAAATCTAGATAATGTAGTGAATTGCAGGGTGCAAAGGTATAGCTGGAAAAGACTAAGGTTAAAAGTCACTTAGCAGAATGTCATACATTTGCTAAAAACATCTACTTCACATTTGTGAAATAGCACTAAAATAGATTCACAGAACATTAAAGTACAACCTTAGAGCTCCAGTGGTTATAGAAGACTTTTAAGGTACAGTTTTTAGTCAGCTGAGCCACGTTTTTCAAGATCTTTCTGCTCTTTGGTGTCACTGAGGTATTTTCTGTGTGTATGTGGCTTCTTGGCATATATGTGGGACTGAGTCTGGTTTTCCCCTATAGATGTTGCTCAATTTTCACTCTGCAGCTACTCTGTCTGTTGTTTTCTCTGTAGGCTATTTTCTTGTACGTGGAGAAATAAATTACAGATCACTGTGTGTGCAGGAAAACCTTAAACTGAAGGAAATTATATGTATGAGACAGAATGGCAAACGTTACTGGATTTCAGAATGCATGGCAAAACACTTGCTTTATTCTTTGCTCATGCTCTGTACAGCACATTTGATAAAAAAATTATGTTTGCTTTTCCAAAGCATCTAGAACATGCCAAGGGTTATGAAGTTATACCTAATATTATTCTTCCTGAAGATTTTCAGGCATCTGTTTGAGCTGAAATAAATTCAGAATTTATATTTCTTCAGAAAAAGTAGGTTTATCTTTGGTTAATATAAAAATATAATTTTTTTTTCTGAGAACAAAACTTTTAACAATATTTTCCTTCAGACCTGTTTCTAATCTAAAATTTGTTTTAAAATGAGTAACATAATTGATTTCAAGTTGATTGTATGTGAACTGCAAGTTGGTGACTCGCTTGACTGGAATACTGAGTCTCTGAAACCAATTTTGACTCATATCTACTGTGGTTGGTGGAGGAAATACAAATCCTTGGATGTATGAGTTGTAAGGTGTCTTCTTTGAGATCATGCAAGTTCTATGCCATTTGAGAAGAGGGGAGATTTCATGGAAAACATAAATCTAGATGTACTGAACTGAGCTGCAGTACTTGGACAGCATAAAATATTACAGGTGACCTTTCTTGGCAAAGAATTATTTCATTTGTCAAGCTTAAATGGGCTTTGCTCTAGACCATTTTAATTTTACAAAATTGGCATTATCTAGGAAAAACATTGCTTTGAAGTAACTTATTTTCTAGTATCAGTCAATAACCGAACATTCAGGAAATATGTTGATAAATGTTTTGAAAACAAATTTTCTTAACTGTTTCCTAAGATATTGCCTTCAAACTGACAATTGGTAGCACTTCATGAAGAGTTTTTACTTTAGTAGATATCTATCTCAAAGGCATTACACATATTATTAATATAAAACATTATATAGTCTTGAAAACAAGTACTCTGGAATATATAGGGGAAAGCAGGCAAAGAAACTAAACTCTGTATTCAGATTTTCAAAACAGTATGAAGTATGAATTGTCCTTGTCAATAAAATATTTTTTTTCATGATTAATTACTTATTTAATAACTTGTATAGTGATTATGCTTATGAAGAATTGGTGAGTAAGTAGAGACAAAAGTAGGTCAATTGGGTGGTTTGTAACTTCCATGCAGTGTGAAGAAATGAACCCTGATTTAAAGAACATACTTGTATTCATAAAAAAACCCAAACATATTTTGCCCCCAGTTTTAAAAAATTTGCACTGGCATAATTGCATCAATTTTAATACTCCTAGTTTTAAATGTCAATATAAACACTAGCAGTTTTGAAAAGTGGATTACACTAAGCAACACTGAAGCTTTTCTCCCTAATTTTACAATCAGATGGTCACATATCAAAGAATCCTAGATTATCCTGAAAGTGTTTACTATATAAACACTCTTGAAAATACTACACTTCTGGCAAACCTAAAACTGCTTTGTTGCCAGTAGGAAGCTTTTACACAAGAATGAATCAATGCAATGAGACAGGTGTGAGCTGTACTTCTTGCCACTAACTGGTCAGGAACTTCACGCCACTTTAAGTAGATCAAAGGCAACAAATTCTTCATAAAAATGAGAAAGAGAATTAGTGATATTCAGGAAGATTAAATCAAGTCTCAGTTAAATTAAATGGAAAATTTTCATTTCAAGTAGAGAAATTAAACCAAATAACTGGACCTGGATCCTTAACCTAAGTGCATGAGCAACTTTTATTATATGAATAATCCAGTTGCATTCAGCACTGGGGTCTCCATCACAGGTAGGAATGGAGCTGTTTGAGACAGTCTAGATAAGAGCCACCGAGATGATTAGAGGGATGGAGGACCTCTCCTGTGAGGGAAATCTGAGAGAACTGGGTTTGTTCAGCCTGAAAAAGAGCATCAGGGGGTATCTATTTGCTGCTTTCTGGCCCCTGAAGGGAGCCTACAAGAAAGGCATAAAGGGACTATTTAAAAGAGCATGTAGTGATAGGACAAGGGGAATGGTTTCAGACTTAAAGAGGGCAGGTTTAGATTAGATATTAGGAAGAATTTTTTACTGTGAAACTGGTGAGGCACTGGAAAAGGTTGCCCAGAGAAGTTGTGGATGCTCCATTTCTGCCAGTGTTTAAGGCCAAGCTGGGGCTCTGAACAACCTGATGTAGTGGTAGGTGTCCCTGTGGCAGGGACACTCCCAGGGGGGTTGGAACTAGATGATCTCCAAGGTACTTTTCAACACAGGCTATTCTATAATTCTAACAATTCCATTAAAGTAGTAACTTGAGTAATAATTTATGGAAAGCACTGAAATTGGAGGATTTCTTATTAATTAATATGCTACAGTCTTGAAGGTAACTTGCAAGGTACATCCCAGTGTGTTTATAGGAGTCATGCACAAGAAGTAAAATAGACATCTGTCTAAATAATGAAAATTCTTGATGCAAACTTTTTGTGGAAACAGTGAAATAAAGACACACACAGAAATTAAGACAACTCAGATGCTCAAAATCCCATTGAGGTTTGGAATATATTTTTCAAAAATTTAAACTGTTCAAAAATCCACAAAATTTTATCGTAAATATGCAGTCAAAAAGGTAAAAATAAATTATTTCTGGTACTGGTATCATTTTATATGTCAGAAAGTTCATTAAAATCCCATTTATTTGGTAACATAAAGTTCTGTTGCTATTCTGGTTTCAGTGGCATCGGATGTTATCACAGCAACAATAAAAAAACATAAAAATTAAAATAAAAGGAGAAATGAAACAGACTTTGTCCTAATTCAAAAATAAAAAGTTGCTACAAGAATGCTAATGGGGCATGTGTGCTGACAGTCAAAGAAATGTGTCTGGTACATAACCAACAGCATAGAAATGCCTGAATAATTTATTAGAGGATTTGGCTATTTATTTGAACTTAAGCAGAAGGCTATTATATATTTACTGCAAGACAGATGAAAATGGTTAAGAACAGTCTTGTTATTTTTCATCCAGTATGGGTGCTGGGCTTGCTGTCTCATTTTCATGTGCCATAGGCAGCCTGCCTCTGCCAGGCCTCTGTTTGTGATTCAGCTGTCATAGATGTTGCTATGACTCTTCCCATTCACTTTGAGGAGTCTTGGACTGAGCTGCTAAACTACATTTTCCTTCATGAATAGCAATGGAAGTGGCATGTAAGTGCCAGATTTCGTTTTATTCTTAATGCACCCTGCTGGATACAGTGCATGCTTTGTTCATTCAATGAAATACCAAAACCTGTCAGAGAGATATCAGAGGCAATTATAGCACATTTAGAGCACTATGCTATGAGAAAATAGTTTCAGAATAACTAGTAATTTATTCTATGCAAATTGTTTCAACTACACTGTGCAGAATATATAATTAACAGCAATTGATATCATAACAATATTAGCCAAATTACATTAATTCTAAGTTGACTCTAGGTCTGCTTTATTTTGCTGGAATAAAATGTGACTTTTTGTTTAGTAAAAATAGAGCCCCTTGCACATAAGACAGAAAGAGTTGTACACTCTACATAAAGAGGTAAGTACAGTCTGTGGTTGTTTCTAATAATATAGATATTTTTTATCTTTATGAGTTTTTCCGAGTAATAATTTTCCATTGGTTTTTAAGATAGCGGTCTTATAAATGGGGATCTATAAGAAAAAACTGGTGATGGTCAGTATTGGGGTATACTTCCCTCCATGAAAATATCAGAAACAAGACATTCTATGAAATTTAGCATACATAAATGCTTATGTAGGTATAGTAAAGAAATAATGCATTTTAAAGGATCACAGAAATTTAATAACTGATTTTAAATGTCTCTTTGACCCTAATTTGTGACCTGATCATCTGCTTGTACAGAATAAGTTAAAAAAGGTAAGTGACCCTTTCTGTTGCATATAAATCAGGAATTATGACAAACATGTTCATACACTCACATTTAAAATTCAACACATGGAACTAGGCATAGTGCAAAAAAAAGTAACAGAAGAGTCACTTCCAGTAGCCAGAAATAATGTTTATCACAGAGATACACTAAGAGTTCGCACTTTACATTTGAGAGAAAAACCTGAGAAGTGACTTGATTGCAGTTTATAAGTACTTTCAGAGAGAGAAAAAGCCAGTTCCTTAAGTACTTTGCTATTTTCCAGGGAGATAAACATGTTAAAAAGCCCCAGAGGCAGAAGATGGAATGAAACCAAGAAACAGATTTTGAACAGTGAAAGTGATTAAACACTGAAATAAGTAGTAGTGGATCCTTCATCTGTCTAAAAAACATCACCTGCATTCTGGAAGGTATTAACTAAAAAATAAGCTACTTGATTTCATGCATCTGTGTTTGAGTGATACAAAACAAGCTGGTCAAGAGTATGTGCAACAAGATGATCTTATGGCCACAACAGCAGTTAGGAATGGGGAGAAAAAAGGAAGAGTTTTAAGTTGCTGTCCTACCATCCAGCAGGCAATAGATTTAAACAATGTAGATAACATTTTTGCCTTTTTCTCTCTGTCTTTACATGCAGCAGAAAAAGAGGGAAGGTAACTACTCCAAGGGGTAATTTAGACAAAGAATCAGTGAAGGATGCTATGAACTACTGTTTTCTAATTGACTGTCATTCTATCAATCAAAGAAGATGTATAGATGGATTTATGTGATACATCTCCAAATATTTTTTTGGTAAATTAAATTTTGGTACAGAAAGCTCAGTTTCCTAGGGAGAAAAACAACTCATCTTCTTCTGTGAGAAAATTCTTTATCTATTTAGGAGTCACCTCTGAATTCACACAGGTAAAGGAGGTAGTTACACACTGTATCAACTGAATCATTTTAAGAAGTTCTCTGTAGAGATTTGGTATAAAACAGGACCACATATAGATCAAATGGTTTCTAGGCTTTGCATCAGCCATTGTTAAAAAATAATTTTCTAGTTTCTTTCCTCTAGAACTATATCTGCAAAGATAGTCTGATTACTTATCTTTTTGCCTGTCAGCCCCATAAAAATAAGTTGGCACTGTGGGCAAAGAGTAGATTTTAAAGGAAAAAAGCAATCTTTACACTAGTGACCTGCTAAAAAAATACTGAATGAGAGGAGTGTGAAAATCTTCAGAGGACATTTGCTGGCACATATTTTCTATTTACAAGCTTCAGTGCTAAGTTGAGGTGTATCATTCAAAGACATGGAGTATCCCCATCTATAGAAAAGTAAGGGCAGGATAATGATTATTGAGCGTTTAGCCCAAACTACTTATATTTCAGTTTGGCCAATATAAATGTCTTTAAAAATAAGAACTGAGACATGTACACCTGAATTTGGAATTAAATAAAGTTTGCATGGAAATAAATAACATTTCACAATTATTTTCTAAAACTTAGATCCTTTTAGTAAAATAATCTATTGAATGGGTACAGGGGGAGCAAACACCCTCTTACCAGCAGGCTTGAGTCTACAGAACCTCACTGGAGCACTTAGAATCTTAAACTGTGGGTCTTGGAAATCATGAAAATTCCCACAGATTAACAAAAAGACAAAAATTAAATAGATTAGTGAATACCTGTATTGAAAGTATTTTCTTAGTGTGGAAAGGGATGCATTTAAGTTTTGTTCTCTCAAAAATAGTAATTCTTTTGCTTGACATCTACAAAAGTACCTACACTGTTACTGTTAGTCTGGCTTACTCATGTAGAAAAACTTGTCCTAGTATATGGAGCCACTTAGACTCACTTAATTATTCGTTACTGGATGTACCAATTTCTAGTTCTTAAAAACTCTAGTCTTGTTATTGCATTTAAATCAGTTCCACCTCTGGGTAAAGAAACAACTTTCCATTGTGTCAGGAACATATGGCAGCTTCTAAATCTATGGATGAGAGATTTCTTCAAGTAGCTTAGAAATAGTAATATAGTAGTGCTGTAGTATAGTAGCGCTATAAATATGCATGCTTATTAACTATGTTTCTAATAATAAGGCAGTGAAATATTAAAGTTTAAGAGTATCTCACTGGGTTTTTCTTAATATATAATCTTTCTGGCTTTATGATGTATATATGCTGTGATACAAGTAGCCAAAGAATTTGAGACTGAGCAGAAGATACCATATAGATATATATAGCACAGATAAGCCATGACAATGTCCAGTTTGCTAATTGTAAAAAAAAAAAATCTTGCTTTCCTTCAGCCATAATCTCCTTTATTGTTTTTGTCTATCCTAATTATTATTATATTTTTATAAGATGAAGATAAAATATGATGAAATATTCTAGTTCTTCCTAATATGAAAAGCCACTTGAAATAAAGCCAAGTATTAAATATAAAAGCTAACCCATCTGGTTTTTGTCAGACCAGAAATCAAATAGGAGACCAATTGTCTTAACTCTGTTTTAGTGTAGAACTCAGGCTTTGAAACTGTCTGGACAGCTATAAGCATTTGCTCAAGATATAATAGGTGATATTGAACAACATATTGCATGGCTGAATGCAGGACAGAACTAGAGCTTTTTGTTGACATGAAAATTTATCCCTTCTGTTGACTGTCAAAGCAGGATATAAAATAAGCAAACACCACCAATATAAAAAAGTAACAACAATTAGAAACAGAATTAGTTTTCCTATTCAAAATACTGTGGCAGATTTTAGTTGTTTACCTTATCCTGTCTTTACCACAGAAATAGATCTCCAGTTGAAACAGGCAAAGTAATGACACAACACTCAGGGTAGTTATTGACTTCTGATGCTGAAATTTACTTCAAGATAATCTCCACGCTAATGAAATCCTCTCAATGTAATTATTCCTCTTGAGGAATTTTTAAAACATTTCTACTTTTATTGACTTGTTCAAATGGACAACTATTTTGTCTTTCTTCTCCAATAACAATATTGATTTTTTAGAAAATGGCACAGTCAATCAGCATTCGCTGAATTTGTAAATGAAAAAAGTTGCCTCCTCAGAGCAACTTCAGTTTTACTTCTGCAGTGCTGTTTTCACCTGGAATTGATCAAAAATTCATGGAGTCTGACTCAGTTCTTGAACCGCTATATTGGTTCTGCGTACATGATAAGGTTTTGGCAGCAGAGAGGCTACATGCATGGCTTCTGTTGAGAATATCTCAGAAGCTTCTGATATGTCTAACAGAGACAGCACCAGAAAATTCTGAGACTGAGCTGACACCAGTCATAGCTGAAGTCATCATGGTAGCACCTGTGGGACCATGTAGTTAAAAGAAGAGGAAATAAAGGTCCTCTTGGGGAACAGTATCCAGAGGAGAGGAATATAAAAGAGCAACAGTCCTGCAGACACCAGTGAAGATGTAGTGGGAGGTGGTGCTTCAGGTTTTGGAGCAGAGGTTCCCCTCCAGCTCCTGGACCATGGTGAGGCAGTTTGAAGACCAGCAGAGTGAGGGCCCACCCTGGAGAAGTCTGCTCTTGAAGGACTGTGTCCTGTGGAAGGGACCAGCACTGAAGCAGTTTGTGAAGTACTGTGGCCTGTGAGAAGAACTCATTTGAAGAAGTACATTGAGGACTATCTATCATAAGAGGGATTCCACTGTGAAGGAAAGGAGTTTGCAATGCCCTACCCATGAAGGAGCAGGAGCAGCAGAAATGTGATGAAGTGACCACAACACCCATTTCATCTCCTTGCGCCACTGGAATGGTGTGGGAGTGTAAGGTGGAGAAATTTCTGGTGAAGTTGAGCCCAGGAAGGGATTTTTAACGTTTGGGTCTTATTTCTCATTATCCTACTGTAATGTGATTGACAAGAAAGTAATTTTCCCATTTTTTTCAGTCTCTTTAGCTCAGATAATTGTTGAGAAATCTCTGCCTGTACTCAGCCTCTGCCTATTCTTAGCTCAATGCAGGAACTTTTTTTTAAAAATTCCTCTCTGTTGTCCAGCTGAGGGGAGAAGGGATGAGGCACTTTTGGTGGGGACTTGGGAGTGCAGACAGGATCAACTTACCTGAAAAAATGATATTTGTTATAAATTCTAACTGGATCTTCTGTAACAATGCAATAAAACGATTAATGTTATTTGCATTGAAGCATCAAACATTGTATAATTCAGTAATGTCTTTGGAGATTATTAAGTAGCCAGGAACAAGCAGATTTTGAAACAGACTGAAGAATTACAGCAAGCCATAGGACACTTTTCCAAACCTGAAATTAGCATCAGAAGGCTAATTTAAAACACGAAATGGTATTATTTCATTAAATAGTAACTTTAAAACATTTTATTAGAAGAGTTAACATTATAATAAGGTATATTCTTTGTAAAGGCTTGAAAGTTTTATAGTGTTTAATCATACGAAGATGACTTTATACATTTTTTAGAAGCACTTTGTTTTATTATTATTTGCCTGTAAAGAATATATGTATGTGGTTTATATTGATCATAGCAACATATGCCTGTTTCCACATGGAAAATGGTAAGTGGTTGAGAGTTGCCTCCTGGGCCATATGCACCTACATGTCTCTTAATGACCAACTCTTAGGCAGGAAATAAAACCCAATGGAGAATATAAGGTTATAATATATGCCATGTCTGTGGAACCAAAAACTGGGAATGATTTCATGGAACATTCATAGACAGCATGCCCATTCAGTTTTATTTTTCTGTAGGTCTTATAATGCAGTTTTTTTAATTGATTCATCTTTTAATAGAAAGTTTTCAAACATTTCAGGGATCGCTGATTTCCTACTTGAAATTCTTCGCCAATTAAGCATTTTTTCCTCAATCCATATGGGATAGGAGTAATAGAACAGTCTGTTATCTCTGTTTCATATGTAGATTGAAAAAAACCCCATAAATCCTGCATAGTTCTAAAAGTTACATAAGCCAAAACAAGAAATCTTCTTTTAATTCCGTTTATCCTGCTTAATTCCACCTGATGCACACATACACACACACAGAGTCTGACAACCCTAGTTTTTCAACTGGAATTGCCAAGAAAGGTGGGTAAAAATTTACAGAAAAGCCATGATAGTGTCACCAAAGAGAATTCTACTCCAAGGTGGCATTTTGTTACTTACACAGAGGTCCCAATCACCACCACAACTGGGGATGATCTGCTCCATTCAGGGGTGACAGCATGACACAGCACATCTCCCAGAGCACCCAGAGATCACATACTTGATAAGGTAACTGTTACCACCCTCTTCAAGGAAGAGGACTTAAAAAAACTGAAGAAATTTTTGTTGCAGATTTCTGAGTTTGCTGATGCATGATAAAGTTCCCATTTGTTTGTAAAACTCCATTTCCTTAGGAATCTTCATGGTTAGGAATGTTATGAATTTTCGACTCAGAGCAGACTAAAAGCAGCCCTATTTTTTTCTTGGATGCATACTGTTGTGGATTTGGAAATTCATATACAAGGCACATTTGATTTCCTTGTTTTACCTCCCTTTCCTCCAATTGTTGTGCAGGAATTTTGTGGCCAGTTTAGCAGAAGGTAAAGGCATTGGTTTGAGCAAGTCTAAATGCAAGTAGATGCTTTATACACAACTCCCACGCAGCTCTGCCATCACACTTCAATCCTGTTCTGTAATATCAGCTGTCTAGTTTATTTCTAGGCTGCTCCTGAGCCAGGATGCTTGCTAGACTTGCTAAATTGTACAAAATTGTGGGTTTATGCTGTAGACAAATGAATGTCCTACTGGGATTGCCAAACACATTTTCAATTCTTTGAATTTGGTCTACTTTGCACAAATAGAGCATTACTAGCTGGCTGCTACACACCTAACATGAGAAACTGCTTTACCTTTCCAATAGTTTTATTATTTTAATTTACTTTTGCTATTTCTTCTGACACTGGATGCAACTATGCCTGTCTCTAGAACATTTTTTTTCCTCTTTATTCCTTCTCTTTGTTCTTTAGTCATTTGAGGCAACATGTATGGCTAGCGTTGGGCAGCTTGCTTGTTGAAAATGTAAGCTGGTTGTAAATGTTGTGAGAAATTCCTGAAAGCAATTATGAGAGTAGAATTGAAGTAAAAATGATCAGAAGTACTAGGTCCATGAGAAGCAGGCTAATGTGGTGGAAAAGCTGTTTCTGTCTCCCATAATATCTGTAGGGATTGTATTCCATTTTGACCATTAAGGATGGCCAATGAATAGAAGAACCTGGTGATCCTCAAATATTATTTCTGAGCAATGTCTTGCATGTGACACTCTCAAACATTTCACAGAGAAGAGTAACTGAAAAAGCATAAGAGGATGTGCAGGGTATGTGACACCCTACCCTTAAGGGAAGAGAGCACCCAAGATTTGTAAATGCTTGTGGTTGAAAGAAAGGACAAAGGTCAGAGGGTCTGCAAAACTAGATGAATGAAGAAGTTTTCTTAGTAAATAATGCACTTGGCATGAAAATAGGTATGTAGTACACATGGCTGAGTGTTTTGGATAAAGGAATAAGATGAAAAGGAAGTGAGAAAGAAAAGGTTTAATTAAAGAGAAAGACAGGAAGAGAGAAAGGAAGGCAGGGAGAAGGTACGGAGGTAGGGAGGCAGAGAAGTGAGAAGGAAGTGGTGGAAGGAAGTGATGGAAGGCAGTGCGGAAGGCAGGACGTGGTGGAAGAAAGGAAGGAAGTGGCAGAAGAAAGGAAGGAAGGAAGTGGCGGAAGGAAGTAAGTGGCAGAAAGAAGTAAGTGGGAAGGGAAGGGAAGGGAAGGGAAGGGAAAAGACCAGTTCTTTCTTTTGTACCTTTCTGGATATGAGTTGAAGGGTTTTGGGGGTTTTGATACTTTCTTCATTCTGTGCCCACTTCTTGGCCTCATTCCAGTGCTGCTGCTAGACTTTGTTGTACTTATCTCTAGGAATTAGAAGAAAAATGTTCACCCTGGAAAATTCCTGTCCTACTTCTTCATGGCCCTCTTCTCTTAACCACACCTTGTTCTTTCCCACAACATGTTATTACTAAGAATGCTTGTTTTTTACTAAAAATCTTTGGTTATTGCTCAGAACCCTTG
Source organism: Passer montanus (assembly GCF_014805655.1). NCBI lineage: Eukaryota > Metazoa > Chordata > Aves > Passeriformes > Passeridae > Passer > Passer montanus. The sequence continues at coordinate 269,523 of NW_024366580.1, forward strand.
TCAGTTATTACCAACAATGCTTGGCTGGCTCCACAACCATCCAGCTATTGGTGTTTGAGACTCATGCATTAACCTTTTATCTTCTGGGATTCTATACTTAGGTTCTTGTTTACTGTTTCCACTCAGCAAAATATGGGACCAGTGTCTTGGAACTTTTGAATGCTTCTTATTCTGATATATCATTGTGGGGAAAAGAATGAGGGTAAAATTACCTTTTAACAGTCAAATATTCTGGTCAGGATGCCCTACACCCCCATCCCTTGCCTCAAAACATAGTACAGCGGAAAATGACGTTGCTAGTCCCTGGAGAGAATGTGGTCAGCATGGCTGACTTTTAACTGCTGCTGTTAATCAAGGGAAATAAAGTGCATGTCTTACTGTTGAACCAGCAGCTGGGATGAAATCCACACACAAAATACAGACTAAAGGAGGGATTAAATGGAGGGTGGAGTGGAGTGAAGTGGAGACACCACAGCCAGATCCCACTGAAATGCTTGTAGAGGAGGGAACTCAGTTGTGCTTTTATCTGATATACTGCACTGCTGCTGTTAATCAAAGGAAATAAAGTGCATGTCTTACTGTTGAACCAGCAGCTGGGATGAAATCACTCTCCTCAGATTTGATACTGATGTATATCTCCATCCCAAGATTACCTCAGATGTAATACTGATGTTACCTGCCTCCAAAGTACAACCACCCTTCACTGCGTATGATGTTTGGCACTCAAGCTCCTCCTAAATATAAGAAATATATGTATAAAAATATGTTTAGAATGTAGAGAAGTGAGGGAAGACTCCATCATAATTTCTGGGACTAGTCAATGGGCTGAACCTGTCTTCTTCTCCATAGGGACACCTATTGGGTAGGAACCATAGTCTGTGTTCTGAGTGATTACACTGAGCTAGTTTTGTTAGGGATGGAACATGTTCGTATATTGCTTTAAATAGATTTTTGCAATCAGATACTATCACCGGAAATCCTCGAACCTCAACATTTCACAGTTTTATTAATAAACGGTGTTATTCTCTGAATTGTGAGTATGAATCTTTTATGTGCATTAGCAGTCACTGGCAGTAGGTAATATACTCAAATTAAATTGTGGAGTCCCAGGGGAATTCTTTCTGTGGGCTGGTGATCCTGAACAAGTGAGTCAAACTGGCCTATCTTCTATTGGAATGCTTAGTAGAAATTCCCCCTACTGGGATTCTGACTGACTGGTCAGGCACAGGGGTCTCAGTTTTCCTGGGGCATTGGCAGACTAATCAAACACAAAGGGTTTGAGGAAATTTTGCCCTTTCACATGTAAATCTTCTTTCCAGAAAATAGTATTTAAGGTTATGCATAAAACAACATCCCAACACAAGCTCCATCATTCAAGTCAGTCTTCAACTACTGTATATTGAAATAGATTAAGATAATTACAAAGTCCTTCTTAAAAGACAGCATAATAGTGAGAAGTCTTCATTCTTCAAATACTTGAGTCTTTAAATGAAGTTGCCTTTTTTTTTTTCCTGGAAAGGACCTTTTGAATAAAACCAAACAAATTAATTTAAATAATACATATTTTCAGTATAATTCTAGTGTAATTATTAGAAAAAATAAGGGACAGCAAAGCTTCTTTTTTCCACTACTCTGGCAATTTCTAAAGTCTCAGCCTACTAACCCTTTCCATCTTTTAGTTTGCAAGATGAAATCTACATATCTAGCTAAAGTTTCTTCATTTATTTCATAGAGCATCAAGTGTTCAGAGAAATAAATAGGGCTGCCAGTTGGATCTGCCAGACTGTTTTGGTTAAATAAGCAAATTGGGGTGTTTAAAACCAGTCTGCAAGAGTGTGCTGCATGATTGCTCCAGAGTCCAGGAACCATGGCTACAAACAGGAACAAGGAAACAGCTACACAAGCAAAACAGTATAGCTTCCTCATTACCTTGGTAAGCAGCCCAGTGCAAAATTAATGAATTAGTAAAGAAGTCTGAAAGCTCTTTTTCCTATGGACTGAATAACATGCTAAAAGTCAGAAGACTAATTCATAGACAAATCTATATTCTTTTATTTTCTCCAGACAATGAAAGAAACTTGTGTTTCCCTCAGAATAGGAACTTTTATTTTAAAATAGGTAGTTCAGATCCTAGATACTGGAATTGCAGTGCAATGCTTTATTTGAATTGGAAAGATGGCTAACAATGGGGAAAGAAACTATGAGCAAGGCAGAATAACTCCAGCAAAAATATTGCCACACTTGTGATAATACAGTTTTAATCAAATATTGATTTCATGTTATAAACCAATTAGTATCATGCTGCCAATGACAGTATAAAAATAGATGTAATTAATTTCAGCTGCAATTAAAATAATAATTGTTGGCAGAAATCAGATGACATTTAAAGGTTAAATAGAGGCAACTTTTCCCATTGATGCCCCTTACTAGACCCTCTTTATATGTGATACTACAAAACATTTTCTTAAATAATATTAAGACCATTTTCAGTATTGTTAAAATCCTTCTTTTATAAAACCTGCATATCCTTTGAGCTTTTCAGGGTTTCCTACGCAGCCTCATATCAACTCTTAGAGCTAGATAGGCAGAATGCAATTATCTAGATATACATGATACCAGTGACTTGTAGGAACTAAAAGAGAGCCAGGGAAATCCTGGTAGGTATAGCAACATAGCCTGTAATTTCTAACATTCTTTAGATGTAATTTATGCCAGATTCTTCACTTGGACAAGACCTGAATTCCTGTGGTTTTTTTGCTTTTTCACTGGCTTTATAATTCTAGAGGTCTCAGGTCTTATATAGAAAGAAAATCTATAAGAAATGTGGATAAAAAGTTCCTAGTGCTTACATACATGGTTTTAAAGGTTTATTTAACAGAAATCACTTCAGACTCTTTTGAATCTCATCTGCTTCTGTATCTACTTTATGTGAATCTTGTAGGAAAATATAACGTTTCTCATGATGCTATTTTTATCCTTTTTTTAGTATTCATATTTATGACCATAAGTAGAAATTAACATCTTTTATTCTATCCCACAGGGTAAGAAGAAAATAAAGATAAAATAGCTCAGGATTGTTAAAAATGTATTGTCTCACAGCAGATAATGTTTTGGCCTTTATTGGAATCACTGTGAAGAATTAAGTCTGTGTTTTTGTCAAAGAGTTGCAAAATAATGTGAACAATTTATTAAAAAAAAAGAAAATTTTTCTTTGCTACCAATTCATCTTAAGAAGCTTGCATTCATGAATCCTTCTTGCAGTTAGTGGGGATTAAAACAAAAGTAACTCTCTCAGTGAGTTGTGATAGAAGCCAGGTTAGAACAGGTCTTCCTGGGCAGATCCTTTGTGATGCTACTCATGCTACTTAAATGACTCTCCCCTCCCCTCCCCATGAAAGGGCATAGAAAGTCACATGAGAAAATTAATAGCTTTGTCACCAGAGCAGCACTGGAGTAATATGTGATATCTAATGCCCAGGGCAATCCAATTAATTATGAGGAAAGAATAGCATATCAAATAACTGATCACTAAATGAGAACAATCCATTTTGTACACTAAACAAGAAAAGAGCCTATGAAGAAGGCTATGACTTTGTTAGCTTAATAATGTAGCATAACATATACTCACAATGTTTTTGAATCAACCTTTTATGTCCAACAGTTGTTATATGACAAAAAGTCCCTATTATGATTTGAGTTTTTATATAGAATAAATACCTTTTAATTTTTTTGTAGTGACACTTGTGAGAATCATGGTACCTGAAATTGTGATTTGCATGTGGGGTGGGTGGTTTTCCTTGGCAAACTTTGAGTTTTGGATTTACATATGAAAGACTGAGAGGGAGATGGGCAGGAAAACATTAGGGGCTTTATTTACAACTCTCCTGTCTTTTTGCAGTGTGTTAGCCATATGCTGCCAAATTCTGTTAGAGCACTGTCATGTCTGGTCTGCTGTAACAAGACAGTAAGAAGCAATGCAAAGAACAGTAAACAAATATATTCAAATATTTCCACCATACCTCTTTTTGATAATTTCAAATCACTAATGGGTAAATCCTAGCAGACAGTTTGATCTCTTCATGGGAGTGGTCCACACTGCTTGCTAGGACTAACTGCTATAAGAAATCCACAGCAGTGTACTGTATTATTGTGAATTTTTTTACCTGTGAATTTATTTTCAGAAGGCAGAAGCGTGTGTATCTTTGAATGTGTAAACACCAAAATTATCTCCAAAGCTTACACCTTGCCAAGTGGTACCCTATCTGGCTGGTTGCTACCTGATATCTGATGGGTAAAAAGAAATTTTCTACTATGTGTTTCATTACATTTAAAAAAATATATCTGAATTAAATGTAATGTTTTCTCCCTTTTAGTCAATAAACAAAGCTTTAAAGCCGTAAAAGAGTGAGGAAAAGGACTTTCTTCCATTATAATTCCTATTGGGGGTAGGACACATAATTAGAGTGGCTTCAGTTTATCCACAGCTGTGGGCTCTGGACTGATTAAAAGTATTTTCAATGAAGAGTAGAAAACACAGACATTGGAGTCTTTGATATTATTGTTTTGAATGAAAAATTAAAATGTAAAGTGTCTTCAGGATTTTAGAAGTTTGTCTTCAGGATTTTTGTGTCTTCACCTTTTGTTGAAATTAGTAGGACTTTCAGATGCTAGTCTGTCCTTCAAGAATCCATGTATCAAGTGTTTTCTAAAACCCTACCATCTCCTGTCAACATAGTTTACATGGTTAAGATGACTTGAAGTCCTTAAAGGAATTGTGTCTCATTGTTTTGCAATTCCAGACTATTTAATTGATTATTTTTGAGACTAGCTGCTCTGAATGATCATTGTAGTCAGGCTACATACCTCAAATATGGTTGACTCTTTTCAGCTGGTTTCATAAGAGATATTGAGCATAACTTTTGTCATTTAGATATGAGCAAAATAACCTGAAAGGGAGTTGAAAGATCACCACCACAGATTTTCCATGACTCCTGGGAAAGAATCTGCCTTTATTCCAGTGTTTGCAAGCCTGCACTTTCAATTCTGACTACCAGTTTCTGGCAATTTTCTAGTTTCTTGTCTACTGTTCTCCCTTTTTTTTCTTGTTTGTACTTGTTTATTTTCTGTTTGTACTGTTGCTGTGTTGGTTTAAAAAAAGCTGTCTGAGTGCACCCCAGGTCTGTTACCGTGTCAGCCTCATACTCCATTTAAAGAGCAGAGTTGGCCAACTGCTGGATTTTTTTTCCAGCTCTGAGGGATAAAGTCCCTACATAATCCTGAAGTTATTTTTTTAAAGATTGAATGTATTTTGGCCCTTGTCTTTTGATAGATAGATACTCTCTAAAGCTTTTCCAACAGTTTCCTTCATCTCACAGTTGTTGCTTGCGAGAAAAGTATTCCTTTCTCCAGATCAAAACATTTGCCTAGACCCTGTTGCCCTCCATGCCATCAGACATCTGCTGTGTCTTTTTGTAACTGCCTTGTGGTGTGAAGTGTTAAATGCCTTTGAAATAGCAGCCTGTGGAAAGAGTGCACAGCAGATAAATCTATGATATCTTTCTGGAAATCTGGCAAGTGCCCTGTCAATGCACACAATGACAGAAAAGGGGTATTTCCTCAGACATATCTTCCTTACTCAATCTTTAACATTGTTTCCTCATTTTAGCAGTGACATGTTCAGTAACGATAGTTAGATAATCATTCTTTTATGCCTTTATATAAATAATTGTGTTGCATACATTAATGAACATTTCTGTGAAATTTTAAAAACATTTTTCTTTGGATTTCTGTGGTTTTTTTCTTGCATTTTGTTCAATGTATTGCTATGGTATTTTGTAATTGCTGTTCTGGAATGAAGGCATCTAGGTATGTCATAGAGTCTGCTATTAAAAATTTAAACTCTGTTATTGTATTTGAATTACAAATTCCATTGTGAAATGCAAGTACTGTCTTGATATCTTGAATTACCTTTTAATTATGATGGTTTCATATACTGTTCTTGAAGATGTGAAAGGTGACTGTGTAAGTATTATGTTAAAATATTTTGTGTGGCATTGCAATGGAGACTACTATGACTTACCATATGTGACAGAATTTGAAGTGCTGTAATTTCATTAAAACAGAGATTTAACATAATTTTGGGTTACCAAGAGAAGCATAATTATTCCATACCTTTATATTAATTTATCTACATTTCTCTTTGCCCCGTGAATATGCAAATTGAAATTTCTCCCCCCTGCCACCAAAAAATAAAATAAATCAAGATATGAACTGTTTCTTTCTCATCAATAAGACCCTAAAATTATACAGCTTAAATATATCAATAACTGTAATGCAATGGGGAGTGGGTCGGAGATAGAGACGACCATGCGCCCAATGTTCATATGGTAACAGAGAGTGTTTATTGGTTCAACCCCTCCTTGTAAGGCAGTTTTGAGTGGATAGCTCATTGGTCTTATCTTTTAACACTGCCGAGCTCCCAGACCAGTGAGATGACTGCAGCTTAGGATGGAATGTAATTGGTTGAGGTTCCTGTTCGTCAGTCCAGAGGCTGGTTTATGGAACCCTCTGGGTTTCTTATTTATAGCCTAATAAATTGCCCAGTACAAGCCAGCTTGTACTGTGACATACTGTGACAAATAGCTATCTTATTTTCTTTGTTTTTAAATAATTTTGTTTTACTCACAATTATTCCTAATAATATATTAGAAACAGTGGTTTGCAGCTATATTCATTTACTTCACCTTTTTAAACTTGTTGTTCAAGACAGAGCTTTGAAAGCTAAAACCCAGATGTCTTTATCTCTGTATGATCACTGTTAGCCAGTATCAACTTCTGGATCCATAGTTCTCTTATATTAAGAAGAAATCTGGATAGTTTTTTGAGTAGAGGCTTTATTTCAGGTGATTACATAGAAGAAAATCTGTAGCCTTCTCTGGCTCTGCCCTGTAAGATTATATTTTGTAGGCCAAACAATGGAGAGCAGGTTTGAGGACAGGAGCTGAGGTAGGAATATTTGCCAGTCAAAGACTAACATACAAACAAATAAGAAATGCAGGATCTAATGCGTAATAAACAATATGTGAAAGGTAGCTTGTGCTACTCTTTTCCTTACTGATGCACACTGAAATTTTCATTACTCTGTGGTGGTTGGGACAGGAAACTGCTATTTCAGATTTTAATTTAGTGCTTCTTCAGGCATCAGTTGATTCTCTTCTTAGCAGATTATTTTGCTTTTATTTAGAATGATGAGAATAACTCTGGATAAAATGCATAAGATATATAATGCATATTTGTCTTGCATTGTCAATTTTGTTTTGCCCATTGTCAGATGTGTTTGAAGTTAAATTATGTGTTTGATCATATTATTCATTGAAGCATGTTTAGTTTTTAATGTCTGTGGGTTAGCAATGTGTTATGTGGAAAACTGTTATGAATTTTTATATTACACATTGAATGATGAGCTTTTTTGAGATGAAATAAAATTGTCTGGATGCAAATAAAACCCACATAAAACTCAGTTGTTTATTTATGAAGTCTTCTGTAGATTAATCCAGAACAAAAGACTTAATTTAAGGTATAATATAAAACAGCAAAGGAATCTATAAGGAAATAAATGACACTAGATAGGTAAATACATGAAAAAGAAAGCATGGGTCCAAGTACTGTTTTGGACTGTATGCCATTACCCTATCATTACTTTCATGGAGAAGAAATGCCACAATTATTTCTGTTGGCAACTACCCAAATTCTTATCAGACTTGACCCTCTGGTTTTATGCCTTTTTTCATATTTTAGGTAAAACAGAGTTTTCAAACTCTAGTTGAGCATCTGCAAAATCAAATATTGCAGGTAAAGGTCAGGTGAAAACATGTTTAAACACGCTGTTGGGAGCTAAACACATAATTTAACACTTCTTTCCTTAGTTACCTTTCTCTCTCTCTTTCTCTCCAGTCTTTGCTTTGAAACAAATTAGTGTTTGCAAATATGTGAAATAAGAAACCAAAAGATTTGGGCTCACACATTTAGATGGTAAAGACATTCTTGCCACAGTCATCTTAGTAGGCCTTTTCCAGGTGTCGAGGGCCAAAATGATGTGGAGATTTCATGTTCAAAAGCACATTCAACCAGACTGACATGGAAAAACATGGTTTTTTATGGCCTTTTGTAATGCAAAATGCATGCACAGCAGTACCTCTGACTTCACCAGTTTCTGAGAATAGAAATTCTGATAATAGGTTATCTTCTGAGGAATGATATAATCTTTATGAATTTATTGAGTCTAATATGGGTAAAATGTAATGGCTTGTGATATGCAGGTGATTAAATAAGAAATTTTTCATTACTTTCTGAACTAGACTTTTATGAAAGGCTGTAACTCCAGAATATGTCTTTTTGAACTTTCCATTAGTACCACTGAGAGGAGGCTGTCAGTGAATAAATTTTTTTGGACACACATTCAAGAAAAAAATACAAAACTTAAGCAAGCTTATTTTTTTGTGTGAAGTTAAATGCCATGACTCTAATGGAGTGAGCATTAAGTTGTTATTTCAGTACTCAAACACACATAAATGGCATTCTGATTTAAGTAGGTAGAACTAAATTTGGCCCTAATTTTACAGTACTTCTGTGATTTTTTCTTTTTCTTAACTTTTTTCTTCATGAATACAGAGCCTTTTTATAGAGCTTCTGATGTGACTGAAATGCACAGAGATATGAGGCTGTTGGTTGATGATCCACTGTCACTCACTGATATTAGCTGATGTCAGTGAAGCCCTCCCAGGAAACGTTGGCCTTTACTGGGTCACTGAGAGATTGCACTCTAAAGAGGAAAAAAAAGTATACCTTTATCATGTAGAAGAATGTGTTGAATTTACTTACTGAGTTTCAAGGCTTTCATACACAGAAAGAACAAGTTCAGGGGGACATTAAATAGAAACTCCAAGTGTGACAGGAGGTTATTTCATATTTCATGGAATATTTCAAATATAAAAGCTCTTCTCTATACAGAACCTCTCCTCAAACTTCCAATAGGAGGCGTACAAGAAATAAGAGGAACAGTCATATCCTGTAAAGCTCCTGATTTCATAAAGGTTGTATAAATTGACTGGCTCCCAGTTAATCCCTTCATATTGTTCCTAGGTTGAAATTTTATCTGTATTTCTATGTGACATGCAGCAGTTGATTTACCCACATAAGCCTAAGAAAAAATTTAGTATCTATACTGGAGTTTCTCACTGCATATGCTCTTATTTTGTCTTGAACTCCCTTTGTTGCCAATGGATTTTCTTGCATAATAGAACAAGTAAAGCATGTCCAACTAGAAAGCAATACGAGATGAGAGATCTCAGTGTTGTATGTTGTACTGAATTTTTTTGTCATTCTGAAATGAAACTTTTTGAACCTCAGTGACATTACAGAAGTCACAAACTTTATCTTTTCAAAAAGTATGTAGAAAGTATTGTATTTTGATTTATCTTATGTAACTAATGCAGTGTTAAAAGTCTAATAAAAATATAATGTTATCCACCAAAACTGCCAGTTGGTTTATAAAGGCTGACTTCCTAATGCAAAAAAATATAATTTTTTTAACTGAATCCTTGAAAAAAAAATGTTAAGGAAAAGACTTAGTGGACGTAATCTCTCTCTTTTTTTCTTTCTTCCTTTAAAAAAAAAACAACAACAAAAGGAAGTTTCAAACAATTTGTTAGGGATTTCCTCCTGCTCCAACAGATTGATTATTCTATTTCAACAGACTTGAAAAAAAATGTTAAGGAAAAGACTTAGTGGACGTAATCTCTCTCTTTTTTTCTTTCTTCCTTTTAAAAAAAACAACAAAAGGAAGTTTCAAACAATTTGTTAGGGATTTCCTCCTGCTCCAACAGATTGATTATTCTATTTCAACAGAATGATAATTGCTGTAAATTCTGTAAACTACTAAGTTTCCTTTGAAATCAGTGTGTGAGCGAAACAGAAGTGTTTTAGGGAGGGTTTCTGAAGGAAGAAAACTGCTTCAAAGAACATCACAAGTAAATAAAAAAGAGAATGGTGTAAATTGATAAAGAAAAAACCCAGGCTGATTAAGGAAGTGTAAGATAATAGAAGAACATAAGAATCTTAAAATGTTTAGTCATGGAAGAAATACGAATTTGATGTAAGAAATGTATCTGTTGAGAAGAAAGTGATACTGAAGTTAAATTAAATCTTCAGTTATGAAAGGCTTGTTACTATTGACTTGTTACTATTGTTACTATTGAGTTACTGTTGACTTCTGAATTGAAATTTTGATCTGAATTTTAGGGAATAGAGAGGACATGTCTCACATAAAAAATAGTTCACTGAGTGTTCTTAAAAAGGAGCTGTTTCTACTAAGGCCAGTAACAAGTGCTGTCTCTACTGGAGTTCCTTAATATTAATTTTTGATGCACTAAGACAGACTGGGTGCTATCCTTTGGTAAGTTGCTGCAGTGAAACAGTGTGCCTCCTAAGTATTGTGAAGTACAAGACTCACCTAGGAACAGTAACAAAAGAAGATGAACTATATCAGTGAACATTGCATCTAGTCCTTACTTGTGTTCTTAAAGGGAATTTAAAAATGTCTTGAATCTGAAACAAGTCTTAACACACAAATTTTCATGACCTCTGCAAACCTAGTATCTTGTGTCAAAAGCTGTAATGTGACCAGTGTAGCAGTTATGTTTTCTGGACCCCTGAGTGAAGATGTTATGATGCAGGGTCAGCATCACTAATGCTGCAGTTTAAGAACCTGGATGCAAGGTCCTACACACAAGGTAGAGAAGTCTAATAATAAAATACTCACAGAATTACAGAATCTGCTGAGTTGGAAGAGACCCACAAGGACAATTGTGTCCACCTACAGCACTGCAAAATCCCCAAGAGTCACACCATGAGCCTGAGAATACTGTCCAAATGCTTCCTGAACTCTGGCAGGCTGATCCTGTGACCGTTTCCCTGAGGAGCCTGTTCCAATGCCCAACCACCCCCTGGGGGAAGAACCTTTTCCTGATATCCAAACAACCCCCCCACAAAACAATTTAATTCCCTCGGGTCCTGTCCTCTTCTTCCCCTCATGAGGAAGTGGTAACTGCAATGACGTCTGTCCTGTCTCCTCTTTTCCAGGCTGAACAGACCAAGTGATCTCAGCCACTCCTCATACGGCTTCCCCTGAAAGCTTTGGAATTTCAATGCTGAATTAGCTTATCAAGGAAAGATATGACACTAACATAACTTGTGGCTTTTTAGTCCTGAATGTATTAAAAATCACATTTTGCCAAAATAAAATTCTTCAAATCACATAACTTCCTTTTTTTTCCCCCCATCCTTCCACCTGCTTTCTCTAATTTCTACTTGAACAGAAGGAATGGCAAAATCAATCACAGATCTTTATGTGTCATGGTCACTACAAGGAAATGTGTGCATGGAGGTTTACTTTGAGAAACCTTTCATGACCTGAAGGCTTTGGAATTTCAATGCTGAATTTGCTTATCAAGGAAAGATATGACGCTAACATAACTTGTGGCTTTTTAGTCCTGAATGTATTAAAAATCACATTTTGCCAAAATAAAATTCTTCAAATCACATAACTTCCTTTTTTTTCCCCCCATCCTTCCACCTGCTTTCTCTAATTTCTACTTGAACAGAAGGAATGGCAAAATCAATCACAGATCTTTATGTGTCATGGTCACTACAAGGAAATGTGTGCATGGAGGTTTACTTTGAGAAACCTTTCATGACCTATCCCTGAAGTCATTGTTTCCTCACTTCATGTGGAAATATTTTTTCTTTTCTTTTTATCATTATGTTCTGTCAGTTTGTGTTGTGGAACACAACACTATGGGGAACTGTGGGGAGTTCTTTTAAAACAGATAGTCTGGGAAAAAATTAAGTCAAACGAGACAATATTATATCTGAGAACCATTTATTGGTAACAAAAAAGGCATTGCCCTACAAAAGAAGAGAAGAAAAAATAGAAAAGGAGGAACAAAAAAATGAAAAGTATAGTAAATACTATAGGAGGCAAGTCCCTGTCGAAGGGAAAAATTATGCATCTGACTCCATTGATATCAGAAGGCTAATTAATTACTTTATTATACTATATTATTCTATATATTTTACACTACATCTAAACTGAAACTGAACAAGAACTCAACAAAATCTCGTGACTGTCTCCTGACTGATCGGCAGGACACAGCTTGCAGAGATTGGCCAAGAAAAAAACAACTCACACCAGAATCCAATTACCAAATCACTTCAGGTAAACAGTCTTCCATAATGCATTCCACTTGTTCACCAACACAGGTACAGCAAATGAGATAAGAATTATTTTGATCATTCTCTTCTCTGCTTCTCTCACTGCTTCTCTCAGGTTCAGAGAATGTGAATCCCAGAGAAAAAGGCTGGGGAGAGAGAAAAAGAGGAGACTGAGAAAAAGCAGGCATCACTGCCACAAGGTCGAGGAGTGCCATTGATGTCCAGCTCGCTGCTGCCGGGGAGCCCGTGCTGCTCCTGGAGATGAGCAGCTCCACTGGCACAGATCCCATGGGACGGGCAGGGAATGGATGGATGGGTGCTCGGGCAGGAGGCGCAGAACCTTGGACAGGGTCGCAACAGGAATCGTTGGATCGGTGGAGCAAGGTTAGAGGCAGGTGGCCCCAGCAGGAACGGAGGGATGAAGCAGGCAGGGAGTCAGAGAGGAACACAGGGAAGCAGGACAGGCAGTGGGAGGCTTGGAGGTCAGCCAGTGTCCAGCCAAGCATCCTGCAAGAGAGAGGACAAGTGAGCATGGACAAAAAGAGCAAAAGGAGGCTAGAGACAAAAAATACTCGTAAAATTTTAGAACTCTCACTGCATAAGTACATAACATCTCAGCCATAGGTCAGAACACCTCAACAGATTGAAGGAGCCACATAAGGGATGTCAATGATTGTAAGAAAATTTAAATTTCATTTCAAGTCTATCTATCTGTCTATCTGGTAGCCAAAACCTTTGAGATTTGTGTCCACAAAGACCACTGTCTTCTACTGTGCTCTTTCTGATTGTGTATCTATACACTTGAAGGTGCAGGAATATTTGTCTTCTACTTGAGCTAGTCTCAAAATGTTGGGGTTTTTTGGTTTTTTGGGGTTTTTTTTAAGCCTTAAAATAGGGAAAAAAATGTGTAAAACTTCAGGAGAAGTAATTCTTACAAGGAAGATATTGATAATGATCAATTATATGAACTACAAATACTTGCCATGCGAATCTGCCTTTTTGAAAGGATTTTAAATTTTATTTATTTATTTATTTATTTAGTTGTTTATTCATTATCACTCATATATATTCATTTTGTAACACTTGCTACTCTTAGTACTAACAATATGTTAGTGAGGAGAGAACTGCATATAGTACTAACAATATGTTAGCAGGATGAGGAACATTGTGAGGATGAGAACTGCTAAGAGGTTCTTGGCAGAACCTCTGCCATGAAGAGAATATGAAAATGGAGAAAAATGCCTGAAGAAATAATCTGATTCAAAGGTAATCTAGACTAAGACTGTCTCTTATCCAATATTTTCTCAAAGTAATTTTATTCTTATGTCTTTTCCACCTTACCACCCACCTAAAGTGAAAATTTTAGCTGCTGTTAAGAGTGACTCAGAGAATTTTTAAATTTGATTTGAAGAGCCACTAGTAATTCACTTGTAGATGAAGTTTCTACCCAACACAAGTGCTGACGTTCTCCTTCACATTCTCAGAGCTTCCCTTTTCAGAAATAGCATCTTCTTTCATTTAGCTCTTGCTGTTCTCTTGTCTGAAATGCACAGATCAAGCGTTTATGAACACAGGTAAATTTGCATTCTGGAACCTATTCATTGTTAATTAGCCAAGCTTTCAGTGACTTAATGAAGATCATGCTGTCCTACCTCAGCTGACAAACAGGATGGTATTCTCACAGTTATAAATTGTTCTTTTCTATAAAAAACCTGCAGTATGACTTTTATATCAGAATACTAAATCTGTGGCTGAATTAAATACAGATGATCAAGTCTGTATTTGAATTTCAGTCCTAACAGCTGTCACTTTCTCACCAAACAGTCTTAATCACTAATTTTTATGACAATTTGTCATCATGCTTTTGTGAAACTTCTCTTAGTAATTTTTTCCCGTTTTTACATTCAGGCTCTACATACCCACTTTCAACATTCTGCACTCCGCCAAAACCCTTCTTTAAGTTTCAGTTCATGCAGAGAGTTAAGGGGCAGGTAGTTCCTTTCTGTCCACATTCCACAGAATTTTAGATTGAAAGACCTAACATCAAAATAATATCAAAATTGTAGAATGGTTTGTGGTGGAAGGGACACTACAAAGCATCTTATATTAACCCCCTGCCATCAGCAGCGACATCTTTCATTAGATCAGGTTGCTCAGGGCTCCATCAAACCTAGCATTGAATACTTCCAGGAATAGGACATCTACGGACGTCTTTCACTAGATCAGGTTGCTCAGGGCTCCATCAAACCTAGCATTGAATACTTCCAGGAATAGGACATCTACAACTTCTCCTGGCAACCTGTTCTAGTACCTCACCCTCTTAACATTAAAGAATTTCTTCCAAGTAACCAATGTAATTTCACACTCTTTCAGTTTAAAGCCATTCCCCCTTCTCCTATCCCTACATACTCTTGTAAAAAACCTCTCTCCAGCTCTCTTATAGGAGCCCTTTAGGTACTGGAAGGTGCTATAACGAGTCCCTGGAGCCTTCTCTTCTCCAGACTGAAGAGCCACAGGTCTGCTACCCTGTCTTTAATATGAGAGATTCTTCAGGCCTCAGATCATCTTTGTGACCCTCCTCTGGAGTCACTCCAGAGGGTCCACATCCTTGTTGTGTTGGGGCCCCAGAGCTGGACAGAGTACTCCACAAGGGATCTTATGAGAGCTGAGTAGTGTCTGAAGAATAAGTTTTACAAATATTCGTTGATACTTTTTGCTCTCAAGAGCATTTTTTCAGGGTTTTCTTGCTGAGTCAACAAGAGAATGTTCACAGGATGGTTCTTCTTTTGAAGGAACTACATACTACCCACAAACCCTATATAAGTGTGAGCTTCACATATGGAGGGAAGAATATTTTCTGTTTTCAGTTGAGAATGTGCCTCACAAAGCAGAGACTTTGCATAATGTGTGTTCATTCTGGTATGAAATGGCATGGTCATGTGAAATTTGGGAAGGCAGTGCTAGCTAGATAAGAGGGGCCTGTAAACCCTTTCTCCATTTTCATATTCTGTTTATCAGTAAAATTTACGGTTAAACTATACATGTTTTGTGCACAATCACAATCTGCTAGGAAGGACTTCCAGTGCTTTTGTGAAACTGGCCCATTCAACCATAGGACTGGTTGAAAAGTGGGGAGATTAAATGAGTTACAATATATGGCTAAATAAACATTGTTTCATACAGAGTTTGTTGTGTCTGACAGTGCAGTGGAAAATGGCAGACTGGCCTTATATGGGCTTTGATTTGTTCCCCTTCAAAAAAAAACCAAACAACCGGTTATAGATTAGATGAGATTTGGTTTTGTTTGTGGATTTTCTTTTTGCTTGGTTGGTGGTTTGTTTTTTTTTTTTTTTTTTTTTTTTTTTTTTTTTTCTTTTTGCTTGGTTGGTGGTTTTTTGTTAGTTTTTTTTTTTTGTATGGGGGGGATGGTTTGTTCTGCTTTGTCTCCCTGTAGTGTATGCCTTTATCTGACATGACATTTTCCAACATAAAAACTGAAGAATATGCATGAAGTTTTCAGAAACGTACTACTCAAATTATCCACTCTGTTTTCATTTATGTGCAGCTAACGATGCTCGTCTTATATAATTGACACTTAGATGCAGATTTGTAATTTGTTTAATTTTTGTCTCTTAAAAGATATATTTTCACTTCTGCCTGGTTATTCATGCAGAAGCTTGAACAAGGGAAAAACATAATCCTGCACTTCTGTATAATGATTATAAAATCAGAACTTACAAATGACCTATAAAGAATATTTAGGAGGAAAATGGACTGTTTTCCCTCCAGCTATTATGACATGCTTGCAAAGCTTTTTCAAAAACTGCATTATCACTGAACTAGTTAATTAATTTTATTTTATAATGCAGCCAGCAATTTAAGGTAATTTTTTCCTCCCATTGTTTTGATAGCTTTCTTTTTACAAAGATCCAGAGCTTCTAAAAACTCAGGTAGCCAAAGTATATGAAAATACAACTAAGGATGAAAGATACTCTGGGATAAAAATCTCTTGTGGCAGTTTTTGCTTTCTGTGGTAGTATTTTCGTCTCTTTCCCATTCACATAATCAAAGCCCAAGTTAATGAACTCATTGAAAAATCAGCAACTGATCACATCGTGGCTGAATGTCATAATAAAAATATTTTATAACACTTTAATTAACCCCTTGAACACCAGGGAAATATGAAAATTAATTTGCTTATTTCCCTGTGCTCTTTTCGGAGCTATTTAATTAACATGTTTTTGCAAATTCTTTATTTTATTAGTAGCCCTAGAGTTTGAGTACAAGGGGAGCTAGCTCTGAATGCCGGACTAAAACTGGTAGTTTTTTTCTCTTTTCTTTAATGATTGAATTTAATCTTCAAATTTGGCACACAAAAAAAAAATCTACAGATGATAATTAATTTTTTATGTAACTTTTTGGCACAATTCTTAATAACATTTGAGAAGAGAACATTCTGAAGGGATTCCATTGTTTTAGAATTATATCCTCAAATACAAAGTGACCTCTGCCACAGTCTCATAGATGCTTGTGGTTGGATAGAAATTTGAGTCCATGGGAACTACAGTCATCAGAAAATCAGGATGAAACATGGTGTAAAATAAGGCAGCAGTTTGTTTCCCAGATATTGAACACTTTCCAGTTTAGACATTACAAACAAGCATGAGACAGAGTGTTGGCTGCATACCAAATAAGTACTTTCATAAATAAATCACTTTACAAATTTTGCTGGTATCTGCTGAATAATTCATGTGACAAATAGGAGATGGTCAGCAATGGCTCTCCTTGACTACAAAGAATATTCCTGTTAATTGTTTTTTTTAAATGAAAAATTAGTGATTTTCACTGACTTTTGTATTCAACAATTGCGACTCAATTAGATTTAAAAAGTAACAGTCAGAGGGCTTCACATTGCTGGTAGAAAGACATGTCATTTGAGGATAACTTATATTTTTTTTTGTACTCTTTCCCTAATGGTCTGTACCACTTTTGTTCTGTTCAGCTCCAGTACTAAGTCCTGAAAAAAGCTCCTTTGTTTGGTGTACCAGAATCATCATGTGACTTGTCATTGGCCCAGCAATTCTACTTTCCTATCACTAGGAATATTTCAGGTTCATATTATTCTGAATTGATACATGGGCACTTATTCATATAAAATAGTTAACTTGTCTCTGAACATTGCAAAATGTCCACTTTCACCCTTGGAACTAAATAAAACCCCAAACACAAAAATTCCTAGTATTCAATTCTACAGTTAGGAACTGTATCTGGCTATTACGGCAGAATTATAAAAGGGATTCCCATGAACCTGAAGAAGAAATCAAGCTCTGGATTTGTTATTGCCAAAGATTTGCTTGTTTAGGATGTATTTTCGCTACTCAGAAACTTAAATGGCAAAACCTTTCGATTACAGAAAGCAGTTACATTTGAAAATATTTCAAATTT
The DNA here is from genome assembly GCF_014805655.1 of Passer montanus. NCBI lineage: Eukaryota > Metazoa > Chordata > Aves > Passeriformes > Passeridae > Passer > Passer montanus. The sequence continues at coordinate 287,238 of NW_024366580.1, forward strand.
ATTTAAATTTGAGACGATAAAGAAGATAAACTATGGGGTTGTCAATGTATCTAACAACTGCTAAAATGTACTGGAATATCTTCCATTTGAACTGTACCATACATGTGTTGCTCTAGTTTAGCTCTGTGATTTAGGTCAAAGATCTTCCTCACAATCTTTAATTACCAGAGATCTAGATGATATAAACATTGTGTTGTTTTATTTAATTTACTGAATATTCAATAGAATATCTGTGTGAGCTCCAAAATGTTTCTATGGAAGTTAGCTACATAGGGGTTTTTGGAACAGCTGTATCACTCTTCTGAAACTGAACTCTAGGCAGTCTCTTTCTATTCACAAGCTTTTTAACAAAAATTTTACATATGGACATAACTGATAAAAAGGATACATCCCTAAAAATCCAAAGATGACCACATGAACAACATTTGCACAGAGGTTTATTTTCAGCTATTGTTAAAGTCTGACTGCTCAGTGAAATGCATCAGAACATATGCATGTGTATAATGGATAAATATGGCCTTCTTTCTACCACGTGAGTGCAGTGGGATAGCTTCGCATTAAACAGATGATCCTGGAATATATGGCTGAAGATGAAGGAGTTATTTAATTTCATGTGATTGAAATAAATATATTTCTCTAAATTCGGATGATTTCAAATATCATTCAAAAGAGGTTATTTTCACTATAGCAGGTGCATCCTAACTTTGTAGAAAATGGTATCACTGTAAAAAAGAAGAGTATGCCATGTTTAGGATATGAAACAGATGTAAAAACTGAAATGAATGCTCCATCTATCCAGTCTGACTTTCAAAAGAACAAATTATTTATTGGTTTATGGCCAGTAGAACTGATAGATCTGAAATGTTTCTACTATAAAAATCTCCTATCTTGCTGTAAGAGCTGTAAGAGAGAAGAAACTATCATGGTATTTGGTAAATTTTCTAATGGCAGGGAATCAAATTTTTTCTGTATTCCTTAAATATGTAAGGCAGCAGTAACAAATTGTTACCTCTGTTTAGAGTTTCACTCCTTTTAGTATTTTATTTTCAGTTGTAATAATGGTAAAAAAAATGAGCCAAAGATGAACAGACATAACCAATAGTGCAGGAAAAATTGCCACATGAACTCAGAAAATGCCTGATGGGTTTGTTTAGATGTTATTTTTAGGGTATTTTTAAAAAGTGCCATAAATCCCTTTTATCTCTCTTGTACATTTTTAGTATTAGTTTTCCTTTTAACATAGTTTCTGTGTAGTGTATGTAAGGAAGCACTTCTTCTGTCTGAAAACTCAATGAGGCTCAAGATGCCATCTCTAAATATTTCAATTTTTACTAGGCATCTTGAATCTGCACTTTTGCTGATTTCAAGATGCTTTTGAAATACTGCAGCTCCTTGGTTGGTCTGGAATTTTCCGTCAAACATTCTACTCATGAATGATTCTTTTCAGTGAAATAATCTCATTAACATTCCCAAGACTTAATCAAGGCATTAAGCTTGAAAAACATGTATCTCTGAAAGATGCACATTCATCCAGCTTCAACTTTCATCTGTTGAAGGAGATTAAAAATTTCTATTCTGAAATATTCAGTTGAATTAACATTATTCCTAAAGACACTTCTGTGTTTGTTGTTTGTGCTTCTACAACTTTTTTTTTTTTTTTTTTTTTTGTGTGTGTGTGTGTGTGTTAAGTAAGCTGATGGCTCTGTTGGCAAAGTTTATTTCCTAGCTGGAGTAATTCTTTTGACATTTTGGATTTTGTAACATCATTCAACTCTCTTCTTGAACTATATCTGCTGCTGTAATGTTTTTACAGTTTTAGTGAGTCCACTGGTCAGTACAGATTTCCATTATTGACTTGATCCTGTTCCACAACATGAATGGAACCCTTAACTTATGTAGGTTAGCTCAATTTGTATTAGATGAATGGCCTTAAACTGAAGGAAGGCAATTTTTTATTTGGTATTAAGAAGAAATTCTTTACTGTGAGGGTGCTAAGGCACTGGGACAGATTGATCAGAGAAGCTGTGTAGTCCCCATTTCTGGTGATGTTCAAGACCAGGCTATATGGGGCTCTGAGTTATCTGGGCTAGAGGAAGGTATCCTGGCCCATAGCAAGGATTTAGAACTAGCTGATTTTTGACATCACTTCCAAGCCTAACCATTACAGGACTCTATGATTCCATAACCTGGTTACTGAATTATATAGATGGTTCTCTTAGCCACATATAAACCTTGTCACAATCTGCTAATTTCTTTATAATTTTTCTTCCTGATTATTTGTTCCTGTAGCGCATCTTTGTCATACACTTTCTCTAGGGCAAGTCATAATTTTCAAGACACTTTTAGGCTCTATCAGTTACCTGGTTTTCATCCAAATTTTGGCTAACATGCTCTTTTAATCTTGCAGTCAGAAGCATGACAAAGTACAACTAGTAGCTAAACTGAAAAAAAATTCTGTTGTAAGTAAGAGATTCTTTTGGTGGTATAACTAACTATTAGAAACAGCTATTTAGGGATGTTTAGGAGCCTTTTACCCTCTCCCAAACTGAAAGGCTTATTAAATGCTTGCAATCTTATCAAGCTATTAATGTTTTTAAATACACAAATGAAGTAACAGCTTTCTAAAGCTTAATGAAATCAGAGGACTTTAATGAGTTTTTAATTTAAGCTCCTTTCTTTCACTTTATTTCACAATATCTACTTATTGTTACTCCAGCAGTGAAGTTGGGAAGATATTGGTCTCACAAACTTTATGAAATTTTTTTTTATCTTGTAACTAGTAGTAGCAAAAATTGATATTTGGAAATTTGCATTTAGGTACCAATTCCTGCCCTTCAGTGCTTTATTTCATGCTTTATTTGTCCTTCTCTTTAGCCAAAAATACTCCCACTTGAGTACCGCATTCAGTCAGCAGGACAGTGGAGAAAACTGAAGGGAATGGGATTAATGCTGACCCTCCACTAGGAAGCTCTCTGCTGCTTTGTCTCACCTAAGGAGAACTATGCCGTTTCCCTCCAGCAACAAACTTAATTTTCTTATTTTTCAAGAACCTTACAAATTAAGAACTGATACAATTTTATTAACCTATATCCTATGTAATTTCAAAGTATTTCTTTATAATTTCTCAGTGATCTTTCTGATGAAATATAAAAAAATAATCACTTCGGAACATGCTGAAGAAACAGGTGAGACATAAAAGCTTCAAAAGTTACATTTCAGTTAACTGGAGCATTCCTTAGCTTTGCATATTAGCTTTTTAATGTGATTTAGTTTTTATGCTCTTCAAAATAAGATCTTAGTGAATAATGGGTAGCAACACTCAAGTCACCATAAAAGAAAACGACAAAATGACTTCATAAAAATGCCAGCAAAAGCAAGCTAAGAGCATTTTCAATTTATCTGCCAAGTTTCTAAGCACTCATCCAAAATAGCTTTGTGATTTTACTTCCAAAGCTATTATCTGTACCTAAATAAGTAGCTGTCAATAACTATCAGCTATTATGCTGACCTTTTTCTGTCTGAGGCTAAATCAGAACAGGTCTGTTGAAAGGTATACCTGGCTTCAGTACAGAAGATCCCATTAGCTGTTAATTCTTTAGTCATCTCTGAGGTTGGTGTTCTTATCAGTGCCTTTATGGCAGTTCTGCAACACTTTAATAGTGATATACTAAGTTGCTGTGGAGTTCTAGCTGTGCTTAGAAGAAAATTATCAATGAAAGCAGACATGATAATAAAGGCAAACATCCTTTTATCTAAATGGATTCCTTGTTTTACCTCAAAAAAATTGTCTTAGATACGTTTTATAAGCCCATAAATCCATATGTTTTATAAGCAGATATATAATGAGTTATGTCACTCACACCTCAATGTCACATTTTATTATGTAATGCAGAAAGGCTCACAAAACATACCAAATTTTAACAAACTGAGAAATAACATTGGTGCTGTTTGAACAGGCTGTATTCTTCAGGAGGAAAAAGTGTTCATTTCAAAGAAGTAAGGACTGCGGTGATTACAAAATAAGCACCAATTAATTATAATGAAATTTAATTAAGCATTGCTCAGGTTTGCATTCTCTCTTGTGTCTTTAAGGATTGATCTTTAGGAAAGACTCAAAATCACATTTCTCAGGTAAGTCACTTGTTATTTATTTGTGTATGATGAAGTTAAAAAAAACCAAAAAACAAACCCAAAACCCACAAACAAAACAAGTACATAATTTAATCTAAAAATCTAAAAAGTTTTTGGTTTTCAATTACAAACATAAATGCTAATCCTAAAGCTACAGTTCCCTACACACTTATGTTTTCTAATTCACCTATTGTCAAACTATAGGCAGATGGAGAAGGAAAGGATGGGTCTCACAAGATTGACATTTTCATACTGTGGAGAATGTGTGACCTCAGGATCAAGCTTTGCATTTTCTTTATTTTAATGTCTTCAGTTCTTACTTTCTTATGCACTGACATCTGTATTTATTATGCTACATTAAACCACAAGGCAGATCTTGATGCTTTTGGTCAATTTGAACTACTACCAGCAACAGATGCAGCAGCACCCATATTTTAAATCATCCCCAGTCTTCCTGTAAAACTTGTCTTCTCAGCTCTCTATTGTCCATAATTCAGGACAGTCAAAAGTAAACATATTCTCCATGATATTTTTGCTCTGTCTTCTGACCATTGTGCCTTACCAAAATTATTTACCAAAAGGTGATGTGCTCAAGATTATACATATAAAGTCCAAGCAAATATCTCTGAGGAAGGCAAGACTGCAGAACCACTCCTTTTGAGGTTTAGGAACTGACATGAAGGACATAATTGACACTAAATTCTCTTAACTTATAATCATATAGGTATGTTGCAATAGCACCGGGGCACTTATTTAATAATACTTGAAGGGTTTGTGAATAGATTGTCTTCGAAAAACAACTCACTGTTCAGTGGCAACAAAAAAGCACACTGGAAGCATAAGGAAAAGTGTAACACTATTACAGCACAAATGACCTATTGGCACTGTGCAGTTTTTCAGATTTGTTTTATCTGTAAATTCAAAATCACGTTAGTTTTCAGGAAAAACCCTGTGAGCTAAATATTTTTGTCTTGCCTTGCTTCTTTCCTTCTCCTTCCTCTTCTCCAGACTATGGTGAAATAATGTTCTTGAGGAAAATTGCACACAAATCTTTATTTTTAATTGAGGTTTGTAGTAGAACAAGTTTATATGTAATCTCTAGTATCTATGATCCCTATGTATGCACATCTATGTGTGGACACAAATTTTAAATGAAGTTATAATTAGAATGAATAAAAAGTGCACTATATTGATTTCCTAAAACTAGAAAATTGCACAATTGTGGGTGCTTAAAATATTTTGGTGAAGGTGAAAAAAACACTCAAAGATAATGTAAATAATTTCTTCCTTATTTTATTTTAATCCATGTGCTTCGTATTTATACAGGTGCCTGCCATTGTTTGGGCATATAATAAACTATTGCTTCAACTTTTTGGTAACAATTGTCATTTTAACATTTACTTTCATTGTCAGAAGAGTGTTTTGTTCTCATACAGTTAATGATACAGTAAGTTGAGATTGTGTCTTAAATTCAGAGAAAGCAAAGACTTTAAGAACATAATAAATTTTGATGCATCACTTACAATTTGTTCTCCACAAGAGCTTTTAATGCCAAAACCTAACTATGTAACTAATTAATCTGAAATATTTAATGTGTTTTTATAGAACACTTTTTTTTAATTGTCAAGAGATAACTGTCTTGAACATTTATAAAAAATAAAGAATGTTAAGAAAACCTATTTTTGAAATGCCATACTTTATTTGATCTCAAGTCAGTCAGAGTAATCAGAGCAGTAATTTTTACCAGCTTGAAAGCTATGCTTAGTACATAGACACAATGCTGCCTCCAATTTTTCTTCAAATTTTCCTAGTATCAACAGCAGGTTATGTTAGGTATTTGGTAAAAAAACTAATGTGAACTCTAACCTTACCATAGATAAAATGGTGGAACACTCTTAGAAAGCTAGAGGATTTGATACTGAAGTATTGGAACAGTATTTTGGTAGTTTGCAGTAAGCTAATTGCAACTCCTTTTGTATTGTTTTTCTTGCATAGTAGTTTGACCTTGGCTGAGCACCAGATGCCGCGTCTATTACTCCCCTTCCCAGCTGGACAGGAGAAAGAGAATAAGATGGAAAACAACTAGTAGGTTGACATTATTATAAGGAAAAAACCCCAAACAAAATAAAAACAAAAATAAACAAACAAAAAACCCCAAAAACCAAAAAAGTCAAGCAAAAGTTTGGTTTTGCATAAGGACAAGGAAAAGTCAATCTCTACTTCCCATCAGTTCAGACCCTCCCTGGGAATCAGGGCTTCAGCACCTGTAGCAGCTGTTCTGAAAGGAGAACATTGTAGGACAACAAAGGCTCGCCCATCCCTCCTCCCTGCCTCCTTTTCTACCTGAGGTGGTGTGATATGGCGTGGAATATCCCTTTGGCTAATTTGGGTGAGCTGGCCTGGCTGTGTGCCTCCCAGGATCTCGTCCCATCCCAGCCCCTTTGATGTGGGGCAATGTCAGAGGGACAACGCTGCTCGGCAGTGGCCAGAGCACGGGTGTGCTGTCAACACCCTGCCAGCAGCCAATGCAAAGCACAGCACTGCCAGGGCTGCTACGGGGAAATAAACTCCATCTCAGTCAGACTCAATACAACTTGTACCAAAGATATTTCATTTTATAAAACGTTAATTGTTCATTAAATGTCTTCCTTGTTATTTTCTCTTTGTAAGCAGTTTCTGTAATAATCACTGTTATTGCAATACATTAGTGTCATAAATGGAACCAGTATTACAATACATTAGTGTCATGAATGGAAAAGGAAGTGGTCTGAGATGCAATCTTGCCTCAGACTGTGGTCTACACTATGAAAAAAGTTTGCAAATTCCTATGGTAACCAGTTAATTATTATATATTTGATAAATATCACCCCTGAAACTTGTAACATACACTAGGGAGATGTAAAAATAAATATACTAATTGTGATCATCAATAACAAAAAAGAAATTAATTAATGACTTGAATCAAGAATTTTATTAACTCTGTCTCTTATCAACTTAGCAACCTCAGTATGTCAATACTAACAGAAGAGACTACTTCCAGTAGAACATGCACTTCCTTAGCAAGTTTTCTTAAGTTTCTTTCTCATACTCAAGGCATACGTTGTTGTGAAGACTGTCCTATCTGATGAACTAGCAGCAAGCTAATTCTCTTTGGTTTTTACCAAAACAGTTGTGCAGCACACTTTCTTACATTAGGCAATACATGTATTATAAACACAGAGATATCATTGGTTGTTATGGTAATAGGGTTCATATCATTGTCTAGCTGGATAGGGACTAAAAGAAAACTGCTAAGTCTCCCATAGGTTTCAACTGTGTCATAAAATTTCAGAAAAACATGTTCATGGGCAGTAAAGCAATGTATTGAAAACTTTGTCAACAAAATCCCCACCAGTGCAATCCATCAAAAGACAGAAGACAAAGTTTCTATACATGTATAGAAGTAAGATAAAAGGCCTGAGAGATGATGAAACCTAGCCACACAGTCAAAAAATTCTTCTGCCATTTAAAATTACTCTTTCCAATGTATTCCAATGTTTTATATATAGAAATGCTATAGAAAGGACTTGATGACAGCATGTTCATAATTTCCCATGTGTTCTACTAAAAACTCTGTATGATTATGTCAGAAAAATAGAAAGACAATATGGTTAATTATTATGTTTGAATTGTTCACAGTGCATCTCCATAGGCCTATGCTTTTTCTGCTATAAAAGAAAAACATAATGATTAAAACTTCATACAATACTTTGTATATTTATGAATTCAAACTGAATAATTTCACAACCTATAGGCCAAATAAAGTCAACATTTGTCTTTTCCACATGGTAGTGGAAGTGCACATGCTGGATTTGTATACATTCCTTCTTCTTTGAACACTTATGTTTGCTTTATATTTCTGCATCGAAGAGAATGTTTTGAAGGAACAGTAGTCCTCATGTAGATACTTCAAGCAGTGATGTTAGAAGCAGGTGGGCTAGTTATAAACTTGAATTAGCTGTTTTTATTTTAGGAGTGGGCATCCTTTCTATAGCCTAAGTAAGAACAATATAGTTTGCTTTATGAGGTTTAAGAGAAATCTTACTCACTAATCACATGACTGATTCTAAAATTTTACTCATTTATTCATTGCCATTCCTTCTACACATATGCATCTCTATAGAAGCACATACTGAGACAGGACAGGAGTCATCACCTTTCATTCAGAGATGTAAGGTAGCTCACATTATTATTCATATATTCAAATTATGGCCTAAAATTTTTGGTATCTTTCATGTTTCATAGTAAGGTTCTTAGTGGAAAGATTTTGACTCATGTTATACTTTTCTTTTCCTGCTATCACAATTTATTTTACTTTGGAAGTTTGAGCCTGTGCTGTGACATTACAGACTCTTTTGCAAGAAGAGGTAGGCAGAGACATATAGAACACTTTGGTATTGAAAGACGAGAAGTATGCAGCTGACAGAGAGAAGTGAATTATTTGTATTAGGTCACAGCATTTTCAATCTATGTTTCTTGCTTTCAATGTGGTATATTAAGATTTTTCATAAGTATTTTACATATCTACATAAAATGAAAAAGAAGTTCTTCAGTGGTTGTCATGGTTTAACCCCAGCCGGCAGCTATGCCCTACACAGCTGCTCTCTCACTCTCACACCAGCAGAACTGGGGAGAGAATTGGAAGGATGAAAGCCAGAAAATTCATGGGTTGAGATAAAGATAGTTTTGTAGGGAAAGCAAAAGCCACATAAACAAGAAAAGCAAAACAAATAATTAAATTAGTACTTCTGATGGACAGGTGTTCAGCCATCTTCAGGAGAGCAGGCCCCATCACACATGATTGTTACTTGGGAAGACAAATAGTATCACTCAAAATGTCCTTCCCTTCCTCCTTCTTCCCACCACCTTTATATGCTGAGGCTGATGTCATGTGCCTGGAATATGCCTTTGGGGTCATGTGTCCTGGCTGTGTTCCATCCCAAAATCTCATGTACCCTCATGTACGTTGTGCCAGTATGCAGAAAAAGCCAGAAACCAGAAAAAGTCTTGGTGCTGTGCAAAAGCCCTGCACAACAATAACAAAAATATCTCTATATTCTCAACCCTGTGTTCAGCACAAATCCAAAACACAATCCAACACCAGCCCCACTGAAGAAAATTAACTCTACCCCAGCTGAAACCAGCAGAGTGTTCCTTTAGATTTCATCAGTACACAAAAGGGACCACACAGAACAAGTTTAAAAAAAGGTTTTGATCAGTCATCCTGAGGAAAAAAAACTTTCTGCTTCACAACTAATTATACTGATTTTTCATGTATGAAAATTCAAACCAAGAAAGTAAAAAATACTTATTTTTTCTGACTTGGATTAATCTGATGCAAGATGAATGAAATATCTAGATGGATCTCGATTTGGGATGTTGAACATTCTAGCTTTTCAAAATTTAAAAATAAATAATAATAACTGTTTTGCAGATGATAGTAGTTAGACATAAAATTACAGTGCCACAGAACTGAAAATCAGAGCTCTCATTGACTGCATATTGGATGAATTTCATGCAATGAATTTAAAATTATTTAGGACAGCATTAACGTTAAAAAATAACTCCTAGTTTTTTGCAAATGCAATAGATCTTTGATAGATAAATTCAAGTACTTTGGCTTTATTGCAGCACATCTGTTACTGAAACAAAAAGTCTGCACCACATACTATACTGGAGTAGTAACAATCTTTGGATGTTTTACTTAGGGTTTAACTGTCTTTCCATTAGCTTTTTTATAGTTATTAAGCTGTGCTGTATATCTTCCATTGTCTTCCCCTTCTTGGCTAAATTATACAAGGAACTGATCTTTGAAAGGCTACTAATAATCAATAAATATTTTCGAAAGACTGATTCTTGTCCTTCTTCTCTAAATCAGGAAATTGACAGAAAAACACAGAGCACAAGTGAGGCTGTCATCTTATTCACTGGCATCCCCCATCTCTACTGTTGAGATGCAGTACCATGCTTGCATTTTAAAACTGAGAGTAGTGCCTAAAGTGGAGTTCTTAGTACTCCTTTTGACCTCTAGGTTTTACCACATAGTGAAGTGTTTCATTTGCAATCTAGAGGGAGAGACTGTTTTCTCCTATCTAAAATACAATGATTGAGTTAAACATTAAGATTTAGGGGGAAGATGCCTACCTTTATACAGAAGCAGATAATTATATTTTATTAGCAGTTGAAACAGTTCCTCTTGCACTTCTGTATTATACAGTCTTTCATAAAGAAAAAAAGGTAAATATAAATTCAGTCTTATTTTACTGTTAATGTAATAAGTCTATTTTCCTTTCTTGCTTTAACAAACCAAGGTGGACATGACCTGGTTTCCCAATATTCATGGCAGATGATCAGGGCAATTCTAATAGCAGCAACAAATTTTTAGGCTCATATTGATTACAATTATGTCAACACATAGTCTGATAGGCCTCTGTAAAGAGAGGTAAATTTGCCACTAGTCAAGGAAGCAAAAATTCAGATTGTATACATTATCATCATTGTACAAAACCTGGTGATTTGGGCACTGCGTGTGTTTAGAATTTTTCTGCAAAAATTTATAATATTAGTAAGAAGAAAGGATGTATGTGAAGGGGAATTTCACCAGACAAATTAAAATGAAAACAATATAAACCAATTAAATGTATGAAAACAAGAAGGAATGAACAACTGAACAATTTTTCTCGCAGATTTCCTTCCTTCCTTCCTCCCTCCCTTCCTCCCTCCCTTCCTCCCTCCCTTCCTCCCTCCCTTCCTCCCTCCCTTCCTCCCTCCCTTCCTCCCTCCCTTCCTCCCTCCCTTCCTCCCTCCCTTCCTCCCTCCCTTCCTCCCTCCCTTCCTCCCTCCCTTCCTCCCTCCCTTCCTCCCTCCCTTCCTCCCTCCCTTCCTCCCTCCCTTCCTCCCTCCCTTCCTCCCTCCCTTCCTCCCTCCCTTCCTCCCTCCCTTCCTCCCTCCCTTCCTCCCTCCCTTCCTCCCTCCCTTCCTCCCTCCCTTCCTCCCTCCCTTCCTCCCTCCCTTCCTCCCTCCCTTCCTCCCTCCCTTCCTCCCTCCCTTCCTCCCTCCCTTCCTCCCTCCCTTCCTCCCTCCCTTCCTCCCTCCCTTCCTCCCTCCCTTCCTCCCTCCCTTCCTCCCTCCCTTCCTCCCTCCCTTCCTCCCTCCCTTCCTCCCTCCCTTCCTCCCTCCCTTCCTCCCTCCCTTCCTCCCTCCCTTCCTCCCTCCCTTCCTCCCTCCCTTCCTCCCTCCCTTCCTCCCTCCCTTCCTCCCTCCCTTCCTCCCTTCCTTCCTTCCTTACTCCCTCCCTCCCTTCTTTTCTTTATTTCATTCTTTTGTTGATAACTGAAATGTTTCTTAAAATTGTGGCAATTTTAAGAATGCACTTTCTCCTACGTAGACATCCTGATACAAAATCCATATGCTTAGGTTACAGTCCTTTCCCTAGTTGTAGCCTCCTTTGTCTGTTTAATTACCTGCCTTCGCAGCCACCTTATGAGTTTTCTGAACTAACTCCTCCTCCTATCCCCATCGAAGTTTTCTATACTGGCCCACAAGCTCAACAATTATTACTGCTGCGTAAGCATAAGCATAGGTGGTCAGGTGAGACTTACTTACTGGGAAACTAGGCTATAAATATCAAACAAATTTACTTTTGTTACTGTTTAGGCTATTTTTTTTGCATATTATGCATTTTCACAAATGGTAAAAATACTACTCTGAGTATGTGATCTGTTCATTAGGTTGAGGATGAGTAAAACACTCATTTGGTAACCTTCACAGTATTCTGGAATTTCTAAAGTCCATTTTTTAATTTCAACAGTGTCGCAGATAATGTATTACTTTGGCATTTACTCCCATGAGCATACACAAGTGAGAAGGCTTATATACTTGTATAATTTCCTTGGTGGCAGTTTTCTCTGAAGAGAAATATAAAAAAACCCCAATTTGCCTGCTCAACAGCTCTCACTACTTAAAAAGAAAAAAAAATAGTCCTAAAAAATTGCTTACATGCACGTGTTTTTATTTCGGCTTTCCTTTTTATGAAATAGCCTAACCCTGCACATGTGTGTGAATATTTCACTTTGCATTTAATTTTATGAGATTGTTTTCAGTGCTTTTTTAGTATTTTTATTTATGACTGCGGTTTTTTTTTTCCTTTAAAGAAAAAAAGCCCCAAAAGCAAACAAAAATACCCACACAAACAAACAAAATAAAAAAAACAAACAAAAAAGCCAAACCAAGAACTACCACTTTCTTTTCTGGTTAGTATAAATTGCAAACATAAATTAGTGTGCACTCATTCCTGGAGCATACATGCATAAAACAATAGGCACTATGCTAATCATGAATATATACATACATAAATAAATATATATATATATATAAAAACCTTGCTTATGTTTTTCAACTATTTCTAGACAATACTCTTTACAACAGAAAAAAGCCAAAAAACTAAAAACCAACCGAAGTTTGGTAGAAATAGCAAATATAAGTTAATAATAAGCACATACAGGATGTCTATATGGGAATTCTTAAGCTGGGGTACTACATTGATTTATGTATGTACACGGAATCCATACAGCAAAAACTACCAAATTCTGCCCCAGCTGAACTCGAAGCAGTGAAAGTTACAGCTACTGGATATTGGTATGGGAAGTATCACAGAACATCTGGTTTGGAAGGGATTCACAAGAGTGACGGAGTCCAAATCCCAAGTGAATGGCCCACTTGGTCATCAAATACACAACCTTGACCTTATTAGCACCATGCTCTCACCAACTGAGCTAATCTCAGCAGCATGGATGGTTAGTAAGGCTCTTCCCTTGCATATTTCTTGACCAGATTAACTGGTTTATACCTCCACAATTTCAGACTGCTGGAAAGTTGACCTGCAAAGTGGATCCCCTGGAGATTTTCCCAGGCTAGCTCTTTCCTGGACCATTCCAAGAGTGGGCACTCCCGAACCACCCTGAGGATAGTCTGGGTAGAAATGCGAGCAGGGGTGCTTGGTGCCCAAAACAGCAGTGCTGCTCCCTACAGTTAGCGATCTTAAAAGGCGTTGCGGATCAAGATAAAGAAACAGGAAGGGTCCCTCACACCAGTTCCCATGAGGCTTATTCTTCAGAGAAATCAGAGACAAAGAAAGACAAAAGAACAGGGTACAGTAACTTATAAAGGGGGAAGGTAACTGGCGGGAGGGTACAGACTTCAACCACTTGCAGGGAACCAGGGGAGGGGTACAAGGCGGGGAATGCAATGCTTAGACCAATAGAGAGTAACAGAGGAGGAGAACAGTTTGCATACACCAATGAGGTCCCAGGGGATATACAAGTGATATGGAAAATTCTAGGAACAAAGGTAGGGCCACAGTGATTGACAAGGGAGGAGGGCAGGGTTACCATGATGGGCACGGAAGGGCCTGGAACAAAGGGCAGGTCTTTGGGAACATGGGCAAGGAAGGTGGGAGGATAAAGCTCAGGGACAAACCATCTACATAGGGGTGATGGAACAAAGAATTATAAACTTAGTTTGTCATGAAAACACACCACCACAGACCTGAAATGCTGAAGAAAAAAAAATAGAGATAACGCTTGGATTTACTATACTTCTCTTAATGTTTAAATTAGGAGTTTGTCCTGGCTGCATCCCATTCCAACCTCCCACATACTGCCAGTGTCCTTGACATTGTACTGGGATGAAAAGCCAAAAAGGCCTTGATGCTGTGCAAGCCTTGTGCAACAGTAACAAAAATATTTATATTATCAACCCTGTGTTCAGCATATCTATAGGTAAAAGTTGCATGTTTGAGATAGAGCTTCACCTATTTTGTCTTGAAGCAACAGCTGGTGTTTTTTAATGGAAACTGACATGTAAAACAGCATGACGAGTAGGTACCTCAGACCAGTGCTATCTCGTGTGATGTATTTCACCCTATCTCTTCATGCCAAGAGACAGAGTGCACCTCCACAGCAAGGAAACAGTGCATTCAATAGCTGGATAAGCCTCGGAAGACAGGAAATTCAGAGTGACTGAAGAATACATGCAACAGGTACGTATGGATAGGCATATTTTCTAACCAGTAGCCATGTGCTGAAAAGTTCTACATATTTAAAGACAGATGTAGTATGGATATTAACAACCAAAATGTTCTTTGAAGCACAAATGCAGTAAAGAAACAGCACAATTAATTTCACTATTTTAATGTGTTTTGTTTTTTTGTTTTTTTGAGGGGTTTTTATTTTGCCTCTAGGATAGTCCACATAATGATAAAACAGGTTGAGGCCTAAATAGAGAAAAAACTCAAGACAAAACATACTCTCCTTTACATGAGGCAACAATATCTCTTGTGATCTTACAGTTAAGAAACTATTTTACATTTTCAGCAGTGTGTTCTCTCTGGCCCAATGACAGATATTATTTCCTGCATAGCTGTATAAAGCGCATTTTCTTAGACAAATGAAATTTTCTCCCCTGGCAACTTTTCATGTAGACCTGGAGTCGCTTATTTTTTGCCTCTGTATGAATTAGGAGAGAAATTTGCCTGCTATGAAAGTGATGGCAGTCCCCTGTTAAATTTCCATCCATGCTATCAGAATTGCATTAATATCTAATGGATAGCCAGTTCATATCGTATCTCTTGAACTGCTATCAGATGATAGCAGTATATGTATAAATTAGTAGCAGCATATGTATAAATTAGTAGCTTCCCAGGTATCCTACCCCATTCCTTCCTTCAAGAATGATAATCCTGTCTTTTGCCTAACTCCTCTGCTATGTATAGTAATAACATGTATTCTAGGTATCACCTTGGAATTAACAGCAATTGTTCTAATGAAGTTTTTCTAAATTTAACTAATTTTAACTCCACTTAATGCCTCATATGAACCCAGCACAACTTAAATTGTAGAATGTTATTGTAGTGGTAAATTATTTTTTGTTATTATATGGTGATTAACTAATTTGTGGACAGTGTTAACACATTCTCTTATAACGAATGCAAAATCAGAATCTTGCCCCTTGTTTTTTTAGGTTAATAAGCATTCCTGCACTTTTTCCTATTTATAACAGTAATATCACTCTATCATGAAGCGGTTCAGCTGCTTAAGTGATTGTCTGGTAACGCTTGCCAGACTACAAATACTTCACATCTCCTTCTTAATTTTTTGAATTAATATAATATACCATTAAGAAGTTTCAATATAAATATTGCAGTCTGCTTGCAAAATGCATGTTTTATTGACATATCATTTTTCAAGTGTCAAAACTAGGCTAAAGACAAATTTGAAATATCATTTCAGAACATTTCTGGAGAGGAAAATTTTTAGACCTCCCACACTGAGAATTTTTCTATTCTGAGACCTAATCTACAGTGGGAGTGGAAGTAACAAAACACACAGTAATTTAAGGAGTAGGCTATATCAGATTAAATTGTAATATCATTTTACTATTCTCTTTTTTGTTCTCCCTGTCTTTCCAAAGATAAGGCTACTGTGTGGCTCTTAAAAACATGTTTCGAAGAGAATTAATTAGCTTTTGAGCACTTCCTGTCTGATGTTATTATTAATCTCTTCCCTGAATTTAGAGATTAATTCTTTTCCTCGTATCATTAATTATTTCTCCATTTTCCCTTACTGAATAATACATAGATGCAAACAGAAGGGAAACCAGCCAATTATTTTTCTCAACTAACATTATGTATATTCCATAAGGAATGTACCTTTCCAACTGAAAACTTTTGGAGCTTTTTTCCCACAAGTGCATATAGTATATAATATACCTCACTCTAATAAGAGCATTGTTCTCTTTCTCTAGAAATATATATGTAGAAAGAACACGGATCTGAAGTTAGCTGACTATTTCACTTAAATATTTTCTGATCATATTCTGTCACTGCTTTCAAAAACCCAGTTCATAGTTTGTTTGAGTAAGTAGATATTCTAGTGTTTTATCAAACTGGAAATGTCCAAAAGTCACTTAAAATATCATATAAGATAAATGGAAAAGAGGCTTAATATAGCTGATTCAATAAATGTCTCCATGTTTTCCAAGGATGATTAATCTGCACTAACTCGTATAATATTATATTACACACATGTTAAAATAGATGCTTAGGATATAAAGAATTCAGTTGTAGTGTAAGTTTTTCTCATGAAATGATGTCTGATTTATTAAAATTTATCATATTGCACACAATTAGTGGTATATCAGGAATTATTACCTAAAAAGTGCAAATCAGCAGAAATATACTAAATTTTTTCTATGAGCAAACTACTTGGCCTAATGTACCTGTCTGTCAATGTATTTTACATATGGATGTAAAATAGTTTTTCAATTATTTTCAACTTTTTAATTGCTTTTAAAAGTTAGATAATTACTGCATATGTCTGAACTTTCTATAGAAAAATATACTATGAAAAGTATTTATTGAGCTAGGATGGATTATCGTTCTGTGTAAAATCTATGAGTATATCTGCTGATGATGTAGTCAGTGATATTGTTTAGCTGTGGAATGTCCCCAGTCAAATTACTGGAGTTATATGCCAACACCATAACATAAATAAATAAAACCTCCACAGCTATATTCACCTATAGCAATTTTTTATGTGTGATTGAATTTGGACTGGCAGACACCCACTGCCTCTTTTCTCCTTTTTCTAGCTCCAATGTCAATGGTATAGAAATTTCAAACACTTTTTCTGTATATCCCTTCAGTGTTAGAAATTTCTACCCAGTGCATTTTTACTAATGAAATCTGGCTATCTAACTTATTTGCTTAATAAACTGTGTGTGTGTGTGTGTGTGTGCGCACGCATGTGTGTCCCACAAGTAGGAAATGTAACCAAATCAGTTGCACTTGTGGAATGTGACAAGGTATTAAAAAGGAAGCATCTTTTCAAAATTATTAGGCAAAGTAAATACTGCAATTTGAAAAAGTCAACTATTTAACCCAAGATAATTTATGCATATAAAGATCTGGGCTAAATGCTAAGGAACAATGAAGCCTGAGGCTATATGTTTTTCTAACTACCCTCGTCTTCAAACATATTCAAGTCACAAAATATGGTTAATTAACTGATGTATTTTCTGTGCTGGAAGTACTACTGAATATTCTATTCATTTCATTTTTCTCATATCTAAAGCTTGAAGGATAAAACAATAATCACATACTGTATAGCAACCCAAATGTATTGCAATTGTCTACGTTATTCTCCTTGGTCCATCTTGCAACATCAAGTCTGACAGCACACATTACTTGCTAAGTATTAATTTGGTTATGTGCTACTTGTTCCTCACAGTCTATTTATATTGCATTGATGACCTCACTCTTATATATACCAAATCAAATATTTTATTTTCACAGAGCAAGATGGAAAATGGTAGCAAGCTGTAACCCGCTGGTCAGCAAATGAAGATATTCCTTTCTTACCAGGTATCAGTGTCTCTACCTGTAAGGGAAGACTGGTGTCAGTGGAGTACTGTCTGGGTCTGTGAACATTGCCAAGGGAAGGAATTAGGACAGAAGAAGGACAGGAACTACTGTAGAATAGAGTAGAGCCTGAGAAACTTAGTAATAATGGAGTCAATTTTGAACAAAATACTTCAGGAAGGTTGGTGTGAAGTGTGAAAGGGCAAAACTCTGTTTTACATCTAATGTTAAAAATACATGTTGGATCTATTTCCTCTAAACATTCTAGCTGGCTTTTTTAGAGACTTGGCTTCAAAACCTAGTTTAGCAGAACACATAAGCACATGTTTTTTGTTTTAAATTTGTGATATTTAGACACTGAACTGAAGTGGCAGTTTGAACCAATATGAAAGAGAGAACAAGATGATAATACAAAGATTATATAAAGATATATATAAAGATTATATAAAGATATATATATATGATAATATAAAGATTTTCCTAAACAAAGGCAAAACGTAAGAACATTCATTAGGCAAAAACCTTTTGGTTAATTTGGCTGGCTATGCCACTTGCATTCATGTCTGGTGTGAATGGTGAATTAAGAGGAAAGAAACCTAACAAATGTACTATATATTCACTTTCTACAATTTTAATATATTGAACTCCTGTTGTGGTTAAACCAATTTGAATCAGAAAAGAAAAAAAACAAACAAATGAGAAAAAGATATGAATTATTGTTCAGTTAAGGAAAATAATGGCCTAATATCGGTGGTCCTTATGAAACCAGCTTACTCTTTTTCATTTCAGTAGCTATGATGTATAATTAACAGTCTTGCAAGTAGACTGTAGATTGATCAGGCAGTGGAATTCAATAATTATTGCTCTAAGAATAATTCTGGGACTATACATTGGTGTTAAGATTATTGGTAGAACATGAGCTATGAATGTTTTCCTGTGTACTATAAATCCTCAGCATCTCTTTTCTCTGCCCCCTCTACCCCTCTTGACATCTTACAAGAAAGCTGCCTAATTTAGCATAGCATAAAATAAACTTTATAGATGTGAACCTGGTTAGAAAGAGTATTTCAATTCTATTCTACTTGCTGACATTTACAATTAAAAGCAATGACTATCTTCTGTGAATAATCACTGTGATGGATTGGGAAAGTATTAAGTATTTCAGGAAAGTATTAACACAGTTGAAAATGAATAGGTAAAACATAAATCTCAGCGTGTAAAATGATAACTTTTATTTCCAGAGCTCAGATTGTTATGATATATATACACATAAAGTCCTGTATTAACAAGGAAGGATTTGTTTTGAAAAACATCTTTTATGCACACAGCTGTGGATTTCATTACATGTTGTTTATCTTGGTTTATTGTAAATCCTCAGAAAATGACAGTGCTTCAGGATAAGGTGAACAATTGTACTTAATTGCCTAGAGACTGTTGTGTTGGAGTAGTTCAGTTTCTCTAAAAGCCTAGATGGTCAGTGAATAGAGACCTGAGGTGAGGAAAAAAGTGTTTGGTGTCTCTGGGATGCCTGAAAGAAGATTTTTAAAATAGGTTATTTTATTCCCTATTCTTGTAATTTTTTGTATTTTGATGAAATACGTACATAGAGGTTGGAACCATTTTCATGTTCTTTAGATATCTATCTGTAAATAAGTAGGACAGTTTCACCAAAAGGCTCTTCCTCCTCTGTGGTCCCCTGACACAATCTTCCTGCACACTGTATGCCAATAATAAAAATACAATTTTTAATTTAGCTAGTAAGTGAAAGCTGCATCTGTTACAAAATGGCCAGTTGCAAATTTAAATTTCCCAAAAGAAAAAAACCCCTACAGTTAAAAGCCAGCTGTCTCTCAAAGACGGAATAACACATGAAATAATATCCCAAGGTATGACAGTTTCCTGTGTGCCACACAAACCAAAACAATCCCAAAACAAACAAAAAAAATTGCCTTTCAAACTGTTTATCAAATCTGAGTTTCACACATTGATTTTAGTTGTTATTGACACTTAGATAGTTAATGCAACAATTTATGTAACTTGAAATATTTTGAGTATATATAAAATTGCTCTGAATCCTGAGCTTCAACAAACTTGTATCACTTAGCGCTCTGGTTCAATACACCATTTGCTATCCATCTAGCATGTTTTCTTCTGAAGACAAGTGGAAATGGACTGGCCAGATGAATGACGGTTCTTGTCAAGGTTTTGCCTTAGTCAGTACAATCACTGGACGAAATATAGAAATAATTTATTGTGCAGAAGCTGAAGCCCCAGTTCCTCCTTCCAAGACTGTGCTAAGCAGGAAGACCAGGGATGTGGTCTACATGATCTCCCTGTAAATATTCTGTTTCCCATACAAGTGGTGCAGTTGCAACAAAGCAGATGAATACTGTAAAGACAAAGCTCCCCTTTGGCCTGCTTATAGCCTGGTATTTTCCTTGGTGGTGAAGATATGGCCTTGAATATCCTTGGGCCAGGAAGAGTGCTGAGCACAAGATATTCACCTCTGACTCAGCTCTCTAGCTTCTGTGTATGTACTGCTCTTTTCTTCATATTGGCTTTCAAATAAAGCAACTACCTAAAAATTTATTAAATAAATAATAACAAAAGCCTGATCCAAAGGCTGGGTCATCAGTGTCAGGAAAGCACTGGCAAAGAAATTTTAGTTTTGCTTGGAGATGTGCATGAGGTATAAGCTGATCTAGTCTGTAATGGGTATCCTCGAAAGCACAAAACGTAGAAAGGGTGGATTTTTAAGTGAAACATTGTCATGTATTACATCTATTGAATGTTGTATAAAATGCTTGCATTTGCCTTAAGTTGGTATCTCCAATGTTATATTAGTCCACAGACAGTTTTGGGGGTGATTAGGATTTAAATGCAGGTTTAAATGCAAAACTTCCATTTTTCCTAAGGCCAGCTTTATGTACTTCAGTCACAAACGGGACGTTTTTACCAGCTAGACTTTAAGAATATGCTCTCTTCTTCTGAAATATAATTGGATTATTGCTATTGTGATGCTAATTCTGCAGGTCCCTCAAGGTGCTAAGATCTGCATACCATCCATATGTTCTGTTGTGTTCCTAAAATTGACCACAAACCCTTCAAAGTGTGGCATAAGTGTGTGGCATAAAGTGTGGCATTCTGACATAATTGCTATTATTCTTACCTTTTGCAAGACACTACGTAGTAAGATTTTTTACAGATTCAAACCTGTAGTCTAGCATTTCTCTTTCATCAAGTATATAAATGTGATATTTAAAATCAGGAAAGGAAGAGTGAGAATCTGATGAACTCCCACACCTTATTAGATGGCTTTAAAGTTAGATAATTTGAAGACTTTCTAGAGATTTTCAAATTGCCTCACTGAATTACTGTCAATGCACCTGTGCAATGAGCTCACTAAACAGAATTCTCACAATACTAACAATATTGTTAAAAAGGAAACATTTGACTAAAGGTGATGCAATTGCCACTTTCTTTAATGGGCATTCTTAATGAATTTTATCAGAAGACTGATTCACATAGAACACGGACAATTAGCTGTGCCCACATTTAATATACCACAATTGCCACATTAGCCTTGGTTTCATTACTTCTTAGAAGTACTTTTCTTGTAAAGTGTATTGTGCAGTAGTATAATACTCTAAGCATTATATACAGATAAAAAGTTACTTTTTAATTGCTCATGTTCCCCAAATGATTATACACATAGAAAAAGAGTATGAGTATACAATACAAAATGTCTTAATCAGCTGAAAAAGGAAGAGAATTAAGCCTCTTTTGAAACTTGGGTTGAAACAAACATATGGACATGTGATTTCTGGTCCTTGATTAATGACTGGGTAATAAAATTCAGTAGAATTTATAGTTAAAACCTGCTGTATTAAAACAACAATGAAAATTTATTCCAGGTTAAGGTTGTGACAACACATTGTTCCATTTTATATATATATATATATATTTTTTTTTTTTCCTTAAACATATTGACACTGTCTTGTATAGGACAGTTCAAAACACAGAAGGAAGTTCTCTAAGTCCAACAAATTGTTTTGGTTTTAGAAAGTCTTCTTAAAAACTATTTTGTTTTTCTTTGAGTTTTTTTTTCCCTTTGTTTCTGCCTTTCACCTTCTGTTGAGGCTGAACATATCAATTTAATTCTGAAATCTTTAATTCTGGGTGGTTGAAAATTTCATCTTTCCCTGTCAGGGAAAGCAGACATATGGATCTGTCTCTTATTAGCACTAGATAAGAGCTGCTACCCTCATATGGTACATAAACATGCCACATTCTCTCTAGTCCTGAGCAGGCTTCAGCAAGCAATGTCACTGTAATTGTATGTGGGTAATCTTTGCTGAGTTGTGCAGTGAACTGCACCTTGGCACTTCTACATCTGTCGCAAAAGCTGAACTCTCAATATGTATGAACTCTCTACAGGCAGATGAAATATGAAGGCTATTTGTCTAGATATATTGACTATAGAGACTATTTAAAAGCCTAAGACTATTTGTTCCATTATTTTACTCAACTCAAATTTATGAGTTGATTGATTTTTGCAGACTGGAATAGTGTTTTGTCTGTTCCAAGTAGGAGGTGACATGAACATACGTTCATGGAAACAGTAACAGACAGATATTGCAGAGAATTAAAATGGAAGCTGCTGAAAAATACCAAGTCATTAAAATCAAAATTTTTTTCCTGTGAAATCATGAATAAATATCTTGAGAATATTTTTTAATCAAAGATACAGAATTTTCATGACATTATTTAATCCTTTCAGAATGTTGTTTCTCCTTGAGCAGAGCAAATAGCAAAACAAAACAAGTTTGCAGAAATATCTGATAATTGAGCAAAGGATAATACTGTTAAAATTATCTTGATGTAGCTACTCTGAGTTATTGTGATGTATTAAAGTCAAGTGAAAAGAGTTTTTATTCTTTAGTATGTTGATCCTGTGGCAGGCTATTTACATTTCTAATGATGTATATTTTAGAAGCTTTTGTCGATAATGTGTACAGACAATGCCCTTTAGGTATACACAGCCACTAGTACCAAAAAATGCCACAGGCTGTTTCAAAGAATCAGAGTGTATGGGGTTGGAAGAGATCTCTGGAGATCATTTGGTTCCACTCTCCTGCTCAAGCAGGTGTATCCAGGACCATGCACCAGATGGCTCTGGAAAATCTCTGAGAATCTCTAAGATGGAAGCTCTATCTCTGGGCAACTTCTGCCAGTTATTCCTCATCCTCACAGTATACAAGAGTTTCCTGGTGTTCTGGAGGAAAATTCTGTGTTTTAGCTTGTCACTGCTATTTTGTGTCACTGGACACATCAAAAAAAACCTCACAAGCTCTAATAAAAATAAGACTAGAATCAGACCATGAATAGATAGACAACCAGGGAGGCACAGGAACAATAGTAAGTTTTCTGAAGGCATAATAACCACAAGAGCTTTGCTAACTGAATTTTCGTAGAATAAACAACCTGTTTTGCAGGAAAAGGAGAAGAAAAAGTCTGTATTTGTCAAGTATGATGCAGGCTGAGTGAACTACAAACAAAAAATTACATGTGAGAAAATGTTTTTAAAAAATATTTGGTAAGAACATGATTCTGTCAATGGGGATGTGGTGGATTTTACTGAAAGCCAGTCCTGAAACAGTAAATTTCCCCCTGAATTCTAATAAAAGACAGTCTGCTTGAGATCACTGACATCAAAAACAACCTCCCCGCCACTGAAAAAAAAAAGCTAACAACAAACAGCTGAATAGAGACAAAGACTTGATTTTTCTGTCTAATTTAGGCCCTTTCATTCAACATTTACAAGACTATTGAGAATTTGCCAAGTAAGAAATTAATATATTTGAAGACTTGTTTTTGATTAATTAGCAGTGTTTTGACATTGTGTACAGTAGCTCATGAACTAAATGTGATAAAAAAAGTCCATGTGAAATAAAAGCTGTTACATACTATTAAAAAAAGATATTTATATTTAGTGCAAGTAATTTTCAAATTCTTCCTTATGGAATGGCACTAGCACCAGAAACTGCCTGCCAGATAAGTTGTGTCTGAAGGGATTGAAAAATCTGCAAAAATATTCAAATAGTGACCTTCTATGAAGGACAGCAATATGGACAGTGTTATGCATGTGCATACCACGTATACAATAATTCAAGTCAAAAGGAAAACCCATGATCATGGCACAAGAAAAAACCTAGTAGAAAACATTATTGTACCTGCTTCCCTCAAATAAAGTTACTTTAAAAATTTCAGTATAATATGTATATTCTCTATTTTTGCTGTATGTGACTGTCTTATCAACATCTGATGCTCACCTGCAATGTAGTTAATATTAATGTTTAAGTGAAGTATAGGTTCAATTAATGAAAGTTATATTTTGTTACCATTTATCTTAAATACAATAGGCCTCAAAAGAATGGAACACCAGTGTACAAGGTAGAAAAGCCAGATTTTAATGTGTATTTTGAGTAGGCAAATTATAGAATGGCACTTAAAAAGCAAATGGTCTAGTTATGGATATATTCTTCAAGAGAAGCCCAAGAAATTTTAACTACAAGAAGCTATTGTCCCTGGAGATTTACTTGAAGATCTGAATGTACAGATGCAGGCAAGGCTGAGTAAAAATCTCACTGTACTGAAAGCCTCGAAGTATCACCTGATAAAAGTGACAATGCATGCAAGCGAGGCAATGTCTCTCAGCTGTAGTGTAGGCACATGAGTTGTGCCTGGTGTCATGCCCTAAGATAGTCATGTCCTGTGAGAAAGGAGTTGTTTTATCTCTCTAAAATTCAAAAAAAGGAAAAGGAGAGTAAGATATTTTATCAGTTTTACTACAAAAATATTGAACAGATGGTAAATCAAACCATTCTAAGCGTCCTAAGCATTTTAGAATACACTTTGATAACTTAGCATACAAAAAAATGTGTGATGCATTCAGCATTTTTAAAGGTTATATTTAAGCTATACTATATCTGTAAAATATGTTTATAATTTTTCTTGTTCATGTTAATGTGTTTATATATTTATTTATTTATTTATTTTGCCTTTGTTGCACAAGCCCAATATTCTGCATTGATACTCCTCCATGAATGAATGACATGAGGTTTCTTTCTGGTTTTTGGTTCATAAACTCTGCAAACTAGTGTCTGTAATGATAACTGTGAGTTACCATCTTGGTATCAGCTTGGAACACAAACCACAGTCTTCACAGTCCTCAAACATCTTCCACTCCAAATATAGTCTTCGCTATATAAAAATATAGCTTTTTTAGTTGCACATCTAAGAGGTTTTTCATTTATAGGCTGGGAACACACAGCATAGCAATACTGAATGTCTTTTAAGAAGTTCAAATTTATATATGCGGAATTAATATTATCTCTGTGGCTAGAATCTAAAACTTTTGGGAATTTCTGGTAAGACCAGTGGAGGTAATTAATGGGGTGTTTTCAGTAATGACCTAAGAATCATGTAAAGGTTAGAAAAAACTATGTGTTTGAATTGGTTCAGGAAAACATACACTTCAAAGAGAAGATTAGAAGGGATAGAAAAAGGCTGAATGATTTTTGGGGTTGTTTCTTTGTGCGAGGCTCTTTGTCTGTCAGCCAGCTTCCTTGCTAAATGACATCTTTTGCTGGAATAAGTGATAAGGAAGACTAATTTTTTTCTCATTGAGCCAGATGACAAACCCACAAAGGATGCATGTGGTCTTAACTGCAAAGTTTCAAAGAAAACCTTGCCTGCTTTACTAAATTGAGTGTGTATTGTATATTTAGAGTTTTCAGAACCATGTCTTTAAAAACACTTATCAAGAAGTGTGTTTGACTTGCACTATATCTGGGTAGTATCCATATCTCATTATAAATTATTTACTGTAAACAGTCAAGTAGGAAACCAGAGTAATTTTCGTGACTGTAGAAGTGAAATTCGGATGAAATACAACCACAGTCAAAAGAGACTTGTTTTTAAATTCTGGTGGATACTTAGGGTGATATTTATTATCCCTCAACAGTTTACTATATTGATAAAAGAACAATGTATGAATCTGCTACAGGTTATGGCAATTTGAAAACCATATTTGGTCACATTTAAAAGATATTATGCAGAATCATTATTTAATAGAATTTACAGACTCTCTTTTCACAGCAACAGCACATTACTGAGGATGGCAGTTTAAATGCTGAAAGCTGAACAAAATATTTCCAGTACAGTGATTTAAAGCTAGAATATCATCCAGCAAACTTGAACAAAACCAAATGGACAACTTGCTATCTTTCTCCATATGTATAAAGTATAAGTATACTTGTCCATATGTGTAAAGTATACTTCTCCATATAAGTATAAATATGTATCTGTCTAGGTGTATTTAGACATATATACATACACACACATATATTTGATATTGTCATGGTTTAAGTCCAGCTGGAAATTAAACACCACGCAGCTACTCACTCAAACCCCCTTCTCTCCACCACACCTTGTTGGAATGGGGAGGAGATTAAAAGTAAAATTTGTCTGTTGAAATAAGAGCTGTTTAATAATTGAAAATAAACTAAAATATAGTAATAATGGCAAATGATAACACTGATAACAAAACAGGAAGACCAAGTGATGGTCAGTGCATTTGCTCACCACCTGCTGACTGATGCCAGAGCCACAGCCAGTGAACACAGATCAGTTTCTCTTCCCAGTAAATCCACCAGTTTATATACTGGGCAGAATATGGTGTGGAACATCCCTTTGGTCAGTTTGGGTCATCTGTCCCAGCTGTGCTCCCTCCCAGTTTCCTCCTCACTGGCAGAGCATGAGAGAAAAGTGCAGGATAAACACAACTTGGAGAAACCCAAAACATTAGTGTGTTATCAACACTATTCCCATTCTGAATACAAAACATGGCAGTGTAATGCTGAGAAGAAATTAACTCTACCCTAGATGAAACCATATATATATATATATATGAGAGAGATATAAACACATATAGAAAATAGAAATGCGGTACCAAAGGTTTTGTAGTACCAAAGTAGAGTGAGGCATAAGTTTTTGGTTCAATCATTATTGATTTTTCCGTACTTTCTACTTTGAACTACAACATTTTCATAAAAAATGGTGAGAAGAGGTATCATTATCTGCTTAGTTTGCCTAGTACTTTTTATGTAAAAAATTGCTATTTCTCTATGAAACCATTCTCTGAAGATGCATTACACATTTTATTTGGCATATTTAAAATTTCTGTTTTCTTATTTGGGTTCGTTTTTCTTATCAGCTATCAGAGTATTTTCTCTTTCATACAATACTTCAAAATTTTCAATGTCTTACAGAAACTGAGAGGTTCTTTGATACTCAAAATAAGCAATACTAAAATGAAGTTCTTTTGATATACTGATAGAAATTATTTTGCCCCATTGATAATGAAAAATGAGAGTCTTCTAACACTGATTATTTCCATGACGTGAGTTCATTACTTTTCTTGGATAATCAAATCAAAATTAATCATATAAAATAACTATTCTTTTCCATGTGGCAGCGATCCCATTTTTCTTTCTAATTACTGTCTTAATTTCTCCAAGCTATGCACGAAACTGTGAAAAAAATCTTTTCCCCCTATCTGATAAAAACTCTTAGAACAGAAAACTTATCACATAAAGAAATTTGTATGCATACTTGGTAGAGAAACCATCTCATTTAAGGTGGACAGGAATTTTATCAGGTCCTAATAGGTAGAAAATACTCTATAAACATTTTACGACCACTCAAAGATAAATTACATACATATGAAATCAGAACATAGTAAGTGATTTTAAAATAAATAATTGATATCTGAAGAATTAGAAAATTTATATTTTATGAGACTCTATTGAGAGTTTAAAAAGTTAGGTTTGAATATTTCTTTTATACAAGATGGTGACTTCCATTCCCTCTACAGCCAATTGTCACAGAGGTTAAGTGGTTAAGAAGGAAACACATCTGCTGTCTTGTTAGAACCTAAATTCCTCAGTCCTCCTGGGGAGAAGTATCTACTCCATGCAGTGAGTAACTTAAATTAGGCTTGTTCTTATGTCAAGAAAAGGAAACGCAAAAAAAATGGGGGGGGGGGGGGGGGGGGGGGGGGGGCGGGGGGGGGGTGAGAAAGAAAAAAATAAATCACCTTATTGAGAATTACAGACTCAGTTATGTTGGAGGAGACCTCTGAGATCTTTGAGTCTAACCTTATGACAAAACACCGCCTTGTCAGCTAGACCATGACACTGAGTGCCACATCCAGTCTTTCCTTAAACACTTTTGAGAATGGTGATGCTTCCATACCCGTGGCAGTCCATTGCAATGCCCAATCATCCTTTCTGGGAAGAAATTCTTTCTGATGTCCAGGTTAAACCTCCCCTGGTGCAGCTTAAGACTGTCTCGTCTTGTCACAGGTTGCCTATGAGTGAGAAGAGACTGATCCCCATCTGGCTACACCCTCCTGTCAGGTGGTTGCAAAGGGATCAGATCAGCCCTGAGCCTCCTTTTCTCCAGGCTAAACACCCCAGCTCCCTCAGCTGCTAATCATCACATGTGCTCTGGATCCTTCACCAGCTTCATTGCCCTTCTCTAGACCCACTCCAACACCTCACTATCCCTCCTGAAGGATGATTCCTCTTTTCATTTACTGAGGCAATGCCAATGGCTAGATTATTATTTAGCTCTTCAGTGCTAAAGCATCCTTCTATTTATCTGTCACAAGGCTGTACTTCAGTATAAGTTTTGGAGTTGTGCCTGGCTGACCCTCACAAATTTCTTTTATCCTGGCAGTCTCACAGCTGACTCTGTAGTCATAGACATTGTTCAAACAGAAAGTCTGGAGACTCAGCATTCAAAGAGGTGAAATCAGTGAAAAGAAAGTCTCTGCCCTCTTCATGAGTTCACTCATTTTTTTCTGTGCAAGGTTGAGTAAAAACTCTCCAACTTCTTTTCATTTTTAAGCTCCTCAGAGAATATTTAGAAAGCTGTGAGAGAATTAAAATATTAATTTCTTATGGAGGGAGAATATAACCACTCTACCTTGATAATTTTTGAAATAAGGCAATGGGCAGGATATAGTAGACAGTGATGGCAGGGAAGAAAATTAGAATTAAAGAAATGTTATATAGTTTGATACTTTTTTTTGTACTTCTATTCAGTTACACAAATGCACATACATGTTTCCTTGTGTAACTGTGAATTTTTGGTTTTTTGCAATGCATTTGTGTTTATTAGCGTCTTATATTTTCATGGCAGCTCTAACATGTCAGGCTCTACAGAAAATTGTATTTTACAACATTTGGCAGATATAGAGAAAAAACCGTTAGAGGAAATTCAAATGAACAATGTGTCTGCAATGAAAAGAGGAATTAAAATAACTTTTAGCAAGCAGAAGAAAAAATAATATTGAGAAAGATTTTTTTGGGGGGTGGGAAATGTGTCTTCAGAAGAGAAAAAAGCAAATGTGAATGAAAGAGCAGAGCTCATTTATGAAAAGTTGCAGTAGCCCTGAACAAACAAGAATACTTACAGCAAAAATTACATAGAAATGACAAACCAGGAGGTTTTTGATCCCTGAAGTGTCTATGAATGGGTAGAGCTACCTGTTTCAACATCAGTTTTATGTCTTTCTAATTTTAGCTTTTATTTCCCATGTTTCAATCTTTTTTATTAAAAAAAAAAAGTCCTAGTATGCAAAATAGCTGGATGGAGGTTTTTTTTGTTGTTGTTTTTTTTTAGTGAAGCAACTAAGAAAATACAAAGTGAGATTGTACTGCTGCATAGTTTTCATATTTGACATCCTTTGTTTCACTTGTACACTTATTTAATTTAGAAAAAAAAATAAAAGAACATATTGTATAATCCATTTGTTATGTGATTGAGCAACAGGCAGCCCATACCTAAATTGTTTCTTTCTATTGATCAGATGTGCCTCAGAAACAATAAAAATAATACACTATTAACTGATGTTGTAGATTGCAGACACAGCACCACCAAAGAGCACCTAAGGAAAATTAGGAAGGAGAATGATGGCTTTTAACTTTGTTAGCCTGCTATTAAAGTTTTGCATATTCGGAAAGCTTTCTTCTTTTCTGTAAAATTGCTAGTCTTTCCTAAGGAAATGTAAGTGATCCATGAATCTTCAATGGTGAATAGAGGATTTTTGGCCATAAAGCATGTTTGAGGTCAATTAAATGATTTCTCATTTGTTCTGCAAAAGAAAGGAATAAACTGAATCCTCAAGGCAAGAGTGAACAGGTTTTATAATGTCTTTAAATGACTTTAGTTAGTGGTACTGAAGACTACTTTAATATAACAATGAGAAAAGACAATTTTTCATATTTATGTAATTCACTTAGAACACTACCTTGTAGGTCAATGAGCTATGAGGGAAGGCAAGAGTAGGAATTTGCACTTTTTTCCTCCCTTATTTTCCGTTTCTTTTTACTGTGCTGAAAAGTACCAGTGCAAAAGACAATTGAAAAAAAAAACCCCAAAAATTAAACAATAATTCAAGACTTATGCTGTGAAGAAACCAGCATCTTCTCCAAACAAACTTACTGTATAATATTACACACTGCATCTTGACAGCTGGTTTGAAGATAAAGTGCTTTTTAAGTACAAGGTAAATTTAAAGAAAATGTTTTGAATGTCTTAGTCATCAAGAAAATACTACAATACTATGGTGGTGGAAACTCTTGGCCTCTGAATCTATTGCTGAATGGAAAACCCACAAAGAGCAGCTATTACTTTGTACTCCTGAAAATGAGAATTTGTTAACTTGTTGTTCTGAATAATATAGAAGCCGAGAAATATGTTGAAGCACAGTTGAATACAGTGGGAATTTTCACAATTCTTTAAGCCTTACTACTCTTCAGATAATGGGTTGGAGCCTTCTGTATGTTTGTGAAAGTGACTGCAGAAAAAGAAAGAAAAAAAGTTGTTGGGATGCTACAATCTTTGTAGCAGAGACTGTAGCATCCCAACTGACTTCTACAAAGATATTTAGTAAACCTACTGGTTGCTTAAACCATTTCGGAAAAAATTCCATATCCGTTGGCCATGCTACTCCTCAGATTTTATTGTAAAGCTGTAAATTACTGTATGGGCATACCATTTTCCTTGTAATCTGGCAGAAGCTACTAGAAATTTTTGTTAGTTCTCAAAGATTGTTTGTCCCTCAGAGAAACATCAACACTGAATTTTTGGGATGCAAATAAAATAAGATGCAGTAAGTGGTATGCATTTAAAATGCTCTTCAGCCTTTTTTCTGGGGTCTTAACTGATTCCTTTGCTCTCTTGTTGTTGCTTCCTTTTTAAAAATTTTTACTCCCATCATGGAGCTGCCCCAATGACCTGCTTTACCTATTGCTCTGATTGAATTCTTCAATAAATACTTTTCTCTGATCTAATCTCAGGACCAACAAAGTGTCTCTCAGCATCAACAGAGTCCTGAAGACCTATTCAGAGTGACTACTGATAATGACATATTTTAGTATAGAAGCAAATTTTGAGGAACCTTTTTTCCTTTCAAATGCCTCTGCAGACTAAGGAAGTGACACTCAATATCACACTGTTGGGTCACTACAAGAGCAGGAAAGATGATAGGAAAGCATACACTCTATACATTCACTAATGTAGGTGAGGGCACACTCTTGAAAATTTGACTGTATACTCAAGTCAAGCATGGGTATTACAAACTTTGCTTAATGTAACAAACTGTGATAATCACCACCTTAATAAATATTAAAAATCTTTACATTTTTACATTACATACATACTTAACTATTTTATGTGAATTTAAAAATACACTTTGTACTGCAGAGTCCAAATGCTTTAATTCTGTCTGCTCCTGAAATAAATTTCTTACTACTCCTTTTCAAGTTATTCCTTTATTAGTTTATACATTGACAGTTATGTGGGCTTTCACATGTAAATACAAAGTCTTCTGATTTGTCCTACACTTCCTAGATTTAACAGTAGATGAAATATCTGTCTTTGCTGCATGGTTTAAACAGTGTATAAAACTGAAGGGAATAAAAGAAAAGATTTGTGATGACTTTAGACTTGTATTGACTTTGATATACTAATGCTAAACTTATGCAGGTAGAAATTTTAGCACATGGTTGTTGCCTGCATGATGTGCTAACATTATGGAATTTTGTTTCTATTATAGCACAGATTTTTATTATATATATTTTTAATCTTTTTTCATAACTTTTAATTTTAAACCGACAGATGAATGCTTCTGTATTATAGCTTTATATCCAAGAAATCAACACTTTCAAACTTGAAAATTTTCACTTGTTTCAAAACGTAATTTGTTAAGTTCATGCATGTGCATTTGTGTGAATATTTGAGCTAGAAATGGAATATAAATGTGACATTAAGCAATATAAAACTTTGCAGCATCTTCTTAAATATGTAACAGAGGTGGAAGATCTATCTGATGCCTTTTGAGTAAACACGAAACACCAGTGCAACCAGTAAATAAGAAAGCACTAAGTCAACAAAAGTAGCAAGTGAAATCTTATTCTATAAATCCAGTTCTGCATAACAGTATATGCATGTTTCAAAAGTAAGAAATGCTTGTAAAAATCATATAAAAATATAGAAAGAATGTTAGGCCAATTAGGAAAATGCATAAAATTTTAAGGCAAAACTTTTATATTTTCACAATTTGTTCTCATGCTGGCAAATCAGAAACTTAGAAAAAACATTGTTTCTAATTATAAACACGTGGAGAAAAATGATGGAATGTGGAAATCCATCAAAATATAGATTTTTGTGATGAATAAATGTTAGTCATGGAAATTAAAAGTTCTTTTAATCATCAGACGCATCCTATTCTGGGACAGCCTTCACATAGAAACATTAGAGGCAAAACACAGTTCCACTTTAAAGTCGGAAAATCTTTGCTTTATGAAAATAGAGGAGGTTAGAGAGTTTCAACTTGGCGTTCTGGGAAGTCCTTTTAATCTGTTTAACTTTAGCAGCATTCTGTTTCACCATGGGCTGAAAGCACTGGTTCAAAACAGTGACCTTGTAATTAATCACTATTTTATTTGGAATATTAAGAAATGGAGTGAGCCCTGATCTTGTGTGTAGAGTAGTGCTGTGCCGTGTGATATTGTCAAAGCAATACTGTTAGGAAAGGTTAATGCAAAAGTACGTTATAATGATGATACCACTTAACAAAAATCATATATTTCCATGCTGATTTGCCACTCTCATCTGGATCACCATTCACAACAGGCAGGATTTTACCACTTGTCAAAAGGAGAACAGTCCATCTGAAGATATGAGAAATGTGCTTGCAATAAATTCATCTACTCCTGCATTTTAAATTATTAATATAAAAAGCCACACAAGTAAAAATTTTTAAATTAATTAATTATAAGATATGAGTGTTTTGTGAGAAGATGGGTTAAAACACATTAAAAGCTGAGGGCTGAAACCATTTGCCTTGTCCTCAAGGGAAAGAAAGTTTTCAGCTTGTCATATATATATGACCTTTAGTACACTCAAGACATGAAAATCATCCATGAGCAGATATATG
The DNA here is from genome assembly GCF_014805655.1 of Passer montanus. Taxonomy (NCBI): domain Eukaryota; kingdom Metazoa; phylum Chordata; class Aves; order Passeriformes; family Passeridae; genus Passer; species Passer montanus. The sequence goes on from NW_024366580.1 coordinate 320,396, forward strand.
GACAGACACCATACTTTGTTTTAAGTTTCTCAAGAAAAGAGATAAATAAATAAGAATATCAGCAAAATCATATAAAGCTACCAGCTTCCATTGTCATTTTTCCTTCCTCAATCAAATGAGTAATATATATCTAAAATGCTTAATCATTCCTGTAAGTTGCAGGATAATTTCATCAGAAGAGTTCCTTGGAAATATGTGATTTTGTGAGCCTACATCTCATTTAGGGCAGCTAACCAACAAAATCAAAGCAAAAGCATAAATAGCTTGTCCAACAACTTCAGACAATACCTTGAGGAAAACGCTGATTCCAGTCGAAATTTTCAGGGGAGATGTTTTGAGTCTGACAAGTCTGAAGTCCTCTGTTTTAAGACAGATATCTAGTCTGCAGAAAACTTGTAATAAAGATCTGTTAAGTACTATCTGAAGTACGATCATCAAGGTTGTGCAGATGTTTCAAAAACACTTCTCCCACTGCTGTCTCTTCACATAAAGCTGCAACTAGAGTAAGACAGTGTATTCTTTCTGTGAAAAGAAATTAAATGCTTTTCTAGGTCAGCAGAAAAGATTTTTCATTACTTTTTTTCTCCTTTTATGTCTTTTAGGAAGGAACTTATACTTACAGACCTAGACAGGATATGTATGAAAAATAAATAAAAGCAGTACAACAATTAACAAGGGAAATATAAAAAATATGATCTTAATGCAGAAGATCACATGCACATAGTGTGTATTTTGGTAATAGGGTTTGTTGTTACTCAGAGGGCTATAACATTCTGAGAAAAAAATGCATGATGTACTAGGAAAGCAACATACCATAGCTATATATGCCAACCCATGTATTATGTTTATATGAATACATCCTACCATATACTTTCATGGGTTTTACCTCTATTATTTGACAAAAAAAGTCACAAAGACTCTAGCTTGAATGAATTTGTGAGATGCAGGCAACATTGCCTCCCTTACCTGTGTCCCATTGCACTGGGGACAAATCTACAAATGATCTAACTCCATTTCACAATGAATCAATGACACTGTAGAAGAAACATTTCCTAGAAATGGTAGCTTTCAGTACAAAGTAGTTTCAATGTGCTCCTTAACATTCTGTATTTGAGGGCCTGGCAAAGTTAGCTAAAGACCTTGAGCACCGTTAAAAGGACTCTTGGAATGGAGTATCTTTTCTAGTAAGACACTTGTATTTATAAGGTAAAGAGCTCTGTTGGGGGTAATTTAGATTATAGAATGCTTTAGATTATAATATTATTGTTTCCAATTAGGTGTGCTTTAAAAAGGAGCATGAGTTTTTGAGTTACTGAATATTTACTGAATATTAATTATCTGCTAAATAAAATACACAATTTTAAAAGATTAAGATAATTCCAACAATATATATTGTATATATTATGTACATAAGGGAGTGCAGTTTGGTTGCCTAATGAAAACACTTCCATGCATTTCAGTAACTCTGCTTCAGAACTTCAAAACACACCCATAACACCCTACCCTGAGTCTGGCAAATGGGAGACAGATGAAAGACTGCTGAGCAAGCAAAGGGCTCAAAATTCCACTCAGAACAATTGTGAAACTTCAGCAGAAAGTGTTCTAGTGTTTGCCTTTTTGTATATGATGAGAGGATAAGGCAGTGTCAGATGGAGTAGCTCATCTACTGATGTAAATTAGCCCATCTATGCTGACCTCAGAGATACAGAAATTTATACCAGCTACAGAGATGGTGTAATGCATATATATGAAATATATGTAGGCCTGTTCCATGGGTTAGCGTCTTTTCTGGTCTCTGGTGTAAATTTACCTTTTTAACATACTCCCTTCTAAGTGTTTCTACCAAGACAATCTTTCCTTGCACAGTGTGTGTGTGCAAAGGCTAACTGTCATGGGAAATAAGAGGAAGGCAGAGTCCCAGCAAGACCAAACCAGTGACGATTGAATATTAGTGGATATCTGTTGCAATTTCCAGTAAAAAAGAATATGAAAAGGTAGCTTACAGGAAGTAGACATTCTTTATGCATAATAGAAATTACTTTAAATTAGTGAAATAAAACTTTCCCAGATGTCTGCAAATGTTTTTCAGCTGAGTATGGTTCAAGCTAAAATTAAGAAGTTAAAACGATTTAGCAGAAATAATAGAAATCAGAAAGATTATAAGCATGAACACATTGTAGGAATGTGACCATTAAAAGACCATAGCTGTAGATGAAATATTGAGTCAACAAACTATAATCAAGCACATAGCGCAGCAATAATGTGAATAAGAAATGCAACAAATTAATCACAGGTAAAATGGTGGCAAGGAAAACCTAAATGGTTTTCCATTCAGTAAGGTTTTTAAAAAGGTGGTGCTTGTTAAAAATTAACACAAACATATCTACAGGAAAAACTATGGTGTCCATTAAACAGATGTGAACTACTGAGCAGATGTATCTCTGAATCTTCTGGTATTCTCTAAAACCAGTAGGAACCTTTGAATAGTCCTTTCAAAGTGACAGTCCTTTTAAAGTGAAAACAGGACATGTTTTCCTGGTAGGAAGGGCAAAAACAAGAACCCAAGGATAAACATGGAGGAAGTTTAAGTGTTACTTACAAAGCACATAAAAAATGAAAAACCAGAAATAGAAACTGTAGGCTTTCATAGTTCATGTACTGAATTACTGGATGATAGTGCTAAAAAATCAAAAGGAACCTTTCTTTGGGCAGCATACACAATGGCCTGGACATCAAAAATTAAGATATTTTTATTGAAAAACAAGCAGCAATTATGGAGGAAACCAGGATGCAAACTTCGATAAAATATCAGTCACACTATAGACAGTCAAAGAGTTTGTAATTGTCTTAGGGTGCAGTTGGGATTAAATGGTTATTTGTGTTTGGTGCTGCCAACTTTTATCCAGAAATTATCATCTGGTTCAGTATTTCTGAATTACAGTAATTTCTCCTTTCCTAAATTAAGTTGCGTAATTAATTTGATTCTAGCTATTTAGTACTCTAACTAGGTTTAATTAAACAAAATAGTGACTGTGTGTTTATGAACTTCATTTTTCTTGCTGTTATCCTGTTCAAAACTCTCAGTGTGTTTTTGGCATTCTGAAAACAACAGGTGGGCTCTCCTATACTGAATTAGCACTGCATGAAGTTTTATTGAGAGTAACAAGGTCTGATCCCCTGTGTCTTTTACTGATCTCCTGCAAGACTTTAAAATTTCAGGGTTCTAGAAAGCAAACTGATCACCAGTTACTACTATGCTGCCAACAATTTAAGTGAATAGCCAAGACTGAGTAGTTGGAATAAATCCTGGTTTTGCAAGGATTTGCAAGGATCCTTTGTTCTCCCAATTTTGCAAGTCCCTACCAATGTGACATTCATTACCCTGTTACAAAATTGAGGACTTTTGTTTGATGTTGGAGCCATAACAGCCTAGTCATGATTTTTCTTTTCTACCACCTACTCTGGGGGAGAAAAAAAAAACCATAATCAAAAGACCAAAACAATCAATGGGACTTGATTTGTATTGTCAAAGGGGAGCTGCTTCAGTTCATGAGGATCAGAGATTCTTTCTGGTGGTTGAGCAACAGAGATGGCTCTGAGTATTGACACATTAGTGACATTGTGTGAGAATAAAGATTAGGGAGAAGAAAGTAATTTTGAGCATTTTGATAACTATCACACAGAAATAGACCACAGAAAGGAAGCAGCAACTTCAACATGCTTTTTACTTCATTTTAGTCTAGTTTCAATTAAAGAGGAAAACTACAGCTGAACAAATCTGATATAGATGTCCAGGAGCTCTATTAAGAAAGAGTCCTGTGGTGATAGAGCATAGTTTTGAGAGAGGATAGTCCTAATTAACCAATTTGTTTTACAGAAAAGTAAAATCATGTTAGAAAGGGGATCTTTCTTTTCATAGAGCTTGACCTGTGTTTTTTAAGCTTTTCTCCTTTATTCCATCTGCCTCACAGGAACCACAGTTTCCTATAATGGCTCTGTGGTGCTCTCTTTTCTTGTCTGTGAAATACTGCAGAAAGCAAAGTGTCCGTGCTTTGAGGACAATGGAAAAAATGGAGGCAGATCTGGCATCACTGAAAGACAGAAAGATTTAATGTATCACCACCTGCAAAGGGACTAACTACTAACTACAAACAACTGATTGAAAATCAAAATAAAGGAACACACTTTTATGTTGCAAGAAAGATTTCAGTGTCTGCAGTGAAAATTCAGGAAAATAGTTTCTCATGTACATTGTTGAGCAGGGGGTGTGCAAAAACTCTCTTTGGAAAAGTAGATGATAAAGTCTAACTTTCTTTAAACTTTTTTCACTTTCTGTGATGAAAAGGAAAAATAAAAACACTATGCAGAGAAATAAAGATAAGGAAGGAAAAATATAAGTGGGAGAAAATACTACATGAATTTCTGACCTGTCTCACCCACTCATTACTGATTAATGAACGAATAAAATGATTCCCTTCTATTCTTACATGAAAGCGGATATTTCACTAACTAGGAATGAAAAAAATAAAAGGAGAAGATTAAAGGAAAAAAACCAGCATAGTGAAAAATGGTAAAACTATAATTAGCTGGAAGTTTGCAACATATTTTGGTCCTGGTTCCTGTGTTTTAACACAGTCCCCTGAAAAAGAAGGAAGTCATAGCCAGGGTTGCACTGCTTGCACAGGTACATGCTTTTACTTTACTGAATGGGAGTGAATTAGATGTCTTGTATTCAACATAGGTTTTTTAAAAATCGTAACAACTCACAGGTTCTTTTTTTCTGGTGCATTTGACTACGACATACATCTATGGCACCACTATGAAGGGATCTTATCAAAATAAAAATCATCTAGACTGCCAGAAAAAACTAAAATGCAGGAAGAGCCTAGAGTTTGTATTAGTATGGCTACTTTGATATTTTTATTATTATTTTGTTATTAAAATGCATGAGAAATAACTTGATGTATATGCATATTAATTTTCTTATTTAATATTAAACTTTGAAATAGGAGTGTTTGCTGGTAGTGAGGAAATTCTGTAGATAATAAGGAACAGAACAAACTTCCAGTGAAAGAAGTGTGGCAAATTAATTATGAGAGTCAAGGACAGTAAGACATCATATTCTTAGTATAATTTTCATTAAATCCATAACAAAACTGTAGCTGCTACAAAAGTTTCTGAAATACAGAAGAGAAAAAGATATAAAAGGCTGAAGGATTTTTAAAAAAACACTTAAATTGCTAGTCTTTACATATATTACTTATGTTTCAAGTAATAATTTCCACTGCAGGTATCCTTTCAACTTTATTAAACATTCTCATAAATACAAATCTTACAGTGGATTATGTTAATTCTCTTTAACAGAAAACCAAATGTTAAATGATGTTCTAGCACTTCAGAGAAAACATTGTTGACACAGCCTATTTTTCTATACATGCATGCCTATATTATCCTCTAGTTAATGTAAAAACTTTTGAAGAATGTGAGTGATGAAGATCAACTCACCTTCTCAGAGTTGAAATAAAACATTCAGACAGGGTATTTTCTGGATGCTATCCCATTACCAGAGACCATCCTTCCTTAATACAGAAAATTCTGGTTAAACATGCTGATGCTCCAACCCCTCTACCATTCTCTTGGGTTACTGAAGAAGTATATCCACGATTCTATTCTGACTGCTTTTGTGACAAAAGTATTTTCCAAATGTATCTACCAGCATAATTTTGAATTTGAAAAAAATGTAGTGTTTGGAATTATACCTGAAAGATCACTCCTTTCTAAGTTAGCAACATAAAGGGCCATTAGGAGTGTAAATAATCTACTAGTAGCACTGGTAGACAGAAAAGTAGAGCTTTACTGGCAGACTTGTAATGATAATTAACTACCCAAAGACAGCTCTTAATTAGCAAAAATATTTACTTTATATTGCAGTGCATGTTTGAAGCATTTTTCTCTCTTTTTGAAATAGAATTTGAAAGTGCTGTTTTCTGAGTCTAATAAAGGATTACGTTTGACATTTAAAAAAAAAAAAGCTACAGCAGGACATAATCAATGTTCCCACAGCCTAACTGGACAGATGGGCGTGACGGCAGTGCCAATTTATACTCAACTGAAAGACTGCTGTTGGCCAATATTTACTTAATTTGTTATCACTGCAACTCTCATCCAAATGAAACTGCACATTACATAAAATACCATACTAAAGCCTCTCAATTTTGCTTTGTTAGCTATGTTCATGATTATTTTACGTAATTTAAGGAGGAAAGAAAAGGCAATGGGACTTATAATAATGTACAAACACTAAATTATGTTTCACACAATGCAGTATAAATGGCAAAGACCTTGGCTAGGAAAACTCACTGTGTTACTGTTAAAGAGTTTCAAGCCTGTGGTGTCAGATTAATGTCTGCATGGTTTTGCCTTTTTTTTGTGTTGTTATTGTCTTTTCTTTTTCTCTTTTTAAAAATTTTTATTTCTAGAACATCCCTGAGTGTAGATACAAGATATCGTTTATAATTCAGTATCTGAAGGTCAGTGACTTGAGTTAAACTGTGCATGCTTTAAAATATCAAATAAATAAATCAAAGAACCAGATTTAAAGAATGAGTGGAAAGCATATTTTAAAATAAACTTTTTCTATTTAAGTCCTCCCTCAAAACAAGCATATAACAAGATTTATTTTAAAATTACTGAAATACCTAAACATATAGTCAGCTTAAATTGCATGTTTTGTAAAAGGAAAGCATAGGCTTCATTTAAACTGAGAATCAGACGCCCAGTCCTAAAATACCCAATATGGGTATTTTAAAACACTTCCCTTTGAACCAAGAACAGTTGATATTATAACCTAAGTTGGGATTCATTGTCCTCATTAAAATACTTTTTCTTCATTTTAAATAACTTACTTGCTAACCTATTGAAAAGCCATGGAAGAGATATTAAAAAAATATACTTATTATTAATAAATTTATTAAATACTTTATAAGAGCACTGTGTAAGCTAAATACTATGTAAGAGAACTTGCCAAACAATTCTCTTAACAGATGCTTAAGGGAGCTAGCTATTGTAAAAACTGAAAGGACTGTGTCTGTCTGTGTCTTGTCTTCCATTTCAATATAAACTTTTCATTTTTTGGAGGTTTCTCGTGGTTTAACCCCAGACAACATTTAAACCCTATGCAGATACTCTCACACTCCTCTCTCTCTCCTCTTCCTCCCCCTTATGATGCAGAAGAGAATCAGAGGGCTGAAAATACGAAAACTAGTGAGTTGATATAAATACAGTCTAATAGATAAAGCAAAAACCATGCACACAGGCAAAGTCAAACACAGAATTCATTCACCGCTTTCTGTGGGAAGTTCAGCCATCTCCAAAAGGGCAGGGCCACATCACACGTGACTGTTAACCTGAGCAGACCAATGCCGTCACGGTGAACATCCCCAGTTTCCCTGTCCATCTTCTAAACTGAACATGATGCCACATGGTCTGGAACGTCCCTTTGGTCAGCTGGGGTCATCTGTCCTGGCTGTGACACCCCTCAATTTCCCACACAACCCCAGCAGACTACTTGGTGGGGTGGTGAAAGAGGCAGACAAGACCTTGGTGTAGTGCAAGTAGTGCTCAGCAACAACAAAATCTCTATATTATCTATATATTCAGCACAAAACCAAAATATGGCTTCACACTAGCCACTGTGAAGAAAGTTAACCAGCACAAAGGGTAAGGTTGTTTTTATTATTTTCCAAGTGATCTAAGAAACATTGCCTAGGATTTTTGGGTATCAGTTTGATGGAATTCCATGTGACAGTACAGGTAAAAAGAAACTTCTCTCTTCAGCTTTGTTGATCATAGTTGAGGGAATCTTATTATTTAATAAATTTATGAATAAGTAATAATTGCGGTACTTTGATATACAAAACCAGGAATATTATATTGCATTCTTCCACCTGGTTCTAGTTATTGCAATGTCCAGGAAGAAACATGCCAAAATAAGAGCATTTATAATATTCATATCAATACTCAGTATGCATGCTGAGTATGTTATGTTTGTGTTCTGGAGGTGACAGCAGTACTTAGGCCTGCATTTTTTTATTGAAAGTTTGGGATGAAATTCTTGATAAGCCTGCTTGCTTCTTCAAAGTAGGTCTAGTTCCCACTGTCTCTGAAAATTAATAGAAAGTAATTTTTTTTTAAAAAAATAACCCTCTGCAGATACACTCTGTTAAAATATTTTATAGCAGTACTCACATTTTTAATAAGGAGTCGTCAAATAACATCACATCATGAGTTTCCCATGGGCTAATAGAGATGTAAGTCCAGGGACTTTTCCTTCTTTTTCCCCCACTTCTGAGACTCTCACTGCAAAATTATTTTCTATTTCAAAATCTGAAAGATGCCTTTAGAGAAAAGACTTTTCAGTAATATACCTGAAGGATTTCACCATTTCTTTATCAATCATAATGTGGTGCAGTAAAGGGCTCATTATTTTCAATAACACAGATGTTTCTGAATTACAGTGGATTTTGTCTTGCTTTTTGCCATCAAGCAAAGTTCTGTATTTTTCTTCTGCAACTTAGGACTTTTGAAACTGATGAACAAATTATGCGCAAAATAATTTTAACATTTCCCATTGTGCAAGTATAAACATTTTCCTGTATGGATACTTTCTGGGGAAGCAAAAGTCCTTTTCCGTAAAAAAACCCTCATTACTTAAAAAAAAGCATATAAGGTATTGCTTTCCTTAAAATGTTTAGTTGAAGGCAATGGATATATAATTAAGTCTTGTTCTTCTACCCTAGCAGAAAAAAAATAAAACCTTTCTTTTCTTGTTTAGAGGAAGTTGTTAGTAGAATGAAAAAGCTATCACTCTCAGACCAACATAATCTTTATGAGTAGTAATATTGAGCAAGCAGTTCTAAGACATGTTATAAGACATCTCTTATTGATGAAGCATAGTAAATCTGAAAGGCATTTGGTAATATAAAGCAACAAGGAAAAGGAAAATAGGAGCATAAATTTGTAAACTGTAAAACTGAAAACATTTTGAATTGACTATTGCTAAAAAGTGCTGTATGAGGACAAGTCATCTAAAACATAACTGTGATCATGTAAGAAGGAAAATCTTCATCATAAATCATGGTCTCTTGTAAATAATTTGGATTTGTTTAGAGAGGAGTGCTGTCCAGATCATCCACAATGCAGAACAAATAATGAATATTTCTTGACAGGATTGATCAAGTGATATGTAAGAACTGAAGTAAGAATACAGAAGTTATATCATATGTGAAATTGAAATGCTGATGTTTTTCAAGGGAAATATACAAACTTAAAAACACAGGGAAAGCCTGTAATCCATGATTCATCTAAAAACATTCAAAGCTATGTTTTCAAAGTATATTTATTTTAAATTGTAACCATGTGAAAACCTGCAAAATCATTGTAGCATAATCTCTGTGTTTGTGTTTTTGAATGTTAAAAAATGCTATGTTTTTAGGAAAAACTAGTTTTTTCCATTTCTTTGTCTGTGTGACTTTATCCTAAAGTCTATCTTTAAAATTTGACTAAGGTGTTTTGTTTATTTTCTTTCAGGGCAAGAGCCTCTCCTGCCCATGTTTTTCACTTTAGCTTGCCTCATGTTTGTGATTTGAGCTATTTGATCCCAGAGGACCAACATGTTTGATCAAAAGCTTTACCACTGAAATCTTAGTCCACCCTACAGTTAAGAGAAATGCAAAGCCCATCTTACTTATTCCATCTAAAATCTCATTGTTGCTTTGTTCTGTAGAAGAAATCAACTGGCAACAGGGCTATGCTCAGTCAAATACAACAGAACAACCAGGAACAATCCTTTTCAATCTACTGTAGGCAATTGGGTTGTGCTTTATATTTTTCTGCTCCTTTTCAAAATCCCTTATCCCAGATTATGTTGCCTTATCTAAAATAGGGTCAGAATGGATAAATTCTTGGTGAGAAGCACTTTTACCACATCCAGCTACGTCATCCAAAAGTGATGGAGAATCATAGAATCATGGAATGGTTTAGTTTGAAAGGGACCTTATAGATAATCTAGTTCTAACCCTTCTGCCACAGATAGAGGCAGCCAGGTTGCTCAAAGCCTTTTCCAACCTGGCCTTGAACACTTCTGGAGATGGGACATCCGCAGCCTCTGGGCAACCTGTTCCTCACCCCCCTCACAGTAAAGATTTTTTCCCTGACATCTAATCTAAACTTACTCTCTTTACAGTTAGAAGCCACTCTCCCTTGTCCCATCACTACAGTTTCTGAAAGAAGATCCCTCTTTGGCTTTCTTCAATAGGCCACCTTTAGATACTGGAATGTTGCTATGAGGTCTCCATGCAACCTTGTCTTCCCCAGGGTGAGCAGTCCCACCTTCCTTCTCCCATCCTCATAGGGTAGGTGCTCCATTCCCATGATTAATTTCGTGGCCTCCTCTGGACTTGCTCCAACAGTTCCATGTCATTTTTATTTTGGGGGCACCAGAACTACACACTGTGCTCCGGTGGGGGGAATCTCACTAGAGCAGAGTGGAGAGGAAGCACCACCACCTCCCTTGACTTGGCTGCACTGCATTTGATGTAGGGCAGAGGCCAAGACAGTGCCATATTCGATGAGGACTTGGGAATGCATTAACTCTATGACTTAGTGAAATATTTTATTTCTTCTTAAGCTTTCCCCCTCCCCGCCTTTTTTTTTTTTTCCCCAAAGGGTAGCTAAGCAATCAATTCCTGAGCAAATTTAAAATTCATGTCTATATATTTTTACCCTATGTCTTGGTTTGAGGCAATTTAAGATAGGCATTCTGGAGTGAGTTGTCTTTCCCTATGATATTAATCATTCCAAATACAGATTCTACAAATAAGGGACAGATACAAGCAAATACAAGTGAAAATATAACAGTTTACTAACAAGCAAAATGGCAACAGGCAAGAAATAACACTAAATAATATCTATAAACAAAATTGCCAAATCCCATGAAACACATGGGAATAAAGAAAGACTTGAAATGTGGGGAAACCCTCTTCCCCACAAAAAATCGTGCTCTGCAGCTGAGTGCATGGTTATAAAGACAAAGGGGAGGTGGTGTCTGCCTTCTTCCTTTCTCTTATCTCTCTGTCATCTGGAGCTCCAAAGGCAGATTGTGGTCTGTCAAGGGCTGGAATTCCTGGAGGGGCTTTGCTCACGGCAGGAAATGGCAGACACAGCAAGGTGAAGCAGGTGGGTTGTGGCAATAGGGGTCTCCTCTCCTCGGTTGGGCACTGCTGGTGAGCTGCAGGAGACTCAGACCAGAGCAGGGCCATGCCATCTCCCCATGCATGGCACCACAACTTAAGACAGGAACCTGTGGATTCACCCCAAGGCAGTCAAAATGCAAGGAAGGAACAGAAGAGATGGGAAAAAAACCCCAAAGTGGACTCTCTCTCTTGGGCAAAGATGACCCCAGGCAAGAAAAGAAAGACTTGAGTTTTGGTGCTTCCAGCTTTTCAAGGACCCGAGGTCCTGGCTGTGAGGCCTTAGAGAGACAGTAACAATTTAGATAGATATGGAATACAGGAACATTTTGGGTTACCCGCAACACCCTGAAATAAATTAATTATTCTTACGAGACCTGCTTAGCAGGATGCTGCTGAAATGGATTCCCTATACTGCCTTAGATATGCAACATCCAGAAAGTGATTACAACTAGATTTAAAGAACTAATGGAATAAAGAAATCAGTGCTGTTGAGATTAATTCTCAGCTGGGTATTTTCAATAGAAAACAATAATATTTTAATTAGAATTTGTCCTCTTTCAAAAGCTGCTCTGGTTATACATGTATCTGTTATATTACAATGTTATTCATCAATTAATTGTTTATTTTTTATTACCTACTTTCTGTGAAAACTCGTATCAGTTACATTTTAGTATGAGTTACATGCAAATGCAAAAGGAAGGAGAGCATAAGAGATGCATAAACAGACTCAACTTCTGTAACTCTGCTTGAAATGGAAATATTGCTCATTTCACTGTCATTTTTGGATATCATCTCAGTTCTAAGTCTGCCTGATATTTGTAACACAGTTACATTATAGACAATTTCAAACAAATACAGATTCAAAATTTTACAAAGTGGTGACTTTTTTTCCCCCTTAAACAACAAAAAAACCCCCAGACACTTGTTTTGTATTTGATTTTGGTAATGAGAACACCTATCTCATTGCTCAGCTTACCTAAACAATTTTAATTTCACTCTTTGAACCTTATCTTTATGATTCAGAGATTTCTAGGGTAGAAAAAAACACAAACCAGCAAAACCCCAATATCCTCTGTTTTTACTTTATTTAAAAGGCATTAAAAGAAATCACTTTGACTTGAATCTTGTCATATATTATTTTAATATAGAAATAATAGCATAAATAGACTTGTTTTTCCTGAAATTTAAGATGGAAGCAAAGAAAAGGTAAGTTTTCAATTTTTTACTGTATTTTGTAAGGATGGCTGAGATCATATTGGAATGTTCAAAACTGGCAGCTGACAACAATTTGTTTTACCAAATAAATTGAAATATTTGTAAAGATGTGTTCTTCATAGATATGGAAAATAAAGGCAGTTTAGACGCTACTACCACTATCTTGAGAGAAATTTTATAAGAACATTAAAAAGATATATTAATTAGATATATTAAATATCTGTTTATTTAATCAAATTTATAAACACATTAGATTATGCATATAAAGATAATGATGATGTCAATCCTAAGAAACCAGTTTCACTAAATAGTAGTGATCTTCATTGTTGACAAACATTTGATGCCAGTATATTCAAGGTTACATGGGTCCATCTGAACAAAATGAAGATGATTGGGTCTGCAGAAAAGGCAAAATTCCTCATGCAGTGCCTGTTTTGGTGGCTTGTGAAAATGCTTTCTTTGGTTCCATTTTCAAGTAAAAAGTATTTCTTTTAAAAAAATCCCAAACCATACAGGAAGAGGGAGCTTTTTTCAAACTTCTGCTTTTTATGGGAAATGAAAAAGTTTCTCCTGTCTAACTCTAAGGAGTCACAGAACTGCTTTTTCATTGCCACAGAAGCTGAGAAAGAGGGAGTGGGCAGGCCTATAAGCATTTTCACTCCATCCCCTGTGTTACAGGGGAGGTGGTGATGGGCTGGATGTGTATGAAAATTGATCCAATGGAATAAAATTCTTTACCGACTTCTCCAGGATGTGTCCTTCCCAGATGCCATTTTTCAGGAACTGCTCTATCATGGGTCTTTTCTCACAGGCTGCAGTCCTTCAGGAATGGATTTCTCCCATCATTCCCACAGACAGCACCTCCTGCCAGAAAGCCTTCTCCTGCATGGTCTCACTTTGGAGGGCTGCAGTTTCTGCCAGGAACTCCAGTGTGGGCTTGCCACAGACTGCAGCTTCTTTCAGGGTAAATCCGTCTGTTGCACAGTGGGGTCCTCCTCTTGCCTTGGGGGAATAGCCTGCTTCACCATGGTCTGCAGGGGAACCTCTCCTCCAGTGTCTGGAACACTTCTTCTCCCCCTTTTTGACTGAGCTCAATTTTCTGTTTACCATATGTGTTTCTTCTGTCTTACACAGCTTCTATGCAGCAATATGTACACTTTCTTAAATACCTTATCACACAAGTGCCACTGGAATTGCTGATGGGCTCAGCTTTGGCCAGTGGTGGGTCTGCTTTGGGCTCAGCTAGAAGGAGCTGTGTCCAACCCAAGGTCCACTGCTGGTGGCTATGCCTGCTTCATGTGGAGTTTGCTTACGTATACATGCAAAAAATACAGCTCTAATATAACAGTGGGGACTTGCACACAGAGATTTTTGTGTTTCTTCCGTGTTTCAATCTTAATTTCCCCCCTTCCTGTTATGAGGTTATTTGAAAATACCTTTGAAAAAGTTTCAGATTTATTTTTAAAATAAAAGCAGTCCAATCCTGTTTCTAATAGAGGATAATTTGAGGTTAGAAGGCATCCCTTGAGGTCACCTAGTCAAACCATCTGACCAAGCAGGAACAGCTATTACAGTTTGACAAGGAATGTGTAGAATCAGGCTCTGAATATCTACAAGAATGAAGATACCACAGTCTCTCTGAACAAGCTGTGCCATGTTTGACCACCCTCGCAGTAAAAGTGTTTTTTTCTTTTCAGATGGAATTTCAAGGTGTTTAAATTTGTGCCTGCTACCTCCTGTCCTTATAATTTATCGTACCTAAAAGAGCAAATAATGAAGCAGACATCTTAAGTAATTTAAGGGTTACTGTCAAATATGTAATGTGGTTTTAATGCAGAAAAGGAGGCTGTCTCTCAAATTGATAGAAGTTTCTTAATATAAAATCTTCCTGCCAGGTCACAGAAAAGTACAAGGACATTGCAAAATTAATCAATCCAGATTTTCACTGTCGTGTTTTTGGTTCTCTAAGTTTGAGGGATAGTTTTTGCCTTATAAAGTTCTGAGTCAGCTATTGACAGAGGAAGGAGGCATATTTAAAATGCTTACCTTGGCCCAAGCCCAAAGAGGCTGTTATGGCTAGATTATAGCCCCATTAACTAAACTGCCTGTAAAATCATTTGACTTGGCTAATGTCTCTGATTCCAAGGTCTGAGAATGTCTAAACTCATTTCTAAATATTGTAAAAGTTAATTAACTTTATAGTCTGAGTTGAATGTCTATTAAAATGGATATATCTGGATTACTGTTTGGATATAAAATAATATAATTAGTGTTGCTGAAAGGTAGAATGTAAATCAGCTTGATGAAACCCTGAGAAAATATGGCACCAGAAGAATTCCTTAACAGTTTTTTCTTTAAGAGTAATTACAGGAAAGAGTACTCATGTTTGTGACACTGAGGGAAAAAACTGCTCATCCTAATAATATTTTTCCTTTCACTCCCCATTAATTTGCTGCAGATGGATCATAAAATTATGAGGAATCTTCTTACAGCCTAAACTGACCCTGAAATGCATCACAATTATTATATGTTATATTGCTAACAAATTTTTTGCTTTGAGATTTTAAAACAATCTGGTATAATTAATGAAAGCAAACTATACAGTGATGCTATCATTATAACTGCTTTGTACAGGAAACTCAAAAAACAAGGTTAAATGCCCTGCCAACTGATCCTGTTTAGTCAAGAATTTCTAAGAGGCAGTTATTCAGCAAACCAGTTTCTACCACATCTAATTATTATTCATCTCTACATATGCATTGATTTTTGTGAAGAGCTTGCACAGTCTGCAATGAGCAAAGTAAAACAATTCAAAGACAGCTAAGTTAGTGAAAAATGAACTAGTTTTGGTATTGGAACAATATAATCACATTGTCTGGCTGCTTCTGGGAAATCCAGCAGAGATTTTGTATTGTGCTGTACTGTACTGAGTTAGATTATTGTCTTGCTGTGAGCTGGATGCCACTGGCTGTATGTGCCACAGATGGCTCAAGAGAAAAATGTACAATTTAGTTTAGAGTTACCCACAGAAACAAGTCAATTTCATAGATATAATTCCTAGGAGACTAAGGACTTTAGCAGTGTATTTAACAGATACAATTATTTACTTATTTTAAGTTTAGAGTATGGAGGAAGAGCTGCATAATAACCATCATAGTTTGATCTAGGAAAAATGAGTAATAAAGACAGAGATCATGTTTCCTACTGTGATAACCAAGACAATAAAGTATTGGTATGAATCACATTAAATATGGCAAATGTAGGTTTGGCTAACATGTGCTAACCACTCTTTGTTCTTCAGGGAGAAAAGCTTCTGCATCACCATCTTCAGCAAAAGCAGTGCCATTCGTGACACCAAATGAATAACGGCAAGATGGAAGGACTAGATGCAGAGCACATTAATTAAGTAAAATATTACTTTACTTTTACTACAGGAAACTTTGATTTCAATTGGTTTCTGCACACTAATACATTTCCTAAAACTGCTATAAATTTTTATGGATGGATTACTTTATCTGAAGAGCTCACAGTGAATTACGATTTGTACAAGGCTTTCCTCTCTGAGACTTAATGTGTGTTTCTCTGTCTGTTGAACCAGACTTCATAAAGGTTCTCCAGAGGTGCTAGGCATCATTAAGGATAGAAATAAGCTCTTCCCTCTTTCACTGAAATACTATATTTATTGCTTCAGTGTAGTAATGTGAATGTCCATTTTGTTTCTCTTTGATTTTCACTATCGATATCTGGCCCCTAATTATAGAATTAGAAAGGGTGACCTTAGTAATGCATCCAAATGAAAAATAATTCATATTTTATTCTCTGCCAATATACCCCTGAAAAATTAAAATATGTAAATTAAAACACCAGGCAGTTAAAAGAATTAACTGGAAACCACATACTGTATCAAAAGACTTAAGCTGTATCAAAAGACTTATTTCAAAATCTGAGCACTTGATGTAACTTATTTATGTGGAGCTAAGTCAGTTCACAGGAGTAACTACCCTATGAGGGCTGCACATTTTAGAACTGTTCTCACAGTTCTTCTGCCTGCAGTTTTAGAAAAAGAGAGTTTGTGAACCTACTAACTGTGGGGAAAAACTCCACAAACTCTGCAGACAGCTTCAAGCCATGTAAATCAGAATGCAGACAAAGAGCCTTTAAAACTCAACTTTGAAGTAGTACTCCTTTCCTCCTTTTCAGCCTCTGTTTCAGACTGTTTCAGAGAAACAGTCTGGACAGTCTGGCCTCCATCTACTGGGATTTTATGCTATTATGGGCTGAGGACCATGCTGGAGTTTAAAATATCTCGTGATCTTCAACACAGGAGGACACTATGATCTGCGCAGATCAAGTACCAGTATCAGAAAAATATTGCAAGGCTATTTTCCTGGTTTTGTGCTCACTTAAAAACAATTCCCCAAAACAAAACAAAAAAACAAAACAAAAAAAACCAACCAAACAAACAAACAAAAAAAAAAAAACAACAAAAAAAATGTTATGCTTCCTCCTTTTTCACGTCTCAGATGAAAAGTTAATACCACGACTTTTCTAGGCACTGAAGACCTTCCCAGACTTTGGCATGTTCATTTGATGCTCAGTTTACACTCACAGATTGTACACCAGTTGTGTCAGCTCTGTAATGAATATCCTATAGCTGAACGAGGAGAACAGGCTGGAAGATATTTGGAGGCAGTCCCCTATTCTACATGCAATCTAGCCTATTCTCCTAACACTATTGATAAACAGATCTGAAAACTGGCAAGGATATGTCAGTTTTAACATGCAGAGAGCTCACAGAACTTTGATGGAAGTGTTAGCTTGGTTTGGATTTTAAGTACAGACTTATCACATCATAGAAACATCCAGATATTACAATACACAGAATATAAAGGTGGTATAGGATCAGAAGTGTATAGTAACATTTTTAGACTTAAATTATCTGCTTCTTTAAGCAGAAGAAGAATGACAAGAAGAAAAGATCAACTGTTTCTTTCCTTTCATGGTAATAAAATCTGAATGTAATGCTTGAAAGAGGCAGTGTTCTAGGTAGTATTTTGGTGACATATATTTTATTTTTAATGAGACTTTTATTTTACATGTACTTAGATTTCTGTAATGGTTTTGTTGTTTGTTTTGATTTTTTTTTGGCAGCTTAATACCAGTTCCTTTTCTAAGCCTCATTCACAATGCAATTGAGTTGAAGAGACAAAGCTTCAGATGCACATGGGCTAGTAAATCCAGAAGTAATATTGGTTCAGCTTCTGTATATGTGTTCCATCACTCAGTTTATAATTTTGTCTTACTTGTGAAGTTTGTTTCTATTTTTTTTTTCTATTATGTTTCCAGTTTTTTTTCTATTATGGTTTGAGATTTTAATTTCATAGTATATAATTTTGTGACAGAAACTTACATTTTTTAGCTTTAAAAGGACATTCCAGCACAGTGATAGCTTTATGTAATCTCCTCTTCCTGGATAATTTATGCACACTCCTCTGATTTAACAAAAATACCCTCATCTTCTTATTCTAATAATGACTCCAGGTGCAACAAGGTAGAGGTAAGATTTCTATTATAATTTCTTTTATGACATTTACTTTTTACTGTACTAATTGATGTTGCCTAATTTTTCAATGTTTCTTTCCATCAGTTAATCATCTTATCATAGTTCCTTCCTAAATAGCAATTAGTAGAGTGAGATAAAATATGCAATGGATTTTTAAAATCAAACTCCTCGTCCTTCCTCCATGAAATAGAAAATTCATTAAAAGTAATTATAGTGTTATAGTATGCCAGAACCAATACAGCAGAGGGTGGATAATTTGATTAAACAGAGCTCTTCTAGTTAAACAAATCTTACTATTTGTAATACAGATGGAATTCACAAGCTCATATGACTGTCCAAGAGAAAAACACTAGGATTTGATTAATGACCCATGTTCTTTGTTACAAGAACAAAACTGTCTTGTAATATAGTAAAGACACAGTACAGTCAAGTTTTCAGATAATATTGTGATTTTTAGTCCTCTTGTGTGAGTAAGGAAGTGACTCCTTATACAAGAGTGAAGTTGAGTAGCATCTGAAGGAATCACATTACACTTTTCCTGCCTACAAAATAAGTCATACTAATGCAGGATATTTGGAAATAAAACTCATAAAGTATAAAATGTTCTCCCCTCGCTACACCCACTGATTGGATCCTCACCATTATTTTAAAACAGCTTTGTATCCAGCACAGAGCAGTTGATTTACACTGCGTTTTGTACTGCAAATAAAAATGCAGTATTTCTACACAAAAATGTCAGGTTGGTATACATTTACTTGTATTGGTTGACCACACAAGATGAAATATTGTCCACAAGGGAATATCATGGATAATAATTTTTTCTGCTAGGAAAATAAGGAAGTCAGGGAAGCATTTCTCGATTTTCCTATTTCTCTATTCCAGCTAAGTGTTCATTGTAAACTTCATCTAAGGATGCAAGTAAGACACTTTAATTTAGAAGAGTTTACAACATCAAATTTAAATGTCTTATCTTAATTTTCATTCATGTTTAGGTTCTATGAATTAGAAACAGAACTACCTAACATGATAAATAAAATTTCTTCTAAGCTTTGCTGTCAGATACATTGTGATGGACAGATTACACAGCATAAACTTTTTTCCCCAATGTAAGATGTTGCAGTACTGAAGCTAACATTGCAGTACTGATATTGGTATTATTTCAAGATTAAATGTTCTTCTCATTGTCAGTGATGGACAGTGAGGACTTCAGTTTCAATAATCTCCTGCCAGCATCTGAGAGTAATGAGCTCTGGTGCCAGTCCAATGGCAGGAGAATAAACAGTAGTTTTATACCTACCATAATATGTGCAGTTCTATGTTTGCTTGCATGTTTTTGCAATTAAATATACAAAGTACGTGTGATCAAATATACCCAAGTAATTGACTAAAATTCAAGCTAAATATCACCCCCCAATCTTAACATTTCTTTCAGTTTTACATCTGACCACGTTTGTGGATTTAGACCATGAATATTGTCTTTTATTATGTAACTAATGTTCCTTTCTGTCAACTTCAACCTCCTATAAAAAGGAAAGATCAGAGAGTTTGGTGCCTGTATCACTCATAATTCTGACCTTCACTGTTTTCAGCCATAAAAATCAGCATCCTTCTCATTTAGTTATTTTGAACCCCAAGTTGCATCTCTAAAAGAAAGGTGTATGAGGAAAGAATTTATGCGTAAAATCTACAGTGATGACTCAAAATGAAAAGTTTTCATTGCCTGGTAAACCAGAGCTGTAACAGGAGTTTAGAACTGAGTTGCTCACTCCTGATTATCAAACTTCTGTTCTTCAGTGCATAGGAAAGTAATTAAATTTCTCTACCCAAAAAGCCATGAGGATAGTAAATGTTATTATTTCAAGTATGTTTGTAATTAATTTCTTCAGCGTTTGATTTATTTATAAACATAAAACTATGTGGAGGGGGTGATACTCTGTGTGAACTCTGTGTAACTGCAGAGTAAACAAAAATGTTGTTGTGTAATGTTTATCTCTTCTTCATTTCCTTTTTTGCAGCAGTAGCAGCATCCTAGTGCAGGGAGTATACAGTAAGACCTTTGATAGTAGAGGCATGTAACCATTCACACTAAAGGCTCTTAGGAAAATTAGCCACCCCTGCCAGTAAAACAAGCTGTAGCTTTCACCCTGCCTCACTGCCTGAAGTAGCTGCCAAAGTCCAGTGCCCTCTTGCACAGGAAAATTTCTTTTGTTTCTTCTGTTATGGTTCTTCTGAGAGATAGGATCCTTTTAACTTTCAACATGCAAAGGAACAGTTTGCTTCTGCAACTGGGAGAGGAAATTGCTTGTTTATTGGAACAGCCTTGAGGGATGCAATGAAATTAGTGCAGCAATCTGCAATAACCTTACAGGAATACATGCCACCAAAGATTGCTAAGTACAATACACTTTAATTGGAACCCTCCAGTTTCCAGGACACTGTATTAACCATATATGCTAGGAGTAAATGGCACAGAACAGGTTGAGGCCCAAAATACCATAAAGTGATCGGACAGTCCCCCTAACTACTCTCTACATTGAATCATTATGATTGCAATAAATAATTCACATTTCTACTCTGGTCCGATTAACCCATGATGAAAATAGGTTGTGGAATTAGCTCTTGGGACTTTTCTGAAACAAAACTTATCATCAAAAGCTGTACATCATAGCTGAGATTACAAATACAAGGTAGGATAAGTACTGAAGTTGTGATGGCTAATCATATATAGCCCATGTTCAAAATATTTGTGGTGCTGTAGTAGTACATTTGGCAGTTCCAAAAATTCAAAATGATTGATCAGGACAAAGAAAATATTGAAATTTCTAAAAGAGGTCAAGGGAAAATTTGAGTCTTGAATGCTTTTTTTAGCATTCTGTATTTTAAATCACAAATCACATTTTTAAACTTTCACCTAATCTCTAAGGATTTAAAGTATCATTTTAGATACTTTATGATCTAAAGATCATTTTAGACTTCTGAAGCTGGGGTATTATGAAAACAATTAGATATTCCAAAATTTGTGGAGGAGATTATGTGAATTTCCAACTTCTAGCAGTATCTCCTGTTCAGGCAAGGTAGAAATGTGACTCAATATGTGAAAAATACATCTAAACCAGTAAGAGACACATTAAAACATATTTATGGAAAACAAATATCAGTGTTATAGACTGTAAGTGAAATGTCCCTTTAGATGTGTTACATAAAAGCGTTTGGGTTTATGGCTAACATGTAAGTAAGGTGTGCCATACCTTTAACTGATCTGTGTTATCACAGGAGCTGTCCTCTCTTTCATACAGTGTTTGGGCCTATAAAATTACAAGTCAGACAAACTCCTGGTTTTCAAAGTAGCAGTATTATCAAGGTACGTTTCCCTCATACCCACCTGCTTATCATGTCTTACACTGTAGATGTTAATGTATCATAAATCACAGAGGACTAGGAAAGCACAAAACATGGGTGAGAGTACATTCTATGTATTTCTACTGTTTACATAGCATTCTACAGAAAGACAAGTTGAATTTTCTGACATATATTGCAAAACAAAGCCTTAATTCTTTGTAAGGATTATTACTAGAAAAGGCAAAAGTGAGAAAGAAAACTTCATGAAGAATATCTTGTCTTATTATGAATGATAATAAAATTCATATAAGCAGAAACTCAGTCAGTATGAAGAATATTTAGTTTTGGTTGGATATGATCATGTCACAAGTCATGCTATTAATGCCTTAAGTAGATGCCTTAGTAGTAGTGCCAAGGTAGATGCCTTGTCAAGCCTCCAAAGGGAAGGGAATGATGTGTTAGGTTTTAGCTTTCATATTTTCCAGATTCTGTACTGCATTGGTATATAACTCTGAACTTCATATAAAGTGTTAGCAAGTTCTCTTCACAGTTTAGTTTGACAAAACAATCCTTTTCCAGCCCGAGCACCAAGGACACCATTGCAGCTTCAGACCCAAAAAACACAAACGGTGAACTGAAGAGAGCAAATGGTCAATTGAAGAGAACAAAGCAGGAGGATGAGATTTCATAGCCTGAAGGTGTAATTGGACAATTAACTCTAATATGTAAATGGACCAAAACTCAAAAGTGTGAAACCTCCTGACTTGGCGTCCATCTTCGGTGTAGTCCCAGCTGGGCTCTTGTACTGCCCAAGGTGTAACCTTTGAAGGGCTTCTACTAAATACCTACTTTATACTGTAACACTGTCTAGCCTCTCAAGGCATCACTATGTCACTTACTACAGGTGGAACCACAGCTGGGACAGGACACAATGTTTTTGGAAATCACAGGCTATGTCCTAAATTCTTATTGGCTAAAATGATATTTCTATATGAAAGAGGTTTTAAGGATGTAACTATGTCTGTGCACTGTGGCTGGTGTTTAGATTGATTTTAGATGAGGACACGGTACAATCTTTCGATCAAAATAGATTAGGCAAATCCAGTTCGAGGATAAATATTACCAGTGAAAGACAAATGTGCCTCATGATGTTTACATTTCTCAAAGATAAATATTTTGCTTAAATATTAAATAGAAGGAAGGTTCAAACTATAGGTTGTGTTGTCCTTGCTTGTGAATGACTCTCTCCTAAGGTCTTTAATAAACTTTTGTTTTTTTGAAAATGAATGTTGCATAGTAGATTATGTGGATTTGATCACATCTCCCAAAAGACAGGAGAGATCATTGTCTGAGAGCTAGAAGAAGAGCTGTCCAAGCTCACTGATAGTATCAGAATGTGTAAATGCCTGAAATAAGCATTTAGTACCTTTTAAGAGACAGTTTTGGATGTTAACCAGTATGGAACTAGAGTAATCTTTCAAGAACTGAAGAGCGAGTGACAGGTTTTCAGATATGAATGGTATATTTATAAAATATGCATATTTATTAGATTAAGATAAAACCAACATGGACTTTATCCCTTGAAAACAACAATTTTTTTTCATAGTCACTTTTAATTTCCACATGCATCTTATATGCATCCTCTTCCTTTCTTCTCTTTACCTTCTCTCCTATACCTGTGTCAAGAGTACTGTCTCATGATGATGTATTCCAGGTTTATTAGGAGTTCCTTATAAGTAATCTTTTAGTAAAATATTAAGAAAAATTGTATTCCATTTTATGTCATGTCACAGAATATCCTGAGTTGGAAGCGATCAACAAGCACCATAGGTTTCAACACCTGGCCCTTCACAAAACAACCCTAAAAATCACATTGTGTGCCTACAAATATTGCCTAAGATTGTCTTGAAATCTGTCAGGCTTTGTTCTGTGACCACTTCCCTGGAAAACCTGTTCCAGTGCCCAACTACCCTCTGGGTGAAGAGAATCTTTTCCTGGTATCAAGTCTACTCCTGCCCTGACAGTGCTTCAGGTTATTCCCTCAGGTCCTGTAACTGGGGACCACACAGAAGAGATCAGTGATTATCCTTCCTCTTCCCCTGATGAGGAACCTGCAACTGCAGTAAGGTCCGTCCTCAGTCTCTTCCCCATCCTGAACAAATCAAGTGATCTCAGCAGCTCTTCACAGAACTTTCCACCAAGGCCTTGACCATCTCTATTGCCCTTCTCTGGACACTCTCTAACAGCTTAATGTCTGTTTCATATTGTGGTACCCAGAACTCAAGATGAAGCTGCCCCAGTGCAGACCAGAGCAGGACAATCCCCTCCTTTTCCTGGCTGGCAATGCTGTGCCTGATGCACCCCAGGACAAGGGTTGGCCCTCCTGGCTGCCAGGGCACTGCTGACTCATGTTCAATTGCCATGACCAGTCCCCCAGTTCCTTTCCTGCAGTGCTGCTCTCCAGCCTCTCATTCCCCAGCTCGTCCAGGGTTGTCTTGTACCAGGTGCAAAATCTG
The DNA here is from genome assembly GCF_014805655.1 of Passer montanus. Lineage (NCBI taxonomy): Eukaryota > Metazoa > Chordata > Aves > Passeriformes > Passeridae > Passer > Passer montanus. Next base: position 344,281 of record NW_024366580.1, read on the forward strand.
GCACTTGCCATTTTTAAACTTCATATGGTTATTCAGGTTGGACAGAAGGAATTTCTTAACTGAAAGGGCTGTCAAGCAAATGAATGTACTGTCCAGAGAGGTGGTGGAGTCACCGTTCCTGGAAGAGTTAATGAAATGACTAGACATGGCATTTAGTGCTCTGGTTATTTCAAAAACTGTTGATTGATCAAAGGTTGGACTCAGTGACCCCGGAGGTCTTTTCCAACCTTAATTATTCCATGATTCTATACTGGGTGATTACCTGTCTCTCTAATTTGTCTAGGTCTCTGCAAGGTCTTTCTGCCTTCAAGAGAGTCAAGAGTTCCTTCTAATTTAGTATCAGCACACTTAGTATATCTTTGAGTCCTGCATCCAAGTCATTTATAAAGGAGTTGAAGAGAACTGCTCCTAAAATGGTGCTTGGAGGAAACCCAGAGCACCAGGTTGATGTAACCACATTCACATCAAAAGAGTTAAAAAGTCAAAAGAGTTAAGAAACACTTTACAATTTAAAGACGGATTATAGAAGTGTTAATTGGAAGTGATGAAGTTGAAATTTAGAGTATAAATGTACAACTCAACTCATATATTTTCTGCCTTGACAATATACTCTCTTTTTTGAGTATGTGCTGTCATGACTACCAAAATATTCTCTGGTTTTCCTTACAATTTTAGAAATATTTCTTCTGTTGATTCACTTTATGTCACCAGGTTCTGTGAAAACTCACAATTTCAAAGGAAATCAAATGGCTACTATTAGTTAAAATTTAATTTCATTATTGTCAAATGTATATAAAAATTTGCAAGCTTTTATTTTAATTTCTTTCAAGAAATTATAGAATTTTTTTAATGTAACATCATTACCATTCTTTCTGTGACCCAGAAGAAAAATGGGATACTGTCTAAAAGACTTACTGAATAAAATTAAAATACAATGTATCAGTAAAGATGTGAATAAGTATTGATACTTTATGACTGGTCTATAATTTTATAGGTTTAGAATTTGGTCTTATGAAATATAACATAGGTGGCAGCAAGAAAATAATTGCAGTTTACAAAACACCATGCACTGATTTATATTGTCTTTATGTTTTGTTAATAATATATCAGCTAGTCTCCAGAAACAATATGATGTGTGAGGCAATTTCTTGCATTGTATCCTTCCTCTCACCAAAGAAGTTTTCTTTAGTTGATCTAAAATATCCCTTAGACCAAGAGTGCAGATGTCACATGATGAACTGGCTCAGTGCTTAGTACAGCGTATTAACAATAATGCTAAAGAATGCAATTTTACTCTTAGTCAAAGCACCTGATTCTGCAACATGCCTGACACTTGAATTATCCTGTGGATGAAAGTCAGGGCACCCGTTTTCACTGGAAAAGTGTTTAGTTGGAGTCTACAAAGAGGTCATCCTGTTTTTATGTATGCAGCATGATGAATTACATCAGAATGATGTAGTTCTGCTGAAGGCAATGGGATTATAATGGGTTGGTATCCAAATATTACAACTTTAGCTTTGGAATAAATATTAATAATTGCCGCTCACATGCTGTACAGCACTGAGAATATAAAGTGGTGTCACCTTAATGTTACCTATTTTGCTGGCCTCAGTGTCTGACGAGCACAGGTTCTCCAGTGCAATATTGTGCACACAAAAAACCCCAGTATGTGGATAGTCCCTTATGACAGAGATATTACTCTTTCCCCAGGCCAATCTTTATAGGCTTATAAGTCCTGACTATAAAGCTGAAAGGCTTGACAGCCCTGCCTAACTGAGCATCCAGGCCCCATAGTTCTTGAAATCCAGCTCAAATGTCTCATCTAAACCCAATAAAATGTTAGCATGTTTTATAATGGGGAGCTGGTGATTAAGGTAAGCTAAATAAATTTTGCTGTGAATTCTACTTTGAAAGATGAACCAGAGCTGCTCAGGAAGTTGCATAACTGCTTATAAGCCACGGTTTAACCAGGTGCTGAGAGTGGTTTGTACTCAAACAAAAGACAGATTGGCAAATCTAAACAAAACTAATTAAATTGATAAATGGACCCAATGAAAGGTATTATACAGACATATACCTATACATGTACATATATAATTTCAAAATATATTGGAAAAAATTATTTCATCACCACTTACTATGAGAACTTATGTTGAATAACTGTAATAATTTAAAGGTACAGAGGTATTTTGATCCATGTATTATGGCACTGCACAGCCTTGCACAAGAAATCATTAGATTTAATGGGGTATCCATTCCAAGCACTACTGAAATTACAAGAAGCTTACTTAAAAGAGAGGGTATTTAATTCTGCATATGAATGAGTGTGTAAGCAAAGAAAAATACTGATTTTTTTTCTTGAATTTACTGATATCTGACTGAGCCCACCAATGTTAACTAATCTTTACTTTCTAATACTGCAAGAAAATTAAGATTTTCAGCTAATTTTCTTAGTTTCCCTGGAACCCTTTTTCTGTGTTCACACAGTTCTGTGAAATGTCTCTGCTTCTGGCATTCTGGCATGTCTCTGCTTCATTCTTCTATTTTCAGCATTGGTGTTTTGTGGAGATAGGCACCTTCTTTAGTATGTCGATAAGATTTAAAAATAGTAGAGGGCACAGAGATGCCAGAGACTATGAAGTATTAAAGTAATTCTATGCCTAGAGCCAATCGTCATGACTTCTAACGATAATTGAAACAGCATTCCTTCTTCAGAGCTTTTCTGGTTTTTCCTTTTAAAAGACTGGAATGGTCTATGAGCACACATTTCTCAGCCTCAAGAGTTCTTGATTGTTGTATGCTGGTAATTTTTTTTTCTTTTTTAGCTTTTTAGGGATATCTGGAATGTTTTTCTTCAGATTATATTGCTTCTAAGGAAATCAGCAATTTTCCTCGGAGGTAGCATGTGGCGTCATCTTGAATCCTATACTACTTAAAGGGACTGTTGCCTTTTGAAATGCTTCATGATATTTTCCTCCTGATTTCCTGAGTGTAAATTCTGATCTGGAAAAAATTATTTCTTCAAAGGCTACTGAAAAGACTATCACTATTCCTCCTCTGTGATATTCAAAGCCTCCTTTTAATGCACCCAATCTACTGTGGGTATTCAGTCATGTTAATGTGCTAACACAGAAATATGTACTCATATAGATGAGCATTCAGTGTGTGAGAATCTGCTATGTGAGAGTAGGCATATTCTTACTCTCCTTAATGAGCCAGTCCTTGAAATTATACTGGGCCAGCCAAGGTTAAGATATGCATTTGAATTTCTAAACAGAAAAAACTTAATAAAGTTCAGATGCAGAAAGAAGTAGCAAAAAAGTATTTTGAAAAATAGTCTGGAATAAGCCCAGAAGCTTGCCCATGTTCCAGAAATCTGATAATTTGTGTTAAATCCTGCTTTCCAGTTTTGTTGGTGGCATCTGTCAGTAGCATATTCTTTTCTGTTTTCCCAATAAGTTGCATTCACAGACAATAGCTCTCCAATTTGTGTATATATGCTTGTGTGCATATATAGGGGGTGGGTGGAACATGTAAACAATGCATTCTCGAAAGTATCATATTATTTCTCCCTTGTTATTTATTTATAATTATGTATTGCATAATTCATGTATACCTGTATGTAATATACATTTCTGTGTAGGATTATTTTTATGTCTGGAACCTCTTGTTCAAGTCTGTGCTGGATTTCTGTAAAGTCCCATGTAACAATAACTTGGCAGTGGAGAAAACATTTATGTGATGGAGCACCACACTTTACAAAGTTCCTTAATGATCTAATGAAAATCAGAATTACATGGGAATGTATGAGACTACAACCTCATTTGTAACTATAGACAAGATCAAATGTTTAAGGCATCGGGGAATGCCTTCCACAGAATTCTGTAAGGCAATGAAATTATGATAATTTTACTTCATTTGATTATGCTTTAATTTTACTTATTATGGGTGTAACTAGGAATTTAATGTATTGTCTGATGTGGCAAGCAACAATACTTGCAAATGAGTCTTGAATTGGTAATGTTCTCCCCCCAGTTCAAATCAGGGTTTCCTAATGCTTCTACAAAGCAAAGGTAAATGGCAGAAATTCCTTTATTGTAATGAAACAATTTATAAAGAACTTTCGTCTATTTTTTTATTATTTACTTTATTTTTAGAAATTTATATTGTTTGTTGCAATTTAATTTATGAGTCCTCTTTTACATATGCACCTCAACCTTTAATTTTTTTTCATATAAAGATGAACTAAAACAGAACCCCTTTCTTTTTTTCACCTTTGACAGCAGATGAAAGAATAGTCTCTCCTGCACTGTATCAAATAACCTTGTCTTTTCTAACATTCTGCCTCACCCAAGGTGATTTCTGAGCTTTCTGAGAATTCCTTAATGTCTTCCCTGTATTTCACCGTTACTTTTCTAATGTGTCTTTATACTTTTATGGTGTCAATTGTGCTTGCACTGAAAATCCTCCAGTCAATTAAGCAGCTGAACTTTAATGATGGTCTATTAGGAGACATCTTTTTTCTGCTAATTTTCAGGGACTGCACTGCCTCTTTTTTCACTTTGAAATAAAAAAAGGTATGTCCACTCTTCTCAATTGAAACCAATTACTCAATTCCTGCTTGTTTAAACTGACTCGGGATTTTCCCAGAAAATATCTAAGAGTAGTTAACATTTGCCATTCTGAGCATAAAATACTTTGGAAGAACTCCATGAAATGCAATCTGAAATTTTATTTAGAAAACTGTTGTACCACACTTACCAGAGCAAGTAAAACCTGCAGTTCGTTCATAGATGTACTGTTGATAACAAAACCCACTGAATTACTCATGAAGTGATTCCATGTTTTCTGTCCTCATCTCATCTTACCTTGCTGTTATGATCCAATTGTTAAAAGAGATGCCTCCTTCTCCTCTTTTAGGCCTGGAATTAGAGCCTTCTTTTTTTGCCATCTGTGCTTATCTAGTGACATGGAAATTCTGGCAGCTTATGGAAATTTCCTTATTTGTCAGTGTTTTGGGAGAATTGATTGTGCTCTTTACGTTCTTGCATTTGCCTCACAAGATGCAGTACTAAGAAGATAAAACCACTACTCTCTCACAGCTCTTCCCTCTTACAGCTTAACACTAGATACACAATCCTGTTGTCACAGTAGTTCTTTTGGGGAATACAGTGGTTTTTGCTAGGTATGTTCATTGTCCCTTCTCCTAGCATATGGAGTTATCTGCAGTGATATATCCCTGTTTCACTGGCCTCCTTTCAGGGATAAGCTTTCCATCATTAAGAGGCTGAAATAAACCCAGTGAAATAAAGAAACAATATAAGATTCATTTTAATAGTTATTTTCATCAATTTATTTGCATTCTTTGGGATTAATCTATATATAGCAGCAATTATGAATTTTCATGTATCATGTTATGTGATGCAAAATAATAAAAATATTTATATGGTTTTGCTATTTTATTTTTATCATTGTCATTAATTAGAAAGTGCTAGAAATATATACAATAGTTAATATAAGAGTCAAACAACACAGTCTTCTTTAGATTTAAAGAAATGTGTGTGTGTGTGTGTGTGTGTGTGTGTGTGTGTGTGTGTTTATCTATATGAATATCTCTGACATATTTTAAAGTATTTCCATGTAAAATTGTAAATTACACTGGGATCTCATGATAGTTGGAGCTGGACACATGCTGTGACATAGCCAAGGTCTAAGAAGGACTTATGATTTCCCCACTGAAATGGTATTAACTATAAATATAATGCAAAGGGTAAGTGGCTGACAAAGGTGTAGGGAGATATTCACTTAGCTGGTGAATCATTTTCTCACCTTTCAGCCAGGCTATCAATGCCCTTTTCTAAAACACAAATAAATATGTTTTCAGCTTATCTGTCTCAGCTGTCTGAATATTTTTGCCTTTTAATTACCTGAAAGGTCTAAATATCTATGTGAAAAATCTAAAGCTTATTCTGGACTGAGACTATATTGATTAGTTGTACGGAATCTTGTATAATTACAGTTCACCTATCTAGCAGTAGAAAGCTTTTGCATACATTCTAAGCAAGAGCTCAGGTCATACAGAAGAGTTTCAGCCACAACAGAAAGTGAAAGTTGTTTTGCTTCCTAAAAACTAAAATAACAAACAACTAAACTTTAAAACCCATTGTACATATCTTTCTATGATATATACCAAGATAACATGTCCTGTATTCCTTGGTGATAGCCATGCGAGGCTTTAAAGAAGAAACATTCCAGATATTTTTTTGTGCTCTCTGGTCATGGTTTCCTCAGTCTTGTCATCTGTGTGTCAGCACTGACACACAGGTGGACAAATCTCTTTTATTTTAGCTCAGTGCCCAGAGGCAGAACATAAGAGCAGAGAAACACCAGACAAGAAAGAATAAATGAGATGCTTTTTTTGCTCAAGGTCTTGGGTCAAATCGGGTTTTTAATCTTTTTGACATTCTTGATATAAAGCAAAAAAATCCCAGTTTAGTTCTCTTTGCACAAAAAGCAGTTCAGTGTTTCTTGCCAGTGTATGGACTGTTGCTCAAAGAAAGCACTTTATTTTGGTCACCATGCTCCTCTGCCATATTTTACTAATGATGTTTCATTCATTTTTCTCCAATGACACAGAAAATCTGAAAGTGACTTCTGAAAAATAGTGGCCTTTATTAGTTCAAAATTTCTGCTATCAATGCAGTACTGCTGTGATGAAAGTACTGCATTTTGATAAGAGTAAAGATAGATGAAAGAATGTGATTTACAGTTTTAGTATATCTTTTTAGGAGAAGATTGAAATGCCTGTGTATTAAAAGAATAATGTCTTTGCTTCAGTCAGATTGTTTTAGAAGTAGAAAGGCAAAGAAGGCTTGCCATCCTCTACTTGTTTTCCTACTTCCATATTTATTGCAATTTTTAAACTAAAAACAACTAAAACATTTAGCCTCAAAATAACAAATCAGTCTTTTTTAGGTGGAGAAAAGGTGATGTTTATGTCAAAGAGTAGCTAGTTTCTGTGCTCTTCAGATATCTGGCTGAATTCTGCTACCAGAGGAAACTGCAATAATATAGGAAAAATAATACTGAGTAACAGTAAAACTTCAATACATATCAGGATAATGGGATCCTTACCACAAAATTCCACTGTCTTGATAAAAATGTTGATAACAAAATAAAAGATTCAGAACATAGTTACAATAATGATTTAAGGTCAGGAAAAAGTGTCTTATAATGAGAGGCTAAAGACACCCCGATTAATTTTGTTTACCAAAAAGTAAGTTAAAATGTTACTTGATCTTGATCACTGCATAGCTACATGAAGAGTTTTTTGGTTTAACAACTACTTTCATCTTATAGAAAACCCCCAAGCAACCCAAACCAAACGAATAGGATCCATTTTTGAGAGAAAAAAAGTAGACCTTTTTTATAGAAACAGACTGCAAAGTTTTAATTTATTAACAGGTGAATAGCTTTCATTAGGAATGCAGTGGGACTTCATAATTTGAATCCTTTAGATCAATATTAGGTAAATTCCTTAAAAGACTTTCTAAGTACCAAATGGATCCCGTGCGATGTATACTAACGGGAAGGAGAATATGGAAGAAACCACCCTTCAAAACCCAAACAAATTGAAAAATATATACAAGATGTATAAAGCAGGGGATCCATGTAGCCTCATAGCAGCAACTTCTCACTCAAAACCTGTGTCTAGGTTCAAAACTGCTATGTAATTTCAGGATTATGTTTCCATAGACTGTATCAAAGACTAAAGAGTGTAATTTCTAGAATGTAGGGTATTTTATATGAACGCATGGCAAATAAGAGAGACTAGCTGTAACTGTCATCATCTCTTCAAAGAAGTTGGATACCATTTTCATAAGCAATCTCTGGTTGATATATTATACTGTTTGTGGAATGATGGAAGGGGAGAAAAAAGGCACTTTGTATATTTGTCTTGGAGCTCTCTGGGACAACATGCTATACTGCATGTACTCTCCATCAAAACTGGATCATTTTTAATCATCTGCAATTTGACTATTGGGGCATATTATACCCAGAGAAAAGGACAGGGGCAAGATGGTCCTGGAGAACAGGGGGCTGAGGGTCTCATGGCAGTCTACAGCTTCCTCACAAGGTGTTCAGTGACAGGACCCAAGGAAATGGCCTGAAGTTGTGTCAGGGGATGTTTAGGTTGGGGATTAGGAAAAGGTTCTTCATCCAGGGGGTGGTCATACTGGAACAGGCTCCCCAGGGAAGCAGTCACAGCACCAGCCTGACAGAGCTCAAGAAGCATTTGGATGATGCTCTCAGTCACACTGGGATTCTTCAGGTTATCTTGTGCAGGGCTAGGAGTAGAACTTTGATGATCCATGTGGATCCTTTCCAGTTCAGGATATTGTATGGTTGTACCATACTCATGGCCCTCTTGGCTTGCTGTCCCACACAAAAGGGGGTCTGGAAAGTCAGTGAGCATCACAATGCTGACCTTCTGTGTCCAAAGTGTGAAGAGTGAAATCAATCACCCATGACCAGGATTCATCAAAAAGTTGAGGTTGATGTGTAAGCCTTCTCCCAGGACAGCAGCCACAAGTGCACAGGTGCCTTCTAGATTTGGTGTTACTTACAAGTCTTTTAGGAGCTTATGAATCCCAAGTTACCACTTCTTAGCCCTACAAGCATTTCAGGTCCTAGATAAGCTTCATGGACACTGCAACAATTTATGCTGACAGCTGTCATGATACCAAAGAGTTTGAGTTCTTCACCATGCAGGATTTAGGCCAGGAAAGCATCCACAATTCTCAGTTTGCACAGGTCTGACTGCCTCATGGCAGATGCTGTTTACATATTTCTGGTACCACATGCTCCTTTTTTTGAAGCCCTACAGGTAATCAGGGATCTCACCCTCAGCTGGCCTGCTGAGAGGTGGCAAACCTGATCAAAAACAGCTGTGTTGGTCATCACTTGATGTGCTTTGTACAACCTGTGTGAAGACATGGGGAGGTGGCTCTAGGCAGAGGGGCCACCACAAGGTTCTGCTGCTACCCTGAAAGTGAAAAGTGCACTAAGGAAGTGAAGTGCATATGCCATCTGTGCCCATCTGTTCCATCCAAGTGCCCACAAACACCAGTAGTAATCCACCATGCCTTCAAGCTCCAATAATCAAAGAATACATTTAACTTCTCTTCCTCCATCTAAATTTCTCACACTTTTGTCAGTCTTTTCTACCCATTCCTTTGTGTTGTCTTCTTTAACCTTCTTTAGCTCTCCCTGCAAGATGCAGGTTGAGCTTTTGACACAGATTATGCAGATTGTGAAGACATTCTTTATTTGTATTTATTATCCACAGTCACTGTCCTTACAAGTTGAAGAGCCCTGTCTCACCAGGAGATATGGTTCTCTAATGAATTTGTTCCTCTGTATACACTTTTCTCTTCTGTCACAGGGCTTTACATGGCCCACAAAAAATATTTCCTCTATTTTTGACTGTCATTTTAATCTTTTCCTAAGATTACAGTTTTTCGAAAGGATTTAAAAAATTTTTTTTTTGTTTTGTGCCTTCTCCCCCACTGTGGAGCTTTGGGTTCTTTAGCTTCTTTCTTTGGTTCTTTGGCTCTTGGTGCAAAAACACCAAACAGGAAGTCTGGTCTCTGCAAATAAGGTTTTTGGGAGAGAAAAGAAGGAAGGTCACCCTTAAAAGCTTATTTACTTACTACCTTATCTTCTTTGAGCCACTTCATTTTCTACATTTAATTGCTATTCCCTTCATTGAGGCCCTGTTCTGAGCTGTGCTTTCAAACCATTTTCAGGAAAAAAACCTTAGATTTATTGAGTTGCTTACACATTAATTTACTCTCACTGTCACCAATATTTGAAAGGCAGTTGAAATTATTCACATCTAACATGACTTAAACACTTGGAATCTACTAAACCTTAAATTTTAGTTTTTATCTTCTTTCAAATTTGCTTAAAATGTACATTTAGATCTATACTTATGAAGCTGTACTTATCAAAAGGTGATTCATCTGTCTAACTGCAAGTATCTGAGGCTTTTTTTGAGAGAAAAAGAAGTGCTATTTCTCACAAGAGCATTATGTATCAAAAAAATATGAAGAATTCTTCCACTGCTCTGCAGAAACTCTTTTTCTTTCTCTGGATAGAAGTAATTTCCTTTCCAATTAATTCAAAGTTCAGGACTAAGGGGACAATAGACTGTATAATAGTCAAGATCCAGGACATCATATCAGAGAAGGAAGAATGTAACCAGGGAGGAAAGTTGTTCTGAGATTGCTTTAAAAAAATTCTATTAGGGAACCATTAACATCTTAGAATACATGTGAACTGTGGAACTCTGAGCAATTTTAATCTTGTTCTGGCTGCTGACTCAAGCTGTGTTGCTGCATCCTGCTAAGGAAAGGACAGAGATATCACAGAATATGGTCCATTTTTCTTGTCTTTGTATGAGTGTGAAGAATCATGGAACCAAACATAAGGGCCATATTACACAGTATGCCCCATTTCTGCCACAGAGCTCCTGATTTTAATCTCTTTTTGCAAATTGGTCAGACTGTTTTCAATATTTTTTTTTTCACTCTGGTAATATTGAAATTGGCTCTGCTCCAGAGCTCCATTGTTCTCTGAATATTTGAATTTCTTGTGAAATTAGGTAGAAATCTATGCTAATAAGATGTTTCAGACATACATTTCTGGCCCTTATTTTTGCTGGCCTTTTCCTCTTAAAAGTCTGAAAAAAAAGTCAAATTGTGTGAGACAAGATTTCAGTAATGTCTGTGTGCAGAAAAATCAGTTTACTATGGCATGAATTACCTCCTCTCTGTTTCCATAGTTTCCCATTAAGGTTTAAGCGTTTTGCAGTAGTTAAACCCTTTCTTTTGCACTTTTTTTTAAACTTATGTCTGAGCAGTGTTCAAAAATGCTCCTTTCAAACATTTTCTCTCTATTTTCATGACCACAGTAGTGTGCTGTTATATCCTTCTGTCACTGATGATTGATAATAATGTTGAGATGTCCATTGCTTCTACTGAGCTGTGCACCTCTGTGATATTAAAATGATGCATATTTTTTGTTTAGACAGTTAGCTTTCTCTGAGTGGAAAAAATAAAAAAAAAAAGAAATTTGAACTGAACGTGTTGCTGTAAGGCAAGAAAATGATTGATTGGGTGAATATAAAACAAGCGGAGAGATGTGTATCTTCACGTGTGTAATAGGTTGTGCCAGCAGCTGGAGTTGGGTGGGGAAATACAAGAGAGGATGAAAATGTGTTCTATTATCTGGGATATTTTTACAATATCAACATGACTGGAAAGGTACCTTAGCAAACTGTACTAACAACTCAGAAAATATGTGGGGTTCACAGCACTCTTGTTCACATTGCTATTCAAATAAAACAAAAGCTGTTTCATCAATAAAAGATTTATTATGATACCTTTAATGATGGGGGCAAGTTCTTATGCTATAACAGTTGCGAAGTCCACCTAGTGAATATTTCTCAGTTTTCATTAATATTCTTGGTTAGAGAAAATCTTCTTTATTTTGGAGATCTTCTCTATACATTACAATACCTCAGGTGATCACTGACAATTTTTAGCAGTCTCTAGCCCCAGTTATTTTGCTACGTTCTTTGGCTTGTTTTTCTTGTCATGGACAATTATATATTATTGCTATGTCATATATAAATTTGCGAAGTAAGATCTGAAATCTTTGTGGATAGAAAGTTTTCCTTAATTCTGCTAAACTCTCCACTTGCCTCATCAGTCATGGCCTGAAAATCGATTCCTTTTTTCATGTCAATAAAATAATTTCATTTAAATTTTCATATCTATAATTGAATATTTCTGGAATTACAGTATATTTTAAAACAAAAGTACTTCTAAACTGAAATGTATTTACAAAATTCACAAAGTCAGAAAACACTATTAGATTTTTTTCCAGATATCCCTTTAATACCTCAATTATTATAAGAGTTCTCTTATATTCTTTGTGTACTCAAAACTTACGTTGAGTTTCAGGTGCATAAAAAACTCCTGTTGATTTAAGTTACTTTCAAATGTGATTTTGACCTCCAGCTCCATCATTTCTGTTTCTCATGACACAAGGTGGTTATGACTCTAATTTAGGTCTGTGATTACACTTACATTGACTACTTAGGGTACAATGTTTCTGCCCAGTTGAAATACCAATTTCATTCTCTGTCTTCTGAAATAGGTACTCATTGTTACATTTTAAAATGTTCTCCTTTTTATTTCAAATATTTACCTTGCAAGTGTAGTGATACTGACTTCCTAGCTTTTCTGTTTATTTTTAATTTATTTCATGATTGGTTAAACTTCCTTTGCTGCATCTGTAAAATGATGTTTGCATAGATCATTATTCATCAGTTTAGCTAACTTGCTCAATTAACTGGCATAACTAAAATTCTAGAAATCCCTAAGTAATTATTAAAAGTAAGGTTTCACATTTGTTTTATCGAAACTGAATCTACAAGCCACTAACACAACAGCTGCCAGCACAGGCTCTATCATTAAGGTGCTGCTTTTCTTCTCTTTTAATCGTGAATACTTAACAAAGAGATAAGCCACTACAAAAATATCCCAAAACAGCATGTCATGTCATGTCATTGCAAACTCAATCAGCTTTTGAAATGGATCATTAAAAATAAATTTTTGGAGAATGATTAATGAGAGATGTACATAGAAATCAGTGTTAGGATTGTAGAAAAAATATCCTTAATAAATGGCGTTTTAAACAAAGAATTTTATTGCTAAAGCAAAAAGTGAAAGCTGTTACTCTGTACTAAAAAAAATATTTTTTCTTTTCAATCCCCTACTGCAGACCTCTACATGCTTTTCAAGGTACGATGGCAATCTCTATTCTACCTACCTAATTCCTATCACTGTGGAACTCAAACAGAAATCTCAAGAATACATAAGTTTTCCCACTGCTGCTACAGCAAAATGTTTACCTACTATCTGCATTCTTGCTTTTGTGATGCAGAATTGTACTACTTTTCATCTTATGACATGAGGCCTCAGATTTATATATATTCCATTACAGAAAAGTATGATGATCTCTTTTCACTTTGGTTGGAAAAAAATAAGTACCTTTTTTTAATTTCTGCTCTGTCACCTTCAATTTCTTAGCCTTTCCTTTCCAGAGCAACCTCCTGCAATCCAATTTTCTTCCTAGAAGGTACTTATAGTCATTTGAGGAAGAAGTCTCACAGTGTTGCAATGGTTGATTGTAGCAGAAGGACACTGAGTTGATGACATACAGAAGACATTTATCTTTCTTTTATATCTTTTTGGATGTGGGTTGTTTTTAAATATAAAAGCCTAAATCATGTATTTACAAGCCAGCTTATGTGACATAGTCCTACAAGTCTTAACCACTCAGTGGGTCAAAATGAAATGAAAGTTCAAGATAGGTACTGGGTTTTAAAATTTAACCATTGTTTATAATGTCAAATGCAGATCTAGAAAGCTTTATTAAATGTACAGATTTGAAAAACTTCTCATATTTTACCATTTGATTCATGATTTTTGTTTATTAAAAGGAAATGTATATTAAACTGGAGAAAAGGAATTTGAGGGAAGACCTTGTCACTCTCTATAATCACCTGAAAGGAGGTTGTAGCAAGGTGGGATTCTGTCTCTTCTTCAAAGTAATAGGACAAGAGAAAATGGCCTCAAGTTGCACCAGGGGAGGTTTAGACTGGATATTGAGTAAAAATTCACAGAAAAGATTGTCAAGAATTGAAACAAGCTGCCCAGGGCAATGGTACAGTCATCATCCCTGGAGGTATTTAAAAGTTGTATAGATGTAGCACTTGGAATGTGGTTTGGTGGTGGACTTGGTTAGATTAATGGTTGGCCTTGATGATCTTAAAGGTATTTTCCAACCTAAACTACTCTACGATTCTATACAAAGTCTTATAATTATAAAATAAGGTAGGCTACTCTAAGAACCGAAAAATAATTGTAAGTTCTCCGGGTTGCAATCAGTCAAACAAAAAGTCATAGGTGGAGAGATGCTTCTTGTCTTCCTTTTGCTTGTTCCTGTCGTGACTGTTTCTAAGGAAATGTCACACAGACAGAATCAGAGACATTTTCTTCTGCAGAAGATCAAAACTGTGACTACATTGCAAGTATCTAACAGACAAGAATGTTAACCTTACACATATTCTTTCTAATATCCGCTACTGCATATGTATGTGAAGGAAAAGAGCAGCACTCTATGAAGAAGTGAAAAGGAATTGCCTGATAGACCACCTCTGTGTAGAAATGTCAAGAATGACCAAAAAAATGAGCTCTGTTGTGGTTGAAATGTATTATGTTACTTATGCCACAATTTGCCTGTACTTAAAATTTACTATAAGTTCAGGCTTAATCTTATGCTTCTGAAATGTTGGGTAGAAGGTTAAACTGAGACTGTCAAAAGAAAAAGAGTCTCAAGTAAAGAAAACAAGACCATGTGGAATAATCAGAACATGGGAAAATAATGGGAATTCAGTTTCTTTCTGAATGTTACATCTTCTGCAGGTACAGTTTAATTGCTAAGGTAAAAGTAGATATTTTGTAAGAATAAGGTAGACAAGTTGTTGGAGAACTATAAGGCTAAATGGAAGTTTTATGTATATTTTTAGTGGGATCTAATTTCTTAACAAATTTTGGTAATTTACTGCAAATTAGTAGGCATTAAACTGATATCCCACTTCTCAGACTTTGTGTTTGAAAGTCTGTATCCTAGTGCAGTAAAAAAGTCTAACCTCCTCACCCAGCTCCTGCTAATTACAATAAGTCAGTCATTCATTCAAAGTAATGATGCACACCTTGAAATTTTATATTTGCCTTTATCATGAGGGCATAAAGGAAGGAAAGGTCATTGACATACAGCAGTAAGAGTCTGAAAACCATTTAATGAGATAGTCTGCATAAAAATTAGTTTTTTGCATGGACAACGTATAAAGTTTAGAGGACACGTACCAAAGTGATCTTAACTTCTCATGGTGCAGATCCTCAGGTTAATTCATTAAAAATGCTAAACTGTCTGTCTTATGAAACAGAAGGACAGACTTAAGAATAAAAATCATGTTTAGATACCTTCAAGAAAAATATGGACATCTCGTTCATGCCTAGTCTTGAAATTAAGGAGTTAATTACTTACATAAAATTGTCCAGCTTCCTCAAGAGAAGAAGATGGAACTGGGAAATATGTACCTTATGCATCCAACTGTTTCAATATACGTCATCTTGGGCCATAGTGAACTTTGTCCTTTACGCAGTAAAATTATGAGCAATGAGGGATGAGAAAGGTAGGATAGACTGGGAATTTTAAATCATAATAAAACCTTATGGTTTAAACCCATCTGGCAACTAAAACCACAAAGCAGCTCATTCACTCCCTCCATGAGGGATGAAGAAGAGAATTAGAAGAGAAAAAGTAACAGCACTTGTGAATTGAGATAAAGACAGTGTAATAGGGAAGGAAAGGAAAAAACAAAGCAAAGCAAAGCAAATAATTCCTTCACTAGGAAGGCAGGCTGATGTTCAAACATCTTCACAAAAGTAGGGTTCCACGGCATGCATCAGTGACTTTGGAATACAAAAGACACTGTGACGGTGATGAAAGATAATTGGGTCTTTGAGTGTGGCCTTGTCTCTCACACAGCCTCCTTCTCTCTTTGCATTTTCTCTGATCGGCAATATGAATTTTCTAAGACAAGAAAGCCAGGTAGGAATTACAAGAACTCTCTGGATGCTCATGATTGATAAATTCCAGAGATGCAGGAGTTGTCTGTGATTGACTGAATGTTTGTGATTGACTTCGGCAAATATTGTCCTGCATAAGTGTGTAAAAATCTGCTGGACACTGGACCAATGAGGCCATCTGGGCAAACTGGTCTCCATTTGTTGCAGGCCACTTCTGGGTGGATCCTCTTCTTAGCAGAAACATTTGCAGTGCGTGTCCTGCCTAAAGCCAGGGATAACTCACTTCAGAATCAGTGAGTTAAAGTGAAATAGTCAGATATGGAAAGAAAATAATGAATTAGCTACATAGGTACTTTGTTTATTTGTAATTGAGCATTCTATAAGGCCAGAATCTGTAAACCTGTATGTTTCTCACTGAACCTGCTTATATTATAAGCCTTTAGACCTGCTTATATTATATACTGCATTAAAATATTTAGATACTGTATTAGCAATAAATCTGATCAAACACAGAAAAGGTGGAGAAGGAAAGAATGTGGTATGTAAAGTGCTTGCAGCACATTTAACTGCTGCTTTAAAAAGTGCCAGAGACTTCCCAAAGGAAAAGGCCAAGACAGAAATTAAGAAAAAAGGGATCATATCAGGGAATAGTCAATTGGAAGGCAGAATAAGGAACTTAAAAGGAAATATAGAAGTTAAAATAGCACATTCAGAGTCTTCCAAATTTCAAGCTAAAACATTGGTATTTTTATCTGAAAACTGTGACCAAGACATGTGGAATAGCACAGAGAACCCATAAGGCATCAGAATAGGAGGAAGAGAGCCTACCCAGACCTATAATTAAAAGAGAGATCACTGCAGTTATGGATGATAGAGCAAAGAAAATACACTGGAAATCCATCCCATATGCACCTAGGGAGCTTGCAAAACTCCAAGAAGATAGCTCTATGAGTTTTTGTGAGTCACTGGTAATCCTGGCTTTGATATTGTCTGTCCAAATTCCCCAGTCAAAGTGTCAGAGCTCACTAGAATTCATATGGTCAAAAGCTTTTTCTTAGAGTGACCCATTTATCCAGGCAAGGCACTAAAGCTGTCCTATCAGGGTTACAAAAAATTGTTCTGAAAACTTATCCAGGGCACAGTGCCAATTCACACACTGAGGTGAGGTATTTCTAATTTTATTCTAGATTGTGCAAAGCAGGGTGCTAACCCACAAAAGCATGGCTCCCCAATCATCAAAACTTTACACTATGTATAAATTTCAACGTAGAAAGGCATCATCATTCACTGGCTAAAAATTGCTTAACTTTTTCATTTATTCATACTCAACCCCCAGTTTGCTAGTTATGTCTCTTGCTTCTCATCCTAATTAATCTACGTGCACAATTCTTTTCTACATTTGAGTGAATTCTACATTCTCCATTTTGAATAGGTGGCCAATGAGTCAGTGGTCATGATCTCCCACTGCTGGAATTACCTTTATGCCAGTTACCATCCAGTAACTTTATTTCATAAAACCAGTGGTTAAATTGGTATGCGAATTATATATTTTAATCAGATCAGACAACTGCGATATGACAAACTAGATGGGATTACTATAAAAATATTTATCTGTACTTCAACATGTTGAGTAAACTTGTCCTTTTAAGAATCTGAAATTTATAAAGATAATGTTAAACTGAAACAGCACTGTGAAATAAATTATTGGCATCTAGGTATATAATTGAAAATTTTGAGCCTATTGTTTTCAAATAAAGGGCTTGATGCAGAGAACCACTGTGACTTCTAGAGAATAGAAGTATCTATGTACCCATCCAGTGATTGTTTGACTGGGATAGTGACACAGAGATCAAGAGGAGTGTCTGTCTTAGGACACCTCTAGGGGGAAGGAGAGTGAAAATAAGTTCAGTGAACCCCCCAGAAGTTGAGTTTACTATTTTGTAAAGGTGAAAAGGTTCTTCTCAGATTTCTTTTTTTTTTTTTTGTCATGGGTTTGGAAGTAAAAGTCATTTCTAATATAGAACAAAATGGTATTAACTTATTCCACAGTGTTGGTCTTTATTTTGCTGGAGCTTTAAAAACACTTGAACTCCTCAGAGAAAAAACACTATATATGTGTAATGGATTACCACCGGATTAGCACACAGAAGTCAGTTGTGGGAAATAAGTAGCATCCTAGTGTAGAAACTTTTGTAAGTCTTGGTTTTTAGCTTTTTTCAATGTTTAACAGTTAAGACTCCCTTTCCTCAAATGGTGGAAAATTGACTAGGAGTGAATTTTAAGGCAACAGATACATATGGAAGTGGTACTGCTTTCTTTTTGTATAATTTGAGAAATTTTTTAGAAAGCAGTTTTATTTTTGTAATACATGTGCTTCTGTATGCCTCTAGCAACTTAGAAGCTGATATTCACTACAGTACCTGTCATGACTGGATGCCACTGCAGTAGAAGGAAAAGCAAAGAAAAAAGAAGAAAGCAAACAAAATTATTCAAGCAAATCTCTGAGGATCATGGGCAGAACACAGGGAGAGTAAGAAAAGCAGGATGGAGAAACACTGAGTTTTTCTGAAAAACTGAGCAGTGGGGAAAGAATAAAGTGTCTGATCAAGAAACCCATTTCTCACACAGCACCAATTAGTTAGGAATAATTTATGCAAGAAAGGTGATGCAGAACCAAAAGGTGAAGAAGCCTAAAATGTCAACCAAACTATATGGAGGTAAAAAGCTTTTCAACAGGAAGAACAGGAAATTCACAAATGAAGAGAAGGTAGTATAAAATCAAAGGAAGTCTTAATTGTTTTTCGGAATATAACAGGGTAGGAAATCTTAATAACCTATTCATACCAGGGATTCTTGATAGTAATGAAGGCCAATTAAATCTTAGTATGTACACAGTAGAACTGCAAGCAGACACACTGACAACACAAGTTCTAATTGTGATTCATGGAAATGTTTCTAAACCAAGGAAAAATATTTTGCTTTATTTTTAAAGAAGCCTAAAACACAAATGAGCATGGATTCAGAATAGGTAAATCTCAAGGCAAGGAAAAAGGTCAAAAAGAACCAGTGAACTGCAAATCTGAACATATGACAGAAACCACTGCAGGCAGGTAACAAAGCATAGTTCAATGGTTGTCAGGTAAGCTGAAGTTTCTGGCAGAGATTTTTGGATACTCTGAGTTTAAAGCAGCAATTCTCATTGGAAAGCTTACAGGTTACTGTCGGGAGAAATGTCTGTGTAAAGACCTATGGGGGATGAAGACATCCCCCAAAGTCAATGACACAATTCCCTCTGATATTCACCACACAAAACTGCATAAAACAACTAGGTCACAATAGTAAAATGGGAAAGCAGGTGACTGTGTTGTTAGAAAATATCCTGCTTCTTCTCCTTATCTTTAGCAATTAGAATAAAGACACCTAATTTATTTGCTATAGAAATCAATTATGTTGACCTCTCGAGGCCCTTGATACCATTTATACAGCAATGTACCAGGGGAAGGATGTGCCACTGCTATTTTAGGAGCTCTCAAGATCTGGCAGTTTGACTATGTGTGGCCCTGTCACTTACATTTTTGCACCTTCTGGCACAATCTTCCTTTTCATTTCTATTTCTTAAGCTAAAAGGGAATGCTGAAAAAATTCTCTGCTCTTTTAGCAGAGCCTTTACTTGAGTCTTCTGTTGAATAATGTTTTAATGCCAGGAAAACGTACAACATCTCTGTCACAGGTAACATCCATTTATCACTTTCTGGATAGCTAAAATGTGAGCTTCATCATTTCATCAAGCATCAAAAAAGAAAAAGAATATAAATTTCTTTTGAGTGGAGTTTCATCAAGAAGAAAAAGGTTCATCCTGTACATTCAAGGGTGCCTATCAGTTTGCCAACCCCACTGCAACCCTATGCACAGGTTTGCATAGAATTAGACATTGTAAGATATACAACCATGCAACAGTTGAAACATTCTTTTAAGTGCATTGAAAAACTAAATTGAAAGTTTATCTGCTCTGGTTTTGGCTGGGGTAGAGGTAATTTTCTCCACAATCACTGGCAAGTGTGAGGCTGTGCTTTGCTGGAAACAACATTGGTATGCCAGGATGTTTCCAGTAATGCTGAGATGTACTTTACATAAGAGTCAAAATATTTTCTGTCACACCACCCCACAAGCAAGTTTGCTGTGGATGCATGAAACTGGGAGGGGACACATGGGACATCCAATCCCAGCTGACCAAAGAGATGTTCATATAGTGTCATGTTCAGTGTAAAAAGCTGGGGGAAGAAGAAGCAGCGGGAGAGTGTGAGATGTGTTTGAGGTGGAAAGAAGACATTTAGTGATGGTGTTTATCTTCCTGAGTCACTGTTATGTGTGGTGGAGTGCTGTCTCCCTGGAGATGGCTGAACACTTGCCTGCTCATTGGAGGAAGTGAATTAATTCCTTGGTTTATTTGCTTATATGCATGGATTTTGCTTTATTATTAAAGTCTCTTTATCTAAGCCCATAAATTTTCATACTATTAATCTCCTGATTATCTTCTGAGTCCCCCTGTGCATGAGTAAGCAAGTGACTGTGTCATTCTTAGTCCTACTGACGTTATACAAGGACAGCCCACTGGACAACCAATATGGGAAGAGTTTGAGATAATGACAGGTTTGACTGGAGCATGCTAGGTCGAATTCCTAGCTGTTGTTAGTACTATTTAGCTATTATTCAGCAGGTTCCTGTGCTTGCCATGGGGCTTGCTTACCATCCTCTATATGAGAGTCTAGTGCTTGTTAGAGACTGCCTCTGGCTTTCGCAGTTCACAGTGCTGCTGTGCTGCTGAGCTCCATGCTCTGCTGTGGCCAGGAACACCTGGAGAGCAGCATGGAGATGTGCCTGGGCTGGCAGATGGCCAGGGTATCAGTGTGGTTTCTGTGCTGCTGTGCTGGACAGGCTGGAACTTCCAGTCAAATGGACAATGACCTGTGGATGAGTTCTTGTGGGAGCAGGACAGCCAAACACTTGTGGCTGTGAATAAGTTGACAGAAAAGCAGTTGGATCTTGATGCACCTGTAGCTGTGGTTATGTCTGTGCTGCATCAGGTATATCTCTGATGGGATTTTGGCCCAAGCATAAATCTCCACGGGAGAAGGTACCCCTCAAAACATCAGTGTCTGTATAAGTTTATTCTGCATGTGCACCTTGAAGCATCCCTCGTTGTGCATAGATGGTGCTGCAGCACCCCATAGCATGTGGCCAGGGATAAGCCTCTGACAGAGCATGTATTCTCCTTGCACCCGTGTTCAGTGTTCTGCTTTTCTCGAGCTGAAGCTCTGCAACGTGTTTTGCAATGAAAACAAACACTTTTTATATCCTGAAGTACTTGAAAAACAAGACAAACAAAATTATGTCATCAGGTGTAGTGAATAAAAATCGCTTTAAAAAGTGAAGAATATCCGCTACTCAGGACAAAATTCAACCTGGCAAATCTGTTGTTAAAGTTGACTAGCTTAAGAATGGAATCTATCTGCCAATCCTCTGCTTTAATGATAGTGATCATTCAACACCTGATCATGTCATTGTTTATTAAGACAATTGTTTTTTCTGTGGCAGAGCATGAATACAAATTCTATTACTATTGTAGGGAGTAATTCAAAAGAATGAAGTATCTGTAGTTAAAATAAGATTACTATATCCACAATTAGCTAATTTAAGTATTCTGATTTTGTTGATCTGTTTTTTTGGGGAGGGTTTAAGTCATGGAGGTCTAAACTCTTTTCAAGTGATTAAATAATCTCTTAAAAATTAGTAACTCTTGGAAAAATTATATTAGTTACCTACTTTTTAATGATTTTGCTTATGATAGTCATTCTATATTTTGCAGATGAAACACATTCCAGTGTTAGGAATATTCTATTGAATTCCAATCTACTTATATTTACTTTAGCAACAAATCCCATGCTTTCTTCTTGAATGTATGAGCACAAAAAAGGGAGCATTTTCTCTGATCGACAATATGAATTGATTTCCTATGCTGTGTTTTCAACTTTTAAGTAAGGGGTAGTAAAAATATCCACAACATTCCAATATCATATAGGTTACGGAAAAAAACCAAAACATATAATTGAACATTTTACCAGTTATGTGTAAAATTCACTAATGCTGAAACTGCAAAAATATTCTTTCAGTGATATAATACACTTCCTGGTTTGCTTATGATTGAATTTTATTACCTACCAGTCTTAACTTCCAATATAACCAGTGTATCTTCATTTCTTTGTAACCTTTGTCTGTCCATCATTAACTTTTATTGTGTATCAAAGTCTATTTGCAACTATATATATCATTGCCAGAAGGCAACTCCTCTCAAGTTGTCTTTAAAACGCTGCTTCATTTCTTTTGACATAGGTTTTCTTGCAACTTTTTCCATCACTACACTCAAGTAATATTGCCTGGGACCAGGAGACCCTGACACCTAAACATTTTTGTTCATTAGGATGGTTTTCAATAGTATTTGAAGTCCCTTTTGTGTTTCCCATGTGTATCACAGTGATCTCAATTCTAGCCTTTCCTGCTATACTTGCCTTTGATTTTAATATTGTTGCATTACAATACAATTTGAGATGTGTAAAGCATAAAGCATCACACATGTGTGATGTACTGCTTTGTGATGTGATGCATGTTATATTATTTCTGACTTGATTTTGGGGGTTTATATGATTTTTTCTAGCATAATTTTTGCCTAAAATTTTTCTCCATCATTTGAACAGTGCTAAAATATTTAGTCACAGCTTTGTAGACAGATGTATCATGGTAAATTCCGAATAGATTGGGAGTCAAACAGCTCTCTGTAGGAGTATGGTTTTAGGAATCTACAGTCTTAAGAACAGATCTAATTGCCTGGAATCAAGAGATTATGGAAATTTATAAAACCTACAAATAAGCTGGAAAATTTATGCAGCAGGATCTAAGTATATGATTTGTAGAATAGGGGTCTTGGTGAATTTGGCTTTGCATTTTCTTAAACCTTTTATACTTCTGGCACTAGAACTCAGTAGTTTCCTCTTAACTGCAATAATCACAATAAAAAATTCTCTTCTGCCTAGCCTGTTAAGTCTTTTACCTTGGAATCTGTGTTAATGAATAAATTTCTTTACTTCAGGGAACATTTAAAAAGCATTGAGCTGATTCTTTTTTTAATACTGCTCCATAGATTTGATGATATATATGGAATGACAAGACGGCATAATTTCTTTGAAGTTAATTAATGAAAAGAATTCTTTTTTTTAAATAATATTAACAGATGATTTCTTAATCTGTGTAAGTAACCTGACTTGGAATCCAAGGATGTTGTGTTTATTTGGAATAAGTACATTCTCAATCTGCAGGGCTACTTCAAGTTTACATTACTGCAGCCTGTGCAAAATGGCAACTAAGCACATAACATAATGGAACACTGAAATAGCTTTTTACTAATTTAGCTAAATAGATTAGAAATTTTGATACTAAGAAAAACACATACTAAATACTAAAACATATATATACTAATTTGTATTTCCCTTACCTTTAAGTATGCCAAGTAAATCATCTGAACCTCTTATGGAGACATAAAATGTAAAATGTGTAATTATATATTAAATAATAGTTAAATAACTATTTTAGCAGATGGAAGAATAGTATTAAGCTGAATGGTTGTTAATATCTTTAATGTTAATAGAACAAACATTTTAACTGGCAGTTAAATGTTAGTTTTTCTCACAAACGCCATCTTAACAAGGTATGGGAGAATGAATAAACTCTATCAGCAGAGAGAGTGATGCAAAAAGGGATGATGCTGCCAGCTCACTGTCTAAATATCTTATTTATAAAAGAGTATTTTAGCCATTTGAAACCTCTGGACCTATCTTTACATGGTTATATATCCCTGAGATTCACGTGTATGTTCTGATCTGTTTGAATACAAGTATGAGTGAAAATGAAAACTATCAAATAGAGATATTTTGTAATTACTATGAGTGTCTGTGGAGTTAAGGAGCCAGGTCTCCAGCAATGAGACTTTGAGATGATGTAAAAGGGACAGAACATCTAAAGGCACCAGGACCAAAGATACTGTACTGAAGAATAAAAGAGGACTGTATTTGGAGGTTCCTATATATGTCTCAGGTATTATAATTAATATGTAAATTACAGTGAATTTAAAGTATAGGATTTGCCTTCCCATTCAGAAAGTTTTTTTTTTTTATAATAAAGAAAGAAAGGGTTCTTGAGTCAAATAAGTATGCTGGAACCTGACAGCACATCCAAACCAGGGGAGACAGTTCTTTGTTTGAAAGCTGGCAAGATTTCTTGTGTGAGTTTTAAACCAGGATCAATAGGAGAAGGGTATTATATCAGGAACTGGGAAGATAGGGGATAGCATGACTATTGAGGGCAGCAATAATGATAGGAATGTTCAGGCTGCTCCAGGGAGCACTGAAGTTCTAGGAACGCATCTGAAATGTGTGTACATCAATCCATGCAGTGTGAGAAACAAGCAGGATTAACTGGAAGCATTGATCATTTCCCTGTGATGTCGCTGGTATCAGTGACACTTGGTGGAATCAGTACCATGACTGGAGTGCTGGAAAACTATAGGTAGATCAGGTGGGATAGACTGTGCAATGTGCAAATATTGCACTGAATGTAAAAGAGTGGCTTGAATCTAAAGCCCTTTACAATTAGGGAAAAAAAACTCTTGGTGAAGATTAGACAGATGGAAAATAAAGGTTATGTCTCTGTGGGTGTCCACAGCCAATAACCAGACCAGGATGTTAATACAGTGGAATTACTCTGTAGACAATTAGGAAAAAAAATCTCTGGATTCATAGCCTTTGTCCTCCCAGGAGATTTGAAATTTCCAAATATCAGCTGGAAATAACATACTACTCTGACAAGCAGCTCCTGGAAATTCTGAAATGTTTGAAGGTAGTTTCTCATCACTAGTGAGTCAGCTATGAAAGGTGCTCTCCTACATTGTTATTTATAAATACAAAATTACTCAGGAGACATATGTGATATATTATCCACAGTGATCAGGAAATACTTGCATTTACAATTTTTGGCTGAATAAAAAAGGGTAAGCAGAATTGTTACATTGAGTTTCAAGAGAGGGAATTTTAAGCTGTTCAGGTATTTAGCGGTGGCTCCTGGGAATCTTCACATGAGGGTTTAAGGATCAATGAGTACTGGTCAGTTTTTAAGAAACGTCATTTAAAAGCAAAGGAGCAGATTTTAAACTTGTGACATAATGAAATGGACATCCCATTGTGTCACAGGTCAAGCAAGAGGGAACCAAAGACTAGATTGGCTCAACAGGGAACTCCTTTTGGAACTTGTAAAGGAAAAAGAGATTTTGTGATCTCCAGAAGCAAGATCAGACTTCATAAGGAGATCATAGAGCCCTCATTCACATATACAGGGGGAAAATACAAAAGACCACATCTCAACTAGACACGACATTGGCTAGTGTTGTGTAAATTCCTAGGAAGGAATTTTCAATTATGGTAGTAGCAAGAGGAGGCCTAAGTAAAACATTGGGACTATACTTGATGAAAGTTGTCACTTGCCAAATAGGAATTCAGAAAAAGTGGATATGTTTAATCCTTTTTCTCCCCTGAGTCTTTAATAATGCTGATACACATTGGGCTGCCTGATTCCCTGAAACAGCAGACCACAGCTGCTAGAACAGTGACTTTCTCTTGATGGACACTACTGCTTTTCAGTTTCCCATGTTCTGTTCTGATGTTTTAACATCCTGCTAGAGATGACAAGGAGACAGTACAGCCAGGACAGCTGACCTGAAGTGGGCAAGGGGATGTTCCAGGCTATAGAATATCATGCCCTATATATAAACTGAGGGCAGTTGGCTCAGAGGGGCCAATTGGTGCTGAGGGACAGGCTGGGCATTTGGCAGTGAGTGATGAGTTTTAGTTTTTTCTTGAGTTTTATTTTTCTGTCTTTTTTTGCTATCTCCCCTTTTACTACAACTATTATTGTTATTATCAATGTTGTTGTTATATTTTACTTTAATATTTTTAAACTGTTTTTATCTCAGTCCAAAACTTTTACCTGCTTCCAGTTCTCCTCCCTGGCCCACCAGACAGGGAGTGATTGGGCACCTATATGGCATGTAGTTGCCAGCTGCAACCAAACTAGACTACTACCAAAAGTGGCTGCTCCTCATAGGCATTTATGATTGTCGTGATCTCAGTTTGTTTCAAATGTGGACATGTTCAAAAATCATGGTCAGACTTTGAGGATTCCTCACAAATCCACTCCTAACAGTGAAATACCTGTGCTTTTGTCAGTGGTTGAGTCACTTTTCTTCAGAGTAGCTAGTGAGGACTATGCTTTGGATTTCTGCTGAAAATATAGCAAGTTTCATGATTGCTGAACACTGCCTAGACAGAGCCAAGGCCTTTTTTGCCCCTCATACTGCAACACCAATGAATAGGCTGAGGGAGGAGGACTATCTGGGTGGGGAAACAGTTTGGAAATCTAGCTTCAAATTACCAAAGAGATGTTCCCTAACACAAGACATCATTTTCAGTAGTAAAAAATGGGGGAAGAATAAAGGGGTAGATTCAGAGTTAAAAGGACAAGTTCACACAGTTCTTAGAAAGCAAGACAGATAATGATTCTGCTGATTGATTATGAAGGATAATTAAAGTAGAGAACCAGTTGAACATTGATGCTTAAGA
This sequence comes from Passer montanus, assembly GCF_014805655.1. Classification (NCBI taxonomy): domain Eukaryota; kingdom Metazoa; phylum Chordata; class Aves; order Passeriformes; family Passeridae; genus Passer; species Passer montanus. Next base: position 370,730 of record NW_024366580.1, read on the forward strand.
GGTTTTGATATGGTTTTTTTCACGTACTTTTCCTACACATAATGTCATTAGCCTGGTACAAACAAATAGTTCTGAGTGCTTCTTGAGGTGTACCTGCAGCTGATTTTCCCTCTCTTTGGCTACCCTTAAAATTTTCTTAACCCCAATCCCATCTTCTTTTCCTTCAAGCTACTCTTTTAATCAAGCAACCTGTGGGGGCAGAAGGTTATGGAATTGTTTAATTGATATATCCTGACTAGGAACATTCTCTTTTTCTAAGCAAACAGAGTTTTTCTTACGTGCTTTGAAATATTGTGTTTATTTTATACAGTAAAAGCATGTTAATGCAAGATCCATGCTGGGATTTCTTCCAATATGCAGTATGGGGTTTTTTTGGAGGCTTTGTGTGAATACAGTCTTCTATTAAATTGTTATACAACGTGTGATGTGAAAGCAGAAGGAAGAAATTGAAAAATGGTTTACTCATCAGAAAAGATAATTTTTAATTATGCATGTGTAGAATTACCAGCTATGGTTTTAATTCCCTTTGTTGGTAGAATATCAGTTTAGTACAAGTAGTAAACATGAAATGGCAGCAGACTCTGTTTGAAGAAAGCATACAAATCCATAGTGTAAAGCATACAGACATTGAGAACAGATGGTCTGCCAACCATAGAGAACTGAAGCAAATGAAGAAAACAACATAAACCCAAAATTTTATTTTACAGCTTCAGAGGAAAATTTAACAGTCTATTCAGAACTTAAAACAAGCATAGTCTTATAGCTCTGTCTTCATCTCTGGTGTCAAACTATCCCTTCTTTAAGATTTTTTTCCTTTCAAAGTCTCCAAAAAGGATTTTCTGAACATCCTTGTCTTGAGGTTAACACAAAATAAATCTTTGTACATTCTCTTTCCTTAGGGTCAGACAGAAGCAAGGCCCAGCTCTCTTTCCTGGAGGTTAAAGTAAAAATAACTTAAGACACAACTGTTTCCAGGCAGTTTTCTTTCCTGAGAAACTTGCTTACTCTTTCCCAGCAGAAAATTACCTTGTTTCCGTATTATATCCTCTTTTTATAAACTTTCAGCCACTCAGAGATAGTTATTCTTGAGTCTTGTTTCCAAATAGAAATTCCTATTTAATAGCATGTAGATGTGGCCTCCCTTTCCTAACCCAGTACTCCAACTGAGAACTCTGACCCTATATGAATAACAGACTGATTAATGTGATTTTTTTGTTTCAAAATTAGAAAATCAACACCACATATAAAATGACCTATTTAATCCAAAAATTCAGATTGAATAAAGATTTATATGCCTGCTGTACTATCAAAGGTGTGACAATTTGTTTTCTTGCATTTTTCAGGAAGAGTGGTTTTTTTCTTTAATGCTGTAACATTTTTTTGTATAGATGACTTTTTACAGTGCAGATTTTCAGAGATAAGAATTGAACAGTGTTTAAAGAAAATTTGATTAAGAAGCACATATTGATGGCAGGTTATGTTTACCTGTACTTGCCCAAATGAACCGTAGACAGAGATATAACTACTTGATCTTTTCCACATGCAGATGACTCATACATTTGAGCATGCAAATGATGATTTATGCATTTATTGCTAAGAAAGGTAAAATCTTAAGCTCTCCTGCACTGATTTAGATCTGACTTAAAATTCTGGATCTAGTTTCAGCAGACATCTGAAACTTACACACAGATTTTTGCAGCTCAACATTGTCTTCAGAAAAGCTTTTAACCATAGAGCATGTGGAATGCTGTGATGATTTAAGATGCTGCCATCTTTCTTTGGCAGACAAATAAAAATGTGAGTATTCTCTGATGTTCTCCAGACAAAATAAGTTGGTTTCATTTAACTGTCTGGTGAAGACAGTTGAACCAAACTGAAATTACCTGATTTCAAGTGAGGAGAAGACATCTATCCTGTTTTTACCTATTGCTCTCCTTCTTTTCCCAATTCTTAGCAAATAAAATGAATTTAATTTGGATTAGAACATAAGGCACAGATAATTTTTAGAACAGACATGAGCTGTTCTCTTAGGTAGCATTGATCTAATCATATTGCTAATTTATGCAGTATTTATTCTGTATTATATAAAGCAGCTGCAAATAGAACATAATTACAAAATATATAAATGACAACATCATAAAGATTCCTTTAATACCAGGAATTTTAACATTTTTAATACTGTATTTTTTTTCTGGCCCTTCTCATAGGTTAATGGGTTAAAAGCTAATTAATTTTTAAATTAATTAGTAATCTAAAATTTTCTTTCCCGGCCAAATTTTTCCAACTTTTCAGCTCTGTAAGTAATCCTTAGGCTTGTTAACATTGTTGAGATAAAGAATAATAGCCATGTGTATCTCAGCTCTTTTCAAGAAATGTGCTTCACCTTTGAGCTGTTCCAGCTTTCTTGGCCTCAATGAAAAAAGACAGCTCTGACCTCCATTTGCCAGTGGATGAAGGTGTTCCTGGCATTTTGCTTAGAGACAATCTACACTCTGTCACAAAAATCAAACTAAGATTTATAAGATAATGCTGAACTGACCAATACATTGTATCATCATTAATTGAAAGTAACAGAGAAACCAGTATAGCTAGTGGCATTCTCTTGAAGAAAAAGCAGCAACAAGAAAAATTGTGAAAGCGAGAAAAGGGATGGATGAACAAAAGAACAAATGAAGTGCAAATACTTTCACTTTTTTTCTAGTATAACTGGGTGTGGAATAAAAACAAACTTTGCTTTTACCCTGAGCTCCTGAGGGTAGATCAAAGGAATTTCTACTACCTTGATGTAAGCTTAGAATTCCTACATTTATCCATATGCTACTTTCATGGCTCTATTTCAAATCCTTGTTGGTCAGAGTAGGAGTAAAAAAGCACAATAAAAGGATTTAAAAACTAGGTTTTAAGCAGATCACTGAATTCTCCTCTGGTGTGTATTTCTCTGCTGACAGCATTTTTATAATTTCAGATTTACTTTAAATCCTCTTAGGATGCTAAAGTAAATAAAGAACATTTGCCAAATTTCGCACTCAAAACTATTAATAGAAATTGTACAGATAACCAGTAGCAGCTGGAGGATTGTCTTATATTACTTGAATATTATTTAAAAATGTACTTTATTATCTGTGTAAAGTGTTCTCTGAAATAGATCCAGCTGTACAGTTTGTATACTGATGAGTGCTGTCCTGCTGAAATTCACTTTTAAGCTACAGCAGCTGAAATTTACTGGACATACACAGAACTCTAGTTCTATACCTGTATAGATTCATAATGGGATTTCAGCTTCAGATTCCTTTATCTAATCTCCATTTCTTCTCCCAGCCCCTTCAGATAAGCAAAAACTACTGCATTCACATAAATATCTAATAGAATTATTGCAGAAGACTTTCTGAATTTTTCAATTTTAGAAACACAGTGTAGTGAAAGAAAGCTATTTTATGCTTGTGAGTGATCATCCCAACCTGGCAGTTTGCAGTACCTGCAGCATAGTCAGCTTTATGGATATAGGACACTGAAGAACAATGGGATGTGAATCTTTTATGCATAACGAGTAGTACTGCAGCATTTATAGGGACAAAGGAAAACACATACATGGATAACTTTTATGAATACTTTTGCATTTTGTGGTTTTGCAGTCAATAAAGCAAGATTTCTCCATATCACCAATTAGAGCTTTACTCAGGTAGAAGTTCACACATTTCCTGTGTTTAAACCCAGACAGAGAGACATTACTTCCATATGGTGCACTTCTGAGTTCTAGAGTCTCCTTTTTCCTAATCTTATTAACACTTTCAAATATGATTTGGGAAAGATTTGTGTTAATTGCAGCCTTGATCATTGAATTTGTTCTTATCATCTCTGCTTCTGCCATACCTGCAAATCTACCTACTTACAGTGTGACCATTATTATAAGATGTATCATCTTTTTAAATTCTGAAAGACAAAGCTTTTGCATTTGTCACAATATATATATGTGCATATGTTTACAGGAGAGAATAATAAAATGGTTTTTGTTGAAAGTGGCCTATGGAAATCATCAGGAAATTTTCAGACAGTGCGGAGTTGTGTGGGAGCGTTGATGTTCTGGAGGGTAGGACGGCTCTGTAGAGGGGTCTGGACAGGCTTGATTGATGGGATGAGGCCAGTTGTGTGAGGTTCAACAAGGCAAATTGTCAAGTCCTGTCCTTGGGTCACAACAGCTCCAGGCAGTGGTACTGGATGGGGTCAGAGCTGCTGGAAAGCTGCACAGTGGAAAAAGACCTGGGGGTGCTGGTTGAACATGAGACTGGGTGCTCAGCTGGGCAAGAAAGCCAATGGCATCCTGGTCTTTATCATGAATAGTTATGTCAGCAGGACTAGAAAAGGGATTAGCCTTGACAAAAGGAGGATTGTGGCAACCCTATCACTCTGTACAACTGCCTGAAATATTGTTATAGAAAGGTGGGGTTTCACAGGAAACAAGCATCAGGATGAGAAGAAATGGTCTTAAAGTTATGTCAGAGAAGGCTTAAAATAGAGATTCAGAAAAGCTTCTTCACTGAAAGTCTGGTTAGTTATTGCAGCAGGCTCCTAAGGGTAGTGGTAGAATCACCACTCCTGGAAGTGCTCAGATAAAATGTCAAAATGTGGCATTTAGGGACCCAGTGTAATGGTGAACACAGCAGTGCTGGGAAGGTTTGGACTTGGTAATATCAGAGGTCTTTTCCAACACAAGTGATTCTGATTCTGGTCATAATAATTGTTCATAGATGGGCCAAAAGCCAACCTTTTGATCATGTTGTTTAGAGTCTGTGCACACACAATTTTTTATACATACAGGACTTTATATTCCTTGGGTTAGGTGCCATCCAAATATCTATGCAATCCATGCAACTCATCATAAGAGGTCTACTGGATAGGCTGTAGAACTTAAATATTTTTATACTGAATTAGAATGTAGAGATAAACAAATAAAGATTTCTAAAATGGCCAAAAAGGAAGAGTTGTAAACGCTTTAAAGTGTAGGGATTTCCACATTTCATTCAAATATTAAGCAGTTGCTGTTTTTCTGCTCTCATTGCAGGTCAATTTTGGCTTAAAAAGTTCAAGGTGAGACATTACTCCATTTTGTGCTCATTGGTCAACATGTCCTTTAGAAATTTTATTCTTGCAGTTTTCATCCCCTCTTAGCTAGGAGGAGAAAATAATCCATCATGTTTATCCCAGAGGGCTAGAGCTAAGTGAGGGGACAGTTGCTGGAATTATAGCTGCTTCATCGCACAACTGAATAAATTTACAAATTAAAAGAGAGCTATGCAGTCTAAGGTAGAATTGCTGGACAAGTGTAAGAGAGACCTGCATTGAAAATGAATTTGTTTATCTTATTGTAGTATTCATTAATTCTGGAGTTAGCTATATGGGAAGGTTGGATACTGGGCAAAACATTATGGAGATAAGCCTGTTTCTCTCAGCTGAAGACTTGTATGTATATCAGCATACTTTTGAAAGAGCTCAAAGATTTTTAGTTGTTGAATAAATAATAACAAAGGAAGTGTGCAACACAACTCTAGGCAGCACAGAGAAAATGTTTGTTACAAAAACTGCTTTTAAGCTCTGGATTGTTTGGGTTGGTCTCCAGTTTTGTAGAATTATATTTGTCAAGTTGTGTCAGGGAGGGAGAGGAGTGTGAAAGAGAGCAAGTCAGTGTTGAATGGGCAAGGTAAGACAGACTTTCACTCTGTCTAAATCAATGCTGGCTAGTTCATCAGCATTTTTTTTCTCATCAGTAGCTACCAATTACCAAAAAGCTCAATAAGCTTTTTCAGTTTATGTAAAAGGAGCATTTGTAATATGCCTCAAGTGTTTTCCTGCTTAGTATAGCCTCGTGATTACACTTCTCTGTTTAGAGTAGAAGTAGTGGCTTTTACACAATTGTCAGAGCTTGCTCAAAATAAACTGTTTTATAGTAACTTTTCTAATTGGTTGTCAAGATTTGTTTTTCATAAGTAATCATTTCTCAAAACTACCAGCGCTCAACTGAGAAGTGTTCATTCTTCTGTTTAATCACAAACTGCATATGTGGCACTACTAAATCTGTGCTTCTGTAGGAGTAGCATGGAATTCTAGCTCCTTTGCCTCTAGACTGAGGACTTGATAAGGATTGTCACAGTTTTATTCCTCTTTGCAGAAACAATGTATAATATAATAACAAGTATCTGATTCTGCCATTATTCTGCTACCCAAGGTTGTCAAAAATTCCAAATTATTGATCATCTAAGAAGAGCAGTAAGGTTATTTTATTCTTTCTCTTTTAAAAATTCAGGTTTAGCTGACATATATTGACTTGTCTTATTTGAGAATATTAGTATCTCTTTTCCTAGACAACATTGAATGCACCCAAGGGCCCAATCAGTAAAGTGCTGCTGACCTCACTAAACACTAAGGTATGCATGATTTGAACCTGCACAGGGGAAAACATGATTTGACAGGTGAATCTTTTATAGAGAAATGGAATTGCATTCACAAATTCATACTGCATTGATGATTATCATGTTGAGGCACTTGGGAAGGCTAAAGGATCACCTTTTCCAAATGAGTGTGATATCTCATATCCTATTTTTTCTGTTTTTTTTTTTTTTTCAGTACTTCCATGTTTCCTTCTGTAGTACCAAACCCCCTACCACCACAGGTTAAGTATTTCTTTCAACAAGAGTAACCAGCCTCAGCACTCTGAACCGCGGCATTTAAAAAACATTACCAGCTAGTAAAGTGAGTTTTGCCACTGAGGCAGCTTTTCCTGTGTCTGCCATGATACAACTTTTTCAGTTTTTGTTTGTGGCTGTCACTGTTACTTCTGACAAAACACGTAAACTCCAAAGTGCATAACTGCATTAAGAGGGAAAAAAAAAAAAGCATTTGGAATGCTATTGATGTGTTATCTAAGAATATTGGGAAGTTCCAAAACTGTAACTGAATTAGTGTGAAATATTCTTAGGGCAGAGTTAGAGTTGATTTATTTGCCTTGTTTACCCAAGTCTATTCCTCAGAAAGTGATTGGATTTCACTTCAGAATAATCTTAGCTTTGAAACCTAGTATAACCACAATGCATTTCAGGATAAGTTGCTATTGTACAATGCATTTAACATTATTTAGGTATTCTCAATCTTATATTCACTTCAGATATATATGCATGTATATATTTTTATTAGTACATATGCACACAATCACTTACGTAAGAGAAATGATATTATTAGTCTCTGATTCTCTATGTCATCTGAGCTGTTTCTTTAGTATTGAGATTTTTGAGGTTAAATATCCCAACACACCTTTCCAAATCAGGTGACTAATGTGCAGAAATTCTCAGATTCTAGACTCACAGATAAAGTGGGCCATACTCATAGTAACTACATATATATATATATGCATATAGATATATATATTGCTATGCAGTACTTCCTTTATTAGTTATTAATTGTAAATCAACATGAATGCTATTTTTGAGAAGCCTTATAACAAGTATAATTTCCTAAAAAAGAAAAGGAAAGGAAAGTAGAGGAAAGACGTACTAGGACTTTTTAAAGACTGTATTGTATAAGAAAAATAAAGCTGACTATTTCTTTATTGTCAGATAAGCCTGGACTCCAGAAAGTAATTGAGTATCTTGGTAAACCTGCTTTCCTTCTTTCTCTTCAACTTTTCTATGACCCTTAAATTTTTTGCCTAGGTATAAACTGTGAGACTGTGAAGCTGTGAATAGGGTTAATTTATCACAAAAATTATCCCAGGTCTGGAACACTTTTCCTGCAAAGACAGGTTGAGAGAGTTTGGATTGTTCAGCCTGGAGAAGAGAAGGCTCTGGGGAGACCTTACAGCACCTTCCAGTACCTAGACAGGATCTGCAAGAAGGTTAGAGAGGGACTTTTTAAAAGGACCTGTAGTGAGAATGGCCTTAAGCTGAAGGAGGCTAGGCTTAGATTAGGTACTAGGAAGAAATTCTTTGCTGTAAAGGTGCTCAGGCTCTGGAACAGGTTGCCCAGAGAGGCTGTGGACTCCCCATCCCTGCAAATGTTGAACGCTGTGCTGATCTAGTGAAAGATTTTGGAGCTAGATGATCTTAAGGACCTCTTCCAACACAGGTTGTTCTATGGTTCTGCAATTCTATCAACTATACACAAAATCAACTGTATACACATTACAATGTGTACAACTATATGTGTACAATGTGTGTACAACTGTATACTAAATCAACTATGTACACATTACAATGGAAAGAAATACTGTGTGTAAAGAGTCTAAAAAAAAAAAAAGCTTGTAATGCAAGGAATTTTAAGAACTGAAAAAAATTACATTCCAGCTCTGCAATTCACTGCTGGAGGTCATATTAAAATAATAAAATCTTGACTGAGTTTGGCAAAGAGGGAGGCATCTAAATATGGGCACAGATAAAGTGGTATGGGTAAAAGTCAAGGGAAGTCATAAAGATGATTTGAAGGTTTCATGTTCAAATTACAATTTTGGTGGATAAAGGTCTAAACTAAATAGACCTTTTTGCCCCTTCTCTGAGAACATCAAGGGGGTTGCTTGTCATAATTTGCTGTTGTTAAATACTTAACTATCAAAACAATATTGAAGAGCTTTGTTTGGGTTGTCAGACTATTTTAAAGTTTTATTAGTACCAAAATGCCAAACACGTTTTGAATTGAAGCCAGTGAAACTTGTTAATCACGTCAAGCCTATTATTCTGCTTTCTCTATCTGGTTGCTCTACACTTAGCTTCTAGGAGAATGTGCCTTGTATTAGGTATTTTCCTTACCTGACCCTTTTGCTGATAAAGATAGTTGAGTTTCTGGCAAGCTGCACAGTGATTGCAGATGTTCTCCAGGGAGCTTGTTTTTTATCCAGTATGAGATATTGCTGCTGGTGGGTTTTACAATGTCAAAGGTGCCAAGACTTGTAGACTCAAGAGTTTTCTCTCAAGATTTCTTCCTGTAAAAGCAGGAAGAATCTCTTCTGTGATGCAATTAGGAAACTGTCTGGGTAGAAAGACATTAAAAGAAGAAGATGAGGCCTGGGAATTAAAAAGTAACCAAACCGGAAAAACAAGCAAATGGACAAAAACCCAGACTAAACAAAAAGAAGAACAAAGGTTGCTGTAACTTGTGTCTTTTAATAACCATCCTTTCTTTGCATTTGGTATAACAACAGACAGTGTACTGGGAAACAAATTTTCTTGATTGCTAATTAATCAATTAAAGCTCTACTCTTCTACCAATATTCTACTACTTTGTTATTTCTTCATTACTTTCTGATACCATTCTTTGACTTCAAATTCCCTAAGCTCTTTACCAGTACTTAACTTTAGGCTTATCCTGGTGGTTAGATAAACACAGATCTCACTTACTATTCTGGTTTTTGGTGCTTCATATCTTCTGTCTTTGACTTTCAGTACCTGAGAGTTGCCTTTCAAATGTGTATTTTGTTTCTGGAATGAAATCTCTCTATTCAATTGTTATTAACAGTGGTGATCATCTATCAGCAAATAAAACAGCAGTGACAATCCTCAAGAGAGTGAAAGTTTGTTTTTTACCCTACTGTCCTATGCCTCTTTTTCTCCTCTGGCAGAATGGCTAGCATAGGTAGGGTTGTATTTAGACCATGGTTTACATTATTGCAGCTATAAAACATCTGCTGACTTGAGCTTCAACAATATTCATGTAAGCTTGGTGCACTCGCAATGAGTTACTCAACATAAGAATACTAGTAAGTTGAAGCACAGGACATTTTTATTTTTTATTTTATTTGTAATACTGGGAGGGTAAAATTCCCCACAATTTAAAATGAAATTTAGTCACAAACAGGCATCTACAATTTCTATGTGCCCTGAAGATAGTATTTGAGGTTTATAAATTATAATAAGCTGTAACATCCTGAGGCTTAAATATTACTAAGAAACAAAGGATGATACTTTTTAATAATGATACTGAAATACTCTGCTGTGTTTGATGGATTAAAGCAGCAGGCAGTGAAAATGTAGTATTTTAACATATCTTACAATGCCTTGAGAATAGGCTTAAGGGTTGCTTACAGCTTGATTGAAAAATGCTTTTCAGAATATCTCCACAATTCATCAAACAGGTATAAAAGGTTAGCAAGTTTATAGTAAAAGAAAATACTTGTAAATCCAATTCGTCCTGTTATATTCATTTTCGGGGGTAATCTTGAAAACCAGAAATCAGTGTGGATGTCAGGATGAAAAACAGGATTAACTGTATTACATTGATTTTGCTGCTGCTTAGAGTAGCATCAGCTGTTATGGGCAAATCTTAAAATCACCATAAATGTGAACAGTGACAGAAAAATTATTTGTCTCTGTAATCCCAGTCCTGTTGGAGAGTAGGCAGCTGACCACAGTGAAATTCCCAGACCTTTTGTCTAACTCGAAAGAAATCAGTGAACATTTTTCAGAAAATGCAGGTGCATATTCAAATAATTGACATGAAAGAGATTATAAAGGAAAATATTAAGATAAAAAAGATACTATTTCTCTTAACATCAGTTGGGTGCTTAACCTTATTGTTGATATTAGTGTTCTATATATGTTGATATTAGTACCACATAAGTTCATACTAGTGTTCTGTAGAGAAGCATGTAGGAAGACAGCATTTTAGGGTTTTTATCTCTTAGAAGTAGACAAGAACAATTTTACTTTCCTGGAGGCATGCCATTCTGTGCCACAGACCTTGTACTTGCACTAAAGCAGAACAATTTGAAGTCTTTCTTACAAGTCTAATCTTCCTTTAATTTGTATGTGTTTTACAAAACTAATGCCTATAATAGATCAATATGGACTCAAAAGTTATGTTTTTACAGAGGTTTTTTTTTTTTTAAATTTAGTTTACTCAGTTTTTACAGGGTGTATTTTCTCACATAGATTTTTGGTACTTTGAAAGATGGCAGTGAGAAATAACTAATCCTTTCTCTTCATGCTTGCCATTTTTATTTTAAGTAGCTAAAATAAGTAATAATAGATTTCTTTTCACCAAAATCTGTTTTGCAATGAGTAAGCCTAGTTGAAGTTTTTTTACACATACATTGATACAAATTCAGAAGGAAGTTTGACACAACCACACCAACCTGTTTCTTGGAAAGAACACATTTGTATTGTATGAATTCTCTACTGACAAGATAGGTAATAACTCTTCATGGGACAACCAGCATGAGGGAATGTCTAAGAATCACTCTGTTGTGCTAAAAGAAAATGTGTTTTCAGGCAGTTCTGATGAGCCTGAGTTTTACAGTATTCTAGTGCATTAATAACCAAGACTCTGGATTACAGGAAATTCCTAGAAGTTCAAGTTACTCATTTTTGATTACTTCCTTAGTGAATAGAGACATTCATATGGAAGGACTTTGCTCTGAGTAATTAGTTCCTGTTCAGGGAGACAAAGCCCATGGGATATAGTTTGCCAAAGTAATGTGACTCAGCATTTAAAAGCTATATATTTGTCTTGTGATCACTCCTAAATGAAAAGCAGATGACAAATTGAAATAAAGTCACCTAATAAGATACATTTGTTGGTTTGGTTTTTCCTTTTTCATAAAAGTTTTCCTATTATCTGGGGTTCTAACCTACACAATGAATCTCATTTTCCCTCTTTTATCCATCTAAAATTGAGTATAAATAGAGATTTCAAGATGATCTGCCAAAAGCTGAATTCTCTAGAGAATAAAAAGTGTAAAAACCACCCCAACAGTGGATTGCTCTTCAAGTGCTTTGTGTCTACTGTTATGTAGGAAACTTGTTGGATTTGGCAAGGTTTCCTTTGTGATTGCAACAGCATTAATAATAACTTTCTAGTTTGAAGATAGTATGTGAAGATAGTATCAAGTCATGTAAAAGTATTAGAAAACATATATTGCATGCAACAAGTAAGGGGGTTATAAATCTGACCCTTGAGATTCATCTTAATGACTGTGGTTTAATAAAGCTTTCCTCTGTGATAGACTTGGCAAATATTTCTATTTAACAGCCCTGCAGTCTTGTAAATATAGTAGGAATCGTTTGTCTAGTACTCACTGTCTTTGTCTTCGTGTGCCTCAAAAAATATTATGTTTGTTCCTATTGAATAATCATACTTTAATAATGGCCTTTTCAGTTTCAACTTCTATGATTAATTCAAAAATTATTTCATCTATGTGTGCATACATACTTACATAATTACATATACACAGAGGCAAATTCCCTTGAGTATTGTTGAGAATGTTGTAGATGTTACTTATTTAAATTACTTCAACTTTCCTTCTCATAGAGATAATGCTGCACAATATATTTTCTTATTTTATTTTTAATATTTACTTTTTAAGCAAAATCTAGAAGTTCAAAATAATATTGATGTGCTTTAGCTTATACAGCTGTGGAGAAATAGCCAGATAATTGTTTAAACTTGCCTCATTTTTATTGTAAGACTATAGACCACTTAATACTGATGATGACAGGAAAGTGGGACATAACTAAGAGATGTGAGTAGTTTAATGGAGAGTTTGAAAAAGTGGCTGCAGTAAAAAAATCAGGGAGGAAGTTAAAATTTAATTAAAAATACTTAAATTTGGTAATGTTGAACCAAAGTAAAGAACACGATAGGTTCAGAGGTGTGGTCGAACAGAAAACACAGGTGTGGTAAACTCTGCAACTTCTTTCATGACAGTTTAAAGCATTAAGAATAGAATAATTTCTCAACATAGGAATTATGGATGAAGACTAGGGAAGAAATATTAGGTGGTAAGATGAAGAAGATTTTCCTGAAGACAAAAAGAAAGACAAAGGAGAGAAAAAAAACCCCCTGAAAATACATTGTTGTACAAGGACAGGAGGTTATCATAGCAGTGATGATTACCCATCTGTTGAAAGGATCAACAAAAGAGGCTATCCTGTTCATTTGTGAGGACAGTTAGAATATGATTGGTATGGGAATGAAAACAAGGAAGTGAGGAAATAGATATGGATTAGTACTCATATACATTTTTAGAAGACCCACAGTAGGCGCTGTGTGGGGGGATAGAAATATAATTACAATCAAGTAAGAAAGCATTTATAATAAGGAGAAAGATCAATGGAGGCAGAGGAAGAAGCTATGGGGGGATAAAGATTAATGATAAAAAAAAGTGAGGAAAAGAGCACTGCAGGTCAGAAAACTTGAGAGGATGAGGTCAAGCTGAATTAGATCTGAAGTAGGTAAGTGAATTTAACTTCATTTACATATACTTTTCTTGATCATCTCTAAAGAAATTTATAATTTGGTATGAAAAAGCAGGAGCACACTAAAAAACGCCAAGTATGTTTCTTCAGAGAAAGTCTTTCACGTATGAAATAGAAGACCAAAGGTTACCTCATTTCAATAACTATTGTGAATAACATTTGTCTAGATAATTAAACCAAAATCAGAATAATTGCCTGTAGTAAAACAGAGAATATATTTAAATCAACTTTCTGAAATTCAACTAAAAAGGGCAATGATATTTTATAAAATATTTTCCAGAATTTCTTAGTCTTTTGCTGTATTTTACCCATAAAAAAACCAAATTATTTTTCATCTAACTTGTAAAGACCACTGACCCTACCTAAATGTGTTTGTGACAGGTGCTTTCATGAGAAACCTGCCAGTTTAACAGAAGAATCTCCAAGACAGCTTTTGCCAAATGGTTTAGGTACTCTTCTCTAGGTAATGTCCTGGGCTAACTTTTTTTTAAATTTCATTTTTAGATTTTTTAAAAATGAATAATAATCTCAAATAATTAATAAAGCCTCTCATAACAGGATTTTATTTAATTAACCTAAAGTTAGTATCCAAAAAGTTTTATGTTAGAAAATTATATGTTATATAGTTTTCTAAGTAATTATATTTGGACAGATAAGTATTAAAAGGTAACTTCAATCTTCATTGTATATATTTAAATTAAAAGGAATTTTTAAATTAAATAGATCAGAAGCTAATGGTAGTCCTTTCTTCCATAATGCTGATAGAAAGTGATCCGGGATACCACCAGATGTTCTAAATTATGAGAAGTGTCTAGAGAGAACTCATTGTGACCTTTCAGTACTTAAAGCTGGCTCAGAAAAAGGCTGAACAACCTTTTGTGCAGGCAGACAATGATAGAACAAAGGGAATGGCTTTAAACTGAAAGAGAAGATATTTATATTAGATGCTAGGAAGAAATTATTTAGAGGGAGGTGAGACACTAGAATAGGTTTTCCAAAGAAGCTGAAGATACATCGTCTCTGGAAGTGTTTAAGACCAGGATGGGTAGGATTTGAGCAGCGCGGTCTTGTAGAAATTGTCTCTTCTGTGGCAGGGGGGCTGGGACTAAGATGATCGTTAAGGTCCTTCTAAACCAAACCATTCTATGACTCCATAATTCTATAAATAACCTTTTAGATAAGAAGCCAGTAGACTAATGACGAAACTTTGAATAGGGGCAGAAGAAAACATGCCTCTCTGTTTCGGCTTTTAAACATAAAATTTCTTTTTATTCCTTTTCTGCATTTACTTCAAAAATATTTTGAATTATTATTCTCAGGTAGATTTCCTACCTGAGATGCCTTTAACATAAGAGAAAACTGAGACTACTAAACTGTATAACATGAGGACTGTTATATCATTTTATTGTACAAACACACTATATGTATCAGTAAATCATGGTAAACACATGGCTCAGGAGCTAAAGATGCTGATGCCACAACTAACAACAGAATATTGGATGATGGATTTTGACTGTTTTTGCTCCAAAGTATTTCCTGAATTATTTGTCTGTTTTACACAGTGTTTGGAAATGGAAAAAGAAAAACATAAATGAATAACTGTAAGATTGTAAGATGGTCTCTCTTTGATTATATATGCAATATTGCTGGGAGACTCTTAATCCTTCTCAGCTTGATTTCTATCCCTCTCTTACTACCTTATTTTAAATCAAGGAGGTTGGAGTCATCTTATGCTTTACATCTGGTTGATTTTCCTTGCTTTTCATTCAGATGGTCTAAGTGATGAGGCCCAAGAGACCGTACCACATGCCTGGACAACATGCCAAGGAAGACTTCGAGAATTTCTTTCTGTGTGTGTCTCTCTATCTCTACCAAACAACTCTGTTGACAGGTCTGACGTGGAATCCAGGACCGGTAACCTCTCTCTCTCACTCTGCCTCTCTCTTTCTCTCCCTCTCTCACTCTCTTTCCCCTGCCCCTCCACTGGCCCACCCCTCTCTCTTTTTCTCTTTAAGTTGTTAAGTAACATAAATCCCACCTTGACTCCTCATAAAGCCACATAGCTTAGGTAAATATAATTGTGAGAGGGTCAACATCTGCAGAACATTTGCTCCATTAAAGCTGATTTTTATGTACAGACTTTGAGAGTTATCGCACCTTAATCCTTGTCAAGGGTATTTGTGAATCTCTGTCACTCTCCACTTCTCATAGGTGGGATATGACAAATGGAGAAGAACACTCCATTAAGTTATAAAGTCTTCATAATCTGTCCTGGTTGATTTCTTGCAGATCAGGTTTATTTTCCTTGTAACTTTATAGCTGACCACCTATGTACAGCATTTTTGCTCTCTGATAATTCACTGCATTAATTTGGAGAATTAGTGTACTTGTTGTTGGTATATTTTTCTTCTAAAATAATAGAAAATTATTTTAAGCAGGAGACTTATTCTCCCATTAACCTTGTGTCTAGTTTCTAATTAATTCAACCCTTCTAATGCTGTGACATACACCTTTGAAATTTTATGAAGTGTTTTAATATGAAAAAAACATAGGAGAAATAAGTGCCTGAAAGATCCTTGCAGCAAGAAAATTATTATGAATTTGCAGATAAAGATATTAATAATTTTAAAAACTAAATTGCATTCCTGTGTCAGCTAAGGTTACACAGTGATGATACATTAGTTTGTCAGCTCTGGAATTGGCCTCCTTTCCAATCTGATTTATTATGACTCATCTGCAGAATGAATAAGGTCTCTAAGCTGTTGCTGGCTAACTCACCACTTTATAAACACAACACACTTTTCAGATAATCTTGGAGATTTTCAGAAACAGAATGGATGGGATTGTTGCAAGAACATTGCAAGATTGTTGCAATGAAAGAGTAAGCAGATTTGTATAAAATAGGATATGTTTGTTGTACTGGTATAAATCCAAATTACATCCATCTTGGCCTGATATTAAAGAAAACAATGTTCAAACAGCAGGTTAGTTAAAACTTCTGCCAGGGTAAATGTGGCAGGAATCTGTGTTATTTTGTCTGATTTATTCTACACTCAAATCAAAAGCACAAAACCTATTCAAGTAATTAAACATGCTATACAAAGAACGCTCTTCTATCTCCAATATTACAATTGGCTGAAGAGTAGAACTAATGCAGA
Organism: Passer montanus; assembly: GCF_014805655.1. Classification (NCBI taxonomy): domain Eukaryota; kingdom Metazoa; phylum Chordata; class Aves; order Passeriformes; family Passeridae; genus Passer; species Passer montanus. Next base: position 387,120 of record NW_024366580.1, read on the forward strand.
GGGATTAAAATTCACTTTCATTCAGCAAAAAGGGAAATGTGTGCTTATTAGTCTCTCTAACTGAGACACTATTATAATTCTTTCATTTTAAATAAGTTTGGGTTTGGTTTATTTTTAAGAGCAGAGCTGTGAATCCCTTTTTCAATAACATTTGTATTCCAATAACACTGTGATTAAAGTGTCTATCACATTTTTAAGAGAATTGGTATTGATATATAATTTATATTCCTATTGGATATGCTTTTAGGGATTTTTCTGCTTCTGTTCAAGACTTCTGAACTTTTTGTTCAATCATCTTTTTTTTCATTACTGGTATAATTTTTAATTATTTGGAATATTGCTTTCTTTTTCATCACTCCCTTTTCCTAGCAACTGATATCTTTTGAAGAACCTCCTTATATTTGCTTTCTTAATGATAAGTAGAGATTATAGAAAAATAGAAGTGAGATAAGCAATGGCTATTTTTGGACAGGTCCAAGCCTATTAGAACTTGTAGAACTTCAGCATAGGTTTACGCACTTTAAATTCATACTAAATTTATTAAGAAGTTCAGCAGAAAAATATTTTTTCCCCTTCAGTATTAAAAAGCCTTCACCACAATATTTTCAGAATTGAACAGAATTTCTATAGTCAGGAATTTGATTGCCTGGGAAGAGCTGGGTTGTTTCCATTGAACCTAGAGGGTTTCCTGATGACCCTGAAATGTTGCCTCTCTGCTACACATTTTTTTCCCTAAAATTACCAAGAAAAAGATTTTATAGGTTTCTTTCACTTTTTTCTTTTTTTAACTGGATTTATTGCAAGTTTCCCCAAGATATTGTTCTTGAACAGTTATATCATCTGTCAAATACTTTCATACAGTTTTAATGTGTAGTTTTATTACATTGAAAGCAGAGGAGTCCTATTAGGGATTAATATCTTGATTATTCTAATTAAAATAAACAAAAATCCAAGTAAGGGTTAACCTCCTGCAGCTGAACAGAACTTGGTCCATCTGTGCAGTCCTACTGTACTTTTCACCCATCTGTGCTATTGCATCTTGGTTTAGCTGTTTGCCATGTTTTGCTTTGTGGTATTTGCATTAACGTGCAGGTTTTTTTTCATCAATGGATTCTTTTCAGAGGTTTAAGTTGGAGGACACTTGAAACTTGATGGGAATCAAAAAACAGCTCTAGACTTTGTGTCTCAGATTCTTGATATAAATTTATCATTAATGTTATTTGCTTGGATTTCACTATCTTTTACTCTTGAATTGATTTGGACTAACCCCGAGACTTAAAACAATAGAATAATCTGCTTGTGTCTCTAGAGTCCCCTTGGTCTCTCTTGGCTGGTTCTAGTTGCTGTGGTTTTGCGTTTATAGGACAAAGTGCTAACAAGAATAGCAGTATTATAAAACTTAATGAGGCAAAAATATCAGTGAGGTCTGATCACCACATAAAGTACCACCTTTTGGGATTATGTTGATGACTGAAATAATTACCTTGCGTTTTCATTGTTACTAGGTTTCAGCTGAAAAAGAAGTCACTTTTTCTTATTAATATAAACTCTTTTTTTAAGTAGGTCAGTGAAATGTTTTAAATGATTCATAAATGTTTCAAGATTTTCATCATATCAAACAAAGGTAGATTTAAATTAACCAGTACATTCTTTAATATCTGTGGTACTTAAATAAGAAGGAAGAAATAATTTTAGAAGTGCTATTTTCAGTACTTTAAAGTCCTGTAATAATTAAAAATGCTGAGAACCTTAAAAACACCAAGGTACCTTTTTTTAGAAGACATCTCTCTGTGATTTTGTAGTGCCTATGAAAGTAGAATATTATTTTAGTAATCCACAATATTATCTTAGTAGGTCACAATAGTGAAAACTTTCAATCAACAAATACCTACAGCACTACCACAATATTTTCTGTCCTTTCCAGCATACCTGCCATGTCTGTGGAATGAGTTGTGAGGAATAAGAATTCAAGACAGCTGTGTTTGAATTTTGGGACCTAGATAGTTGCAATCCAAGAAATATCAGTATGGTGCTGTCAGTAACAAGCAGCTGCTGTTTTGCTGACATTTAATGATGGTAAAAGAGCTCAGTATAACAAAAACAAACAAACAACTCAGAAAAGGTTCACCTCTGACTTCTTCAGTCCTAAGAGATCAATAAAGAATAGATAATTTGTCAGGAACGTATTGTGAAGCTCAGCTCAGCACAAAGTTTAAGTTAGAGAAAGTACAAATTATTTTTTTTTCTGATAAAGGCCTGATCCCTTCAGGTTATGATGGTGTTTCTCAGTACCTGAGTTTTCAGTGTGACAGTCTATACTCATTCTGTCTGACAGAATGGCATGTAGAAAACTTTTTTTTCTTTAGACAAAGTTTGTCTTATTATGTTTAGAAGTTTTTGAATACACTGTAAGACTGGTCATAGTGTAATTAGATATTTTAAAATTGATCATATTCTAAGAATTCAAAAACCAGAGCATTTTATTTCAAAGTCAAAATAGAGTTAAGTTTTGTCTGAATTCATAATTTCTCTTGTATTTCATAGTGTCTCATCCAAGAATTCCTCAGAAAGGAATTAACATTAAGCAGTACTTCAAAGTGGTTACACAGTTTTTATAAATAAATACCTTTGTGTATTTTGGTGTACATTTCTTGTAATTCAATGGATTAGAAGCCCTTGTAAAATAAAATTTTATCCATTCACAGTTTATTCAACAGGGGACCCTGATAGGATTGCCTATCATAGCAGATCATTGAATTTATTTGTTAAAGAGAAAAGTGGTTTGTGTCCTATCAATTGTATAGAAAACTTTGATGCATGGCATTTTGATAAAATTTCAGTCCAGAAAATCAATAACAAGGTTAAGAAATCACATAGGTATTTTATGATTAAAAACATTAAGCCATTCTTCATTTTTGGCTGAATGCTAGTCTTTCCATAGTCTGGAGCAGGAAGAAATAAAATTTTGTAAGGAGCATATTCCCTTTCTTCCACACTTCCTTGTGAAAATGTACCCAGCTGGGATAAATTATGTGCCATAGAAACAGAAAAGTCCATAGATATTAAAAAATGACGTCTTAGAATTGTAGGTTTTGAATTTCCCACATAGCTGTTTCCTGTAAGTGTATTTGATCTGGGGCAGATGGATTATTTCAGCACAATTATAACCCTGCATGCTCCTAATGAAGACAGAACAAAGGGTCTTGCTTCTCTGAAAACTAAATAGTTTATTCCTCTTGGTGTAAGAAATGTGGGAGGGAAGGCCTTGAATGCAGAGAGAATAAAGCACTGACCTGAAACACAAAAGGGCAAAGTAGTAGTAAACTGTGAAAAAAAGATTTTTTCTCAGCTAGTTCCTATTCTCAAATGAGTTTGATTGTATACAGGTCCCCTGGGAAGTGCAGAGGCAGCTCTGAGGGGCTTGAGGAGGAATTTCGGAATAGGCTGGAGTGCTTGGACAAGGGGCAGGTGTCAAATTTTAGGTAAACTGGGTCTGTGGCTAGAAACTGGGAATTGGAACCAAGGTACTAGAGATAATAATAAAGTTAATTGTTCCAACAACAAAAGCATTTTCTTTTTAATACCTTTTTCATAGAGAGAACGTAAGTTACTATGATTCTAAGATTGCTGACTATTGTCAGCAAAACTATCTAGCTTGTATCTCATTGTGGAAAAATACACTGAGAAATAACATATTCCCTTTTAATTCTTTATAGCTTTGGAAACTAGTTCTGTTTTTCCCATATTCCAGGAAGTAGATACGTTCCATTTTTTTTCTCCTTGCAATATTTCTAGACCAGCTGTTTTCTTGTTCTCATTCCTCTCGTTTCTTAGTCTTCATCCTCTGTCTGCTTTATTTTCTTTTCCTTTTTCCTCCTCCATATACTAAGTGACTACTAACTGTGAAAAGAGAATACACTCTTCAAGACATCTATTATAGAGGACAATGAATTTTGTAAATCTGTTAATTACCATAGTGTGTTTCAGTTTTTGGAAACTACAAGATAATATTTCATATTTTTGACTGGTAACTAATATTTTAGATATTTCTTCTGTTGGAAAGGAGTAATAGGCAAATCTTGTGAATTGTCAAATCTTGTGAAGCTGTGGCTTAGCTGCACTCATGTCCATTTTTGACTTGTAACTTGGTAATCATGATTTTACAGAGGATACTGACAAACACAGCTTCAAAATTTCCTTGTTAGCTTTTCACCTCTTTTTGTGCTTAAGAGAAGTGATGAGTCTTTAATAAAGTGGTTTCTTCATCAGGATACATGTCTATAATTTTATCACAGGAAATGAGAATGGGAGACGTTATGTATACAAAATTGTTTTCTGGATGATAGTGGAGATTTAGAATACATCCATATCCACTTTGAGACCATATTTGTAAATGATTAGCAGAAACTAATTTCCAAATTGCTGACATCTATTTCAGCCAAATCTTATGCAGACTGCTAGGTGGAGTTTAAAATATATTCTGCTTATGACATTAACCAAGTAATATGAAAACTCCTTGTACTGTAGAACACACTTGATTTAACCAGAGTTAATCTTGTATTAGAAAGCACGACTTTCTCATTTATACAGCAGACTCAGCACAGAATCATATAGCAATGTGAATTATTTCCAAAATAATTCTGCGGCCTTTAGTTCATTGAAATAATTCAGAAAATTTAACAGTAAAATGAGACTATAATAGTGCATGTTATTACTTGCATAGAAACAGACAGAAAGCATAAGCACTGCAGTAAGCACCATCACTTGAGACAACTTGCTCTATAACAATTTAATGCATATGGTGATAACGAGAAAAAACGAGATGAAGCGAGCAGAGTTCGGCATCAGTTGGATGACACTGGGTGCTTGAAATGAGTTTCTAGCACTGGAGAGAGTCTGCAGGGAGCAGGAGTCCCCCACTCTCACTCCTTGTGCTGCAGCGAGCACCCAACACGCACACAGGAGCCCTTCTGTGCGAGCAGCTGGCTGCACCAAGCTGACACTGCTCCTCCCACAAGTGAGCAAGAAAACCACAAAAATGCAGAAATAGACAGGACACACCTCGGAAGTTTTCACTGTAGATTGAAGGAACAAAAGTTACTAGTTTTATAATGTAATTAGACTTTTGCTGGAAATCTTGCTGGAAAAATAATTCACAGTGAATTTAGGTCACTGTGAAAGTAATCTCAGAATTACATATTACACTCAACTAAAATTGACATATCAGTTAAGAGATGCATTTAATGTTACAGTAATAGAAATGCACGTCTGAGCCAGATTTAATGCCTTGTGGCAGGGTTCTGTGATAATTTTTTTTTAAATTTTACTTATACATGATCTTTAAAACTAATATTTTGTTAAGAAATCCTTCAAATCAAATCAGTTTATTTTAAAACTGTATTTATAGCTTTCTTGCAACTATAGAGTGGGTAAAATAACAATGTAAGAGTGCTTTTTTTCAAAAAACTCTGATGAATAAATTTGATATTATATATTAGTTGAAACAATGCTTCAGCAAACTTTCATATTATGTGTTAGATTTGGGAGTGTTTAAATGTTTTTCAAAATGTAAAATCAAAAGTAGAGTTTTAATAATTTTATTCAGTGCCACAAGTTTTTTCCTTTTATTTAGTTATTTATTTCTCATTCCATCCTCACATACAACTTTAATATTAATAAACATTAGTATTTATAAACAATGAATATCACTGATGATACTACCAACTTTAATAGGAAATAAAAAAAACTCTGATTTTAAAAATCCTCAAACTGCAGTATAAGGTGTACTAACCAACAGTGTTAAATAAAGGCAAAAGAATTGAAAGCTAAAGAAAAATTTAGGATGAATGTTGCAATTAAATAAATTAGAAGTGGCTTCTTTAAGCAGACAATCATGGTGTGAAAAAACTACCTTAGTGACAAAACTTTTTCATTAGCCCAACACACTATTTTAAATATTGGGTGTTTGTTTCCACTCATTCTCTCACCATTTCTAAAAATCTCAGTTAAACCTCCAGTGCTTTACTCTAATTCAAAATCCATTTAGACTAACCTTTCTTTTACAAAAGGAAGCTCCAGGTCTTCTATAAATAAAACAAACACGTGAAAATCTGCCAGTGCAGCACTGCCGCCACACATACTCACATAAGTATCTTTATTAAGCGGAAAGAATATGCTATTGAGGTTAACAAATATTGGCTTGCTTTATATAACGACCTGGCACAACAGTTAAGTGTGGCAGGTGATCGGCTTGCACTGGCAAGCTGACACACTTGCAGAACCCTGTCCAAGAGTTGCTGACATTGTGCCTGGCCCTGTAGAGCTATACCATTCCACGTTCCCATATAACATGTACTTAAGGAATACATCAAATTCTTTTGATCTAGATATGTGGCTAAACTGCAGGAAAGCTAGGTAGCCATTTAAGCTCCGGGCAAACATCACTATTCTGATACTGATCTTGAATTCAACTGAGTGAGAGTCAGGGCTCTTAGCAAAACCAGGTAGAGATAAGAACACTGAAATATCCAAAAGTTGTATAAAACACAGACATTCTTTAAAAAATGTAAAATTATTTCCAAATGAGACTGTTAGTTTCCTCTTCTCACTTCAGTGTATTCCAAATAAATAAGATGGTAGTGTTTTTCTTTCACTGCTCTTGTGTCAAATTGATACTAGTCTTAAGAGGAAAAAGATCAAATATTGATTATAATTAATAGCTGGTGTCATCCTCATCAAAACAAAGAATAGAGATATTTAAAAATGTGAGCATGCATTGAAACATACTATCTGAAGTGAGAAACTCATTCAAAGGATCTTTTTTCCTCAATGGATGAGAACCTTAACTATGAATATAGAAATCACATTTGCCAAATAAGTACCTGGTATTCTTGCAGTACTATTAATTACCACAGCTTGTTCACATTATGCCAGTTTGCAGTGTTTTTATCAGTTACAGTGGTAGGTTTAACAAATAAACAGGAATTCCAACTGACTATATTTCAAAAGGATAGATGACTAGAATGATTTCTAATAAGTCAAAATGCAGCAGTGACCCAGTATCCCAGATTAAGCTGCTTATATTTTGAGAAGAAGGTACATTGTGCTTTCAAGTATAAGAAAAACTGCCTTCCTTTTTGTTTTGTAAAAAGCATTTTACCATGAGGTTTCCTTTTCTCATTTAGTCTACTTTAAGTGATGGGATCTATAAATATTTTATTGGTACCTGATGGAAGAACAGGAAATGTCAATAAAATATATCCGCTTGGGAAATATGTGTAATAGCAGACTGAACAGCAACTGCAGCTCCCATGTGATATGGCAGTTAGAGTAATGCCTTTTGGAAAAGAAGCTTAACCTACAAATCTGTGAAATTTGCACCAAATATCTACTCGGAGCACAGGGGGCTAGTGGAGGGTGGGAAAAGAATCTTCAGCTCTCTGTTGAGCTGTGGGTGGCTGAGGACATCTGTTTCCAAAGAAAATGACAGTAGGAGTTCCCTGCTGTGCAAGGGTATGTTAGGGGAAATATCCGTTCTGTTTTGCTTACCTTGCCATCTCCCTTCGGCCTCGTTTGATATTGTTCTAAGTGAGTGGAAGTCTGCTTTGAGGCAGGGGGTTACAGTATTGAAAATGTGCTTCAACAGAATATGCATGCATAATTGCTCACTAATAAGGCCTCTTCCCATGTCCATTATGCAGCTGTAGTGGGGACTGCTGTCATCTCTGGTGGTTTATTTAATTTCATCTTCATTTTGAGAGATACTCAGATTTCTTGTTCACATATAGTTAACTAAGAGATTCTGATGATTTTTAAAGCTTCTTAAAAGATGCAAAGGCCAAAAGGTGATTGCCTTCTTTCATGAGAAAATATGTTATTTAAAGTCTGATTCCTCTGAGATTTCTGGAAACAAACTTGCAGGGAAGGTGATGAACATATTGTTTACACATTAGTGATAGGTATTAGATGTTTTAAGTCATACTATCCTGGAAACCTCAAAAGATCAAAAATATTGTGGGTGGCATGATAATCAAAATATTTGGATGTCAGAGCTGAATGAGTCAGAGCCAAATGTTAATTTTCCACCAATCCAAGAGGCAGCAGTACAGATAAAGGCACTGGAGACTCTGGGGCTGCATTACACTTTATGAAATATGAGATGTATTTAATTTTTGTTATCTGTATGAGTTTAATATGCAATTGTAGGGATCTGACATAGCATGTCAAATGTGCGCATAGTCAGTCATCAGTTGGGGCTTAAGTACTGGTGTTGTTTTAACCAATGTCTGATGCCACAGTTACAACCATTGCTACTTTTTAAAAGTCAGAGTCATTTAGGAGCATCACTAAATTTCTAAGAGGGTTCTTCTTTCTCGTCTTTGTAAAACCTAATTCCACCGTGGAAATTTTGGCCTGATTATTAAATGCCTCTTAATTCTTAGGTTTTCTGTCTACATTAAGCTAATACATATTTAACAGTACCCTAAAAATTATTACATAATCACTGAATTAATCAAGGAAGTTCTAGTTGAAGATTAAATGATAAGAAAAAGATCTTGATGTCTAAATAGCAATCTTCAGTTTCACTCAAAAATTTATACACTCATATAATACCATACTAAAACAGAGAGATAAGCAAGAAAGTTGTTAACATGAAATATATCTTTGCCTGTTGAAAAGGACACAAAAATGGACAGGAAGAAACAAAACTAAGAAAGTAGTTCCCCTTCATCAAAGTAAATACATTTTTCACATAGAGAGAGAGTTATTTAACAAAAGGATTAGTGGTCATTTTGTATAGCTAATTAGAAGGTAGTATAATTGGATAGCAGCAAAGTGCACTTCAGCTTTAAAACAGTGTGAATATTTACCCTCTATGCATTCAACTAGATTGTCAGATAGCTTGAAGGTTAAAGGGTAGCACATAAAGATCTCTGTGTTCTGCGTCAATGAACACTGTTGCCAGTTTCTGCAAATGGTCTTAGGACTATAGGCAGCTCTCAAATTTGGATGAGAACTCTCCCATGTAATACAAATTTGAAGGAGATAAATGCTTTTCTGTGGAGTGATAAATGTGTTTCAGTCACAGATTTACTTCCTGTTTGTGAATTCTGATAAAGTCTGGGTCAATACAAACCTTGCATCTCCTCATGGAAACAAATGGGAATTTAAAAGAAATTTAGAATTAATTATTTTATGTTATTTTGGCACTTCTATTTTCTTAGACCAGTTGCAGATACCAGGGTGATTTTGGGACTTCCTTTGGTGCTTTTTTGGCACAATACCTTTTCACATTCCTCAAGAAGGTAATAAAGCTCTTGAACACTATCTCTATGATTCCACCATGTGTGTCCTTTTCTTTGGATTGCTGTCACATAAGGGGGCATTAGGAGAGATGATTTAAATAGAAAGGTAAAAAAAAAAAAATTTTATGGATTTATTTTGTTCTGTAAGGAAAGTACTATTGCCTTAGGAATCAAAATATGAAATACTTCATTATTAAAACCTCTAGTAAGGGCACATTTTTATTTTCTGATCTGAACTATGAATCCCCAGGAATTTAAATATGAGATACTTCAATATTAAAACCTTTAATAAAGGCACATTTTTATAATCTGCTCTGTGAATCTCATATACAGAAGAGGCAAAGCTGATCCAAAGAAGAATAAATAAAGTTGTTGCTAATATTTCATTAAGTGTTGTATAATTATTTTTACTTTTTTCAGATTCGAGTTGTAGGAATTTGTTTATAATGCTAATTAAAAAGAGTAATTTGTCAAAAACTCCTTGTTTTGGGAAACTAATGATGGTGTACCCTGCTGAATTTGAGGGAGGAGACATATATATATTTGGAATTTTTTCTTAGTAGCTTCAATTTGAAAGACAGTTTTTGATGAAATAAGTTCAGAAAGAAGCTTTCTGTGTAATCTAATCCAAATATTGTCTGCTGCATATATTTTGCTTGGCTGACTCATCAACAATTCTGACAGTTTAGTTTTTATTTTTAATTTTAAATTTTTTTACATTTTCTGTGATCCCACTTGATAAAGGTTAAGGTTAATTGCTAAGGTTTGTCCATTAAGGTTGATCACAATAGAATGACACAGGTCTGATAGATACTAGTCATTTTCTACTGATAGTAGAAATGGCTTTCTTAAATTATTTGCCCCATTTGGGTGTTTAATGGTAGCTGAAAGTAGTCAGATTCCAAAAAGCAATTTGAATGCTGTTAAACTAATTAAGGAGCTAAATGGCTCCATAATAAACAGAAGATCTTGAAAGTTACCTTCATTAGTTACAAGAGGAAAATGGTCATTAATGTGATGGGAAGTACCTGAAGAAGTGCCTGCCTGGAGGCAAATCCTGTCAACAGGGCAGTCTACAGACTCAGAAGTATTAGTATAATACTCTCAAATGTTCCTGGGTCACTTCTTTTTATTTTTCATTGGAGAGGAGGTTTTGATGTTATTTAGATTGTCTAGAAAATACTTGTACTTTATTTTCCTTACGTTTCTTGTAAGCCTATAATATTTAATTTGACATCAAGGAGGAGAAACAAAAGCATGCCTAAATTTCCCTTATTTCCACTTTGTTTGGAAGGATTAAGTATATAGATGTATCAGTTTATTTCTGTGTACACCACTTCCCAGTAAAAATAATCTTCATGAGCTGAGAAGGACTATAGTTCATTTGTAATCTAAATAATCAGAAAATATCCTTTGTTGGAACACACTGTTAAAAAAAGAATAGAAATTCCTTCCCACTTTCATTTTTGTTAGTTGTCTATAAAAATTAATTGTTTTATTTACATATTAATATAAATATATAGACAGATGCAGTCATCTGCTTCATGGTGTTTGTCAGGACTTGGGATAGGCATACCAGCATATTGTGAAAATAAATGAATCAATGACTCTAAGAACCAGCAATACAAAGTTATCAGTCACTTCTTAACTGTTAGCAGATTTTTAACATATTTTAAAACTTTATACCGAAATTCTGCAATAAATTTAGTCATTATCTTAATCTCATAAATTTAGCAAGATCAGTAGATCTATCAAATATAATTAGTACACCTAGAAATTTTTCTATTAGTAATAAAGCACAGTAGCTTCTGTGATAAGTACCTTCTGTAATTTTAATTCAGTTGCCAGATGAATCGGGTGGACTATACTGCAAATTGTCCTTTCTCAAGTCATTGACATTTTTGCTTTAGCAGAGCTAGTTTAATCAGATCTGACTGGGCAGATGTGTTCACCCCTGCAGATTCTGTTGGAGTCAATGGAGCTTCACACAGTTTTATAGCCATTATTTGATGCAGAACTGGCATTGTTGTAAAAAGTGTGTGCTGCAGAGGCTCCTATATTTTTCTGGAATATAAAGCAAGTAAATAAAAAAATGCTAGAATGGGACTGATAAAGAGGTAAAATATCCCACTTTCCTTTTTTTTATCAATAAAAATTTGTTGTTAAAGTGAAATTACAAATATTTCCTTAGTGAAAACTAGACTCATTTTGGGATGGTTTTTTAACTTCTGTGCCAAAAAACGAGCACAGTGAAGACATAAAATAAGTACATATTCCATGTTTTCTGTTAATTTATTCTGTTTCCAAAATTATTGAATGCATTCATTATTAAGGTGTTAAATCTAACTGGAAAATCTAACTGGATAAAGTACAAACAAATGTGTTCTTCATTTCTTGTAAGAGTGTCAGATGGGCAGGACTGAAAGCCAGGGAAGGATAAAAAACATCAGGCAAGCTCATAATTTGCAAATCTCAATCTCTGGTTTTGAAAAAGAAATACAACTAGTGATTACAGTTTTTCTTCTTCACATTTGCAAAAATATGTATTAAAAAAGATGAAAATATGTCATCAATGCTATTGATTAACGAATATATTTTATAAGCCTTTATATGGAGACCACAAATAGTATGTAAGTAGAGCTCTTCTCTTGAATATGAGATACACAAGAAAATCATGTTGCTAAAGAAAGCTTAGAAAGTTAAAGCATTCACTTACACGTTAATGTAGCTAAGGCCTCCTGATATTAAAAATATAGCTGTAAATGTAAATCTCAGAATAGTGCAATAGTTTTCTGCAGACCATGTTACAAACATGGAAGTTAGACTCTGTCTTCTATGTAAGCTATATAAGGCTATGCAGAAATTAAAATTATGTTAGCCATCGACTTGTAATAAAGGCACTCAATTTAAGACCCTGGAAATCACAGAAATAGTTGTGAAACAATTTTTGGAGCTAAAGTAATATAATTTGAAACAATATCCTAATATAGCCTTCCTTTTTTTAAAAGACAATGTATTTTATCTAAATTATGTAATTTTCTCCAGAAATTAAAGAATGGAAAACCAGGAAAGTATGCCAAGCTTTTACCCTTGTCTTTATTGTTTGAGAAATCCTAAAAAATTACATCTGGAAGAGACAATAAACTTGTGTTGGTAGTCAAATCTCTTTACTGGAAATTAAATTTAACTTGCTAATTAATTTTCTATGTGCTACTGATGAGTGTCTCTCACACAGTCACAGAGATTCTCTGTTCATATAGTTCTTTCAACATTGTATTGCATCCTTTTATAGGGAATTCAGCGTCTCAGAAAAATGCAAATATGCAAACAGGTAATGGCAGTATCATGTCTTTCCAGAAGAAAAGTATCACTTGAATATCTTGTTTCATATGTTACCTTTTGGAATCCAAAATAGATCCTTGAAATGAAAACGTTTGCTGTTTCAGGGATTCTTGGTTTTATAAATCTGCTTTTAAAGGTCTAGAACAACTTTGAGGGGTCCATTACAGAATACTTCATTTGCGGCCTGTGGTTATTCTGTCTTGAGACTCCAGTAGAGGCAACATGTTTCATTAACAGCAGCAGTGGGAAGAGAAAAGATAGATCTGTAAAGCCCTGGTATCACTGTACATAACAACAGTGCCACTTGTTAGTCTGTAATGAGTACCATAACAATACAGACTTAGAAATTTATGTAATTTTATGCTGTTGGAAACACACAGAAGCCAACCCTATTAACACTGAAGTGGGGGAGGAAAGGAATCCACCTGATCTTACTTCTTAAACTAAGGAGATTCCTATGGTTGCTCTCAGACATTCAGTTCCTTTAGATGCTACTGCTAGCCTGATCAGTCTTGATCTCTGTACATACAGCTTGGGAACTGGAATTAGATGATTTTTAAGGTTCCTTGCAAGCCAAATAAGTGCATGATTCTGTGACTCCCATTCTTAAAGTGAAGGCCTTAAAAATATTTGGGCTCAGAATCAGACCCTCTTGGAATAATTCCAATAATGCAAAATTGTTTATTTTTTTTAATATATCCATCTATCCATCTATTTTTTTAGCATATCCCCTGGTCCTTCAGTATACATATATCTTGTTAAAGAGGTGTGCAGAGTCCAATTCATGATGTGTTTTATGCTTATACTAAAAATTCTGTGTGGTGAGTCCTCCTTTGTCTGGAACTTGATAATCCCTTTAACAAGCTATCATTCCTTTCTAATGCCATTACCCTTGTTTTCTTCACTTCTCAATGATGGTTCACAATGACAACAATAACACAATCTGAACCTTAATACGCATGTCCTCTGAATAATTATGCACTGGAAATTTACCTTGGAACACTGACATCTTTATAGCCTGTGTGTATTTGTGTGTGAATATATGCTCTATATTTAAATATATATATATACACTTACACATGCATACATTATACACACACACTCTCAAATATACACTGCAGTGAACATAACAAGAATACATGATTGTGTATGATTCAGCCCTTGTGAGAGGGCATCTTAATTATGGTGTACTGCCCAGTAGAAGGAAGACCTTGACAAACCAAAGCAACTGTAATATAGGGCCATCATATTGTTTGAGGGCTGGAGAACATTATATCGGAGAATAAGTTGAGGATGCTTGGTATGATCCTAGAATGATATAAACATGAAGAGAAGTGGGCTGATGGTAAAATTTAGGTCTTGACTTTAGCTTTCTAATAGGTGTTTATGAGCAAGAATGGTCTGACTCTCCTGCAGGATGCCCTTCATGAAGCTAGAGACAAGAGACACAACACAGGATGCCATGCTTAGGTAAGGATAAGAAATTCCACCGTAAAAGGTCTGTGTTGGATTGCCCTGATAAAGAATGTAGAGGTTCTCCACACTTGAGAAGGAGAAATCTCTTCTAAGTTTGAACGCAGTCCTCTATTAGGCAGAAGTGTTGTCAGCATGACCTGCAAGACCCCTTCCCAGTCTAAATTATTCTGTGATTCAGCAATTTGAACTGTTTAACAAAATGTTAAAATCCAACACGGAAGAGTAATGATGATGTTAGATAATTGGAATGGTTTTAAATAAGAGTGTAGTCTCACAAGGTGAGAGAATACTTGTTTTAAATAAGATGAAGAAAATTATTTAACCAACGTGCTTTTGTCCATTTACCCAGTAAAACACATTTTTCTATTCAAGTTTCATGTAGATGCTTATAGATAATTTCTGGCTCTAATAAAATCGTTATTAGCCTTAGCAGAGGTTTCTCTTATGAACAATATAATTTGGTATTTTACTTCTTTGTGAAGATAATCAGATGTATTTTGGACAGGTCTCAATGTATCATATTCAAACTGACATTGGATCACTTGGAAGTTTGGTTGTATTTCACACCTGAATTTTTTACTGAATTGCTGGACCATAAGCAAGTAATATTACATCTTAATACTTGGAACATACATTACAGTTGCATGTTTACAGTTGCATATGTTTTGGAAGGATAGAAACAACAATTTTATATCCCAGTTCTGAAACTCAGACTATAGGTTTGTCTTATCTGGAAGAGAGATTTTATCTTCTTATGCTATATACCTTATCTGATTCATTATACTGATTTCGGCTTATTAACAAACGGTTTTCTGACAGGTCAAAATGAAAGTAACCTAGAACTTTGTGTGAAGTAAAAGCTTTAAGTATAAATATGGCTAAAGCAAATGCAAAAAATTATCTTGGTGCCTGCAAAAAGTTTAATTCAGGGTGCAGGATCCAATGAAATCCTTGAGACTCTAAGAAAAGTGTATTAGAGAAACAATCATAAGATGAGCACTAATAATCATAAAGAATTTAATAGGAGACCTCTCCAATGTGCTAAAAAAGACAATAGAAAGCTTGATGAAAAGTGTGAAGTTATACCAAGCTGTGTAAATCAGATGCCTGCACTCCATCATGTTATGTATTCAGAGAAGTGGGTACATCAACATGAACCTGGGCTTAGGCAGCTGTGCTCAACCTGTGGGAACAAGTGTGTTAAATCTATACCCAAATCTTATCTCTTCATATATAATTCTGTCCATATGGCAAATGATAGGCCTCTTTTGTCTCACAAAAACGTTCTGACATGTCTTTCTGGAGATATTTTAAAAGCTGATGTGATCATATACGTGTAAACCAATTAGAATAATAAATCTGAGCAGGAGGAAAAAATTTGTCTGCAAATTTGAATTTGACAAGGACTTGACTTTTGAGACTGCAGCACTAAGCCTTTTAAGATACCTTGAAATGTATATTTCTTGAAGTTTGTGAACAGCAAAAGAACACACAGTTCAACAGTGCATTTTAAATATTTAGAACACCTAGAAAAGTATGCTTTGTGGCATATGGCAAAGATTACATTCTGCTTTCTGGAAAAGCTAATACCTGCTTGGTGGTTTCAAGTATCCTAAAAGCACATGTGTGAAAAAGAGTACTGCAGGAATTTAGGTATTTATTCAGAGCCAGATGGCAACATCCTGAATATCAAACCCGCAGAGTATGAACTCACATTCATGGTGTTCCTCAGTGCTGGTTGACCTCTTTTCATATATTCCCTTCCTACAGTGGCAGCTGTGGATGTGTGTCTTTGCCTATTATGCTGACCATGACCTCAGTCGCTGTTCCAGAGCTGTGATAGAATGCAGGGAACCCTTTTTGTACTGTTCTAGTCACATGGTGTGGTTCCTCCATACAGAGAGGACTTTTCTCCTTGACATGTCTAATCAGTCTTTGGCAGTTTAAACATCTCAGGTATTTTTAGATTGATGTAATAAGACATTTTTCTAAAGAAATTTTGTTTTCTTACATTCTGTTTTAGGAGAAAGGCTAGACTAACTTTCTCTCATATCTTGAGTAAAAACAATATTTTAAAGAGAGAATATTTTTTTCATTAACTATCTTTTAAAATGTATTTTATGCTTGCAGGATTTACCTTTGAATTTAAATCATTGCCAAAGTGAATATGTTTAATATGTTTTGCATTAGGTTTCTCCTACCCTCTTCTATAATTTAACTTCTTTGTCCATTTTGGTAAATAGAGCCTATTTTTTGAAAGACTTCTAGAAGAGGAGTTCTATTTCCACAGATCTTTTTATCTATTCTGATGAATGTGCTTGTAAGTAATATAACAATTCAAAGTTATATTGCTCAAAGAATTTTGTAGAACTCCAGTGGCTAAAAAGATTTTGTCTAGCATTCTTCATCTTCTGCCAATAAAAATGTTGCCCCTATTTATGAATTTACAATTGGAGTTATTTAAAACTAGGTCTAATTTTTAGTTACTACCAGTTATTCTATTAAGAAGTGACTATGTCTTAAAAAGAGAAGAGAAAAAAAAAAAAAAGGCATTCCAATTTTTTCCTAGGTATTTCTACAAATATGCTCTTGAACAGCCCATCTGATGCCCCAAAATGCTTTCCACATTACAAAAATGTTACAAAAAGCTTTGTTTCAGTTGTTCTAAGAGACAGATGACCTTTTTCTCTTTGAAGCACTGTGTACAGAAGTAAGCTAGAGGATCATTTTTCCAGAAAATACTCTTAAAGTTGCCTTTCATTAAACATTTCTGTTTGAAAATGGTGTTTACTTGCATCAACTGTTGAGTGCCAGTAAGTATGGATGGAATCCAAGTCCATTGCAATTTCTTTCTCTTTTTATTAAAAGTGACTTTAAAACAGCAGTTGTGACTGGTTTCTCTTTAGCTCCCTCAAGAATCAAATTCTAGGGTTTTTTTAACTCTTCCTCCATTTTATGTGAAATTGTGGATCCTTTTCCATGTAAGAGGAAATAATCTCTGAGCTTTCTTCAGGTTCTTTGCACATAGGTCATGCTTTTCTAAACCTATAGATCGTGCAGGCTTGAATGTATGTTATAAGCCACATTTTCCCCTTGTGGAATTAGCAACTTACTAAAAGCACTGCTTCCAGTTATGAATAAAATTAACACAATAGCTTGATGGTAAGAAAACTTTATCCTGTCATATTCAGCTTCATGATTAATTCACAAGGTACAATTTCATACTTATCCCATTATTTAAGATAGAAAGTGTATGTATGCCATCCATGATTTTTAATAACAATTTTCTAGTACTTGTAGAAAAAAAGCCCATACTGTTACCTCTGCAATGCATTTTTTTGGTTCTTATTTGAATTTTGATACTGAATGTAGAGCTATTGTAGACATTCACATTTTAAATTATTTTCCTCCAGAATATCTCAGCTGATTGTTTATTAAAATGTATGAAAAATGTTACAAACACAAGAGAAAAAGTAATATGTTTATAATCTCATTGTCTATGAATCTTTTAGAAGTAGAACAGGAGTTTCAGAACTCCTGTTTAAGTCAAAACCTCAGGTTTAAGTCAGAGGAAATTACATTAGAAATGTCAAGGCAAGATGCTGCAGATCATAACCAATGTTTTGTCTTAAATATACTCAAAACAGAATGAGAACAACTTCATCCTGCACAACTTAGCCCTGCTCCATCTTGGTTTTTCCATGCTCAAGGATAAAAACGTGCCCTAACCATTAAGACTGCTACACTTAGAATACTGTCAGGATAATTTCAAAATTCTCTTCAATTAAGTTGTGAAGGACACTCACGCTTTTGTCCTATCTCCTTATACAAGTGTTTTATGTTAGTAGCTCTAGTTCCTTATGAAAAAATGTGGAAAACTATTTCAATTAAAACCCAAAAAATGGGAAGAAGCCAAAACCAGTAAACACAACAGTCACCACTGAAAATAAAATGGAGTTAACTTATGAATAAGTGGCAAAATGGAGATTTGAAGGAAACAATGTAATAGCAATATTTAATCTTAAAACAAATGGGTTAATAAGGTAATGGTGGGGGAAAACGAAACCATAACTGTTAATTCTAATTTTTCTTGCATATTATGGGATGTGTTTATTATGACATCTTTATGGTTTTTAAATGGTCTCCCCTCAAGAAATTTTTTAAAACCTTATTTTCTAATAATGTGTCCTTTTTATGCATCCAAATTTCATATTACTGATTGTCTTCAGATGCCCATATTGAACAATACACATGTGCTGTGTTGCTGTTCTGTTTCTAGGTATGTAATTCTAGCACAACTGCAGTGTGGCTAGTTTGTTAAATGAAAAAGTAAAAAGTAGAGTTTTAATTGTGTAGAGATATTTGCCCTATAGCTTTGCAATATTATAAACTGGTAGAGATCTTTAGTTTCAAACAGGTCTCAATCATATTCTCATCACTGAATAATGTTTTGTAAATTGAATAAGTCACAAACCTCATGATAAAGAAGACTGGAGCTAGGGACAAAACATAACAATTTGAAAAGCTTCATCTATTGAGTTTGGTTCACAGTCTGAGAAAATGCTGAAAATATTACTATCCAAGAGAGATTTTAATCAATTAAAAATTTAAACTTAGCTTTCCATATTGCTCCAAATCCAAACCTTAAATAAGTCTTGACTGTTGTCCGCTTTCAGGAATATCTGTCTGTACAGAACTTTTTCTTTTAGAAAGAATATAAAATACAAGAGTCTTCTCTAGACGTGAGTGCAGCAGTGGAATAGAAGCTTAGCACAAATTCCACTTTGTTTATGGTCCGCTATACTCTTCTCAGTTATTATTTGCCCCTTTTTCAGCCCTCCTGCTACATTACCGTAGACACTAATCCTTATATTTTTGTTTTGTCTGTGTCATCCTCCCCCTTAGGACACGTTAGAATTCTAATGCCTAAAAATATTCTCACTCCATTCCAAAACAATTTGACTTCTCCTGAGTTAAAACTTATATATCAGTTACTAATTCCCTACATGTACTCTCATGCATATATTCTTCTTGACAATTAATGGCAACTTGTATGCAGCTGTGCATAGAAAAGCTGTGTGCTGTGTACTGAATCTTAACCCCTTTGTTCCCACAAGGATGTAAATGGGTTTTATTTACACAAATATATTTAGATAAATATCTATATATTTATAGTATTTATTTATTTATTTATATACAGTTTCATTTTTTTAAAAATGACTTGATGGCTTTCATCTTCCACACAGGTGCATTATAGCTCCAAGTCAGTTCTTTGTCTTTTGTTTCTTGATTTCTTAATGGATTCTGGTTTTTAGTGGGTCCTAACTATGTTTTAGTCTGGGTATAGCTTGATTCTTGTTTTAGCTTGTAGTGTGTATTCCCACTATCAAAACCCCCCAGCTTTAGCTATTACTTGTAAATGTGCTGTGATTTTGATGACCTGCTGAACTAGTTTCATTTGTCACATCCTCTACTTAGATTCCTTCATCTGCTTTTCATCCTTCCACAACCAGACATTCCTATTCTTTCTCTGTTAATACCAACTTAAAAATTTAATTTACCATAGTAATTACACTAGATTTTTAAAAAACAACCAAAAAAATTGTAAATACTACAGATTGAAGAATGACATGTTTAAAAATTAGGGGGGAAAAGACCTTTAGTGGCTGTCCGGTCTAGTCTTTTCCATGACTGCCCACCCGGTCTTTCCTTAAGACTCAGTTCATCTCCATAGCAGCACTCCCTCCATAAGGGTTGTTCTTCCATGTCTCTGTAACCCCAGTGAGGATGTAGACCCCTCAAAGACAGGATACCCCAAGAATCACCCCATGTAGATATGTTGAAGACTATTGCCATACCTTGTTTCTTCAAACCACTTAGTCTCTTCTGGTCCAACAAGAAGGTGACGGTTGGTTATTTTTTTGGGGATGGTGGTGAGCATAGAGGATGAGGAACCTCATCAACGTTTTTGGGGGTAGAGGATGAGGAACCTCCTGGGGAATGTTCTGAATTGAAAATGAGCCAGCTGTGCTGCATGTAGAAGTTATTTTTCCTTAAAATTTTTCTCATAAAAATAATTTGTGTCAATAGGAAGTCGAATACATAATGGAATAACACTGATACGCTGTTACTGTTGAAGTCAAATGATGTTCTTGTTCTATGTGAGCTTGCATGGATGCTGAAGATAATGACTGTGTTGTACACATCCTACTCTGCTAGCTTTTTGATTAAAAGAGAGGTTGCAACTAGGCCACCTATTGTTGAAGTAGATTGTCCGCTGTGTGGAAAGTAAACTGTCGTGTTCTGAACACTGTATGAAAAATGTTCAGAATGTATTTTGAATTCTGTGAGTGGTATTACTATTCTGAGAAGAAGTATTAAAATTGTGGGCATAGTAGAGTGGTCCATAGTTTCTGATAGAATCATAAAGTAAAAACCATAAAACAATAAAATTAAAACAAAAAAAGGAGCAAATATATGTGATGACCTCCAAAGTGGGGGATTGTTTTTGTCCTCAAATGTTTGGAAGACATTATTCTAAGTAACAACAACCAAGACAAGAAGTATTTTTGTTGAAGTTATTTCCTAAAGATGGTGAAAAATAACTTGAAGGAAAATAGTGATTATCTTTGGTGTTTTATTTGCGTTTTGGCCATCTATCAATTTAAATGTCCTAAGTGAACTAAAATAATAGAGCAAAATACCTAGTTCAATTGTTCATTAAAACTTTTGTTAGAATATTTTTCTATGTTAAAACACAATGATTTGAAAATATATTTTAAAGACAACTTTTGCTTACCTTCTGTCCATATAAACACATTGAAATAGAGATCCCAATTTAATTATAATGGTTCAGGAAGGTCAGGGCTCTAGCTTTTCTCAATTTTTGTAGTAGTTTGGGAATGGCATTCCTGCTCCCCTTCCTCCCACCCACACTGCAGAGAGAGACAAAAGGCAGAGATAATGGGATGTGGTAAGAACAATTTACTGGAAACAGCAATGAGGTAAGAAAACAAATAGTATTGGCAACAACACTGGTAACAACAGTGTACAAAAAGAGGGTGTTTTACATGAAAAACACTCACTGATCTAACCTGACCTGACACTACCCTGAGGAAATGAGCAGAACAGTCAGGAAGACCTACTTCACCCAGGCTTTTTTCCCACCCAAAGCCATGCCCCTTCTTCTCAGTAGTGAGTAGTGAGTGATATGAGGTGGTATAGAGAAACAACCCAGAGACAGCCATGCAGCTACAGGTTCCAAACCCTCATTGCTACTTTGAAAAATTAACCCTGTCCTTGGACGAAATCTTGCATAGCAAGAAGCAATATCAGTCCCTGAAACATATTGTATCAAATTTGATTGAATTTTCAAGATCAGCTCTGCTGTCCAGCCATCAGGCTGGGAGCTGCAATTTACTATCATCTTGTATTTGTAATTCAGCATTTTTTGTTGTCTTTAGTGATAAGCTGCGTAATAAAAAAGATAGGTTATTGAGATTTTGAACTATGTACTAATAAAATCCTTTTTTAATTCAGGAAGTGTGTTGTGAAGACATAGCAATACAGACTAAGAATATTCAGATAGGTTTGTATTTTGGTGGTTTTTGTTGGTTGGGGTTTTTTTGGGTGTGGAAGGTTTTGATTGTTTCATTGTTTTTAATTTATTCCCCTCCCTCCTGACCATTTCTACATGATTCTACTTTTATCTTCTGCATAACTGTATGTGAATATACATTGTAGTCCAGTCTCTACTTATAATTCTCTACAATTACTGTAATTCCATTACTAACAATAACTAAAGTAACTTTAAAACTGTGCTTGACATAATTAATGTCTATTGATCCAGTATGTTGCTGTTTGTGTTGCAAACAAAATCAAAGTTATTTAAAATGTCCATGTTTTAACAGAGTTTTTGGGCATATTCTTCCAATTCACTTTTAGCTGTATGAATTGACAAGTGGATTGAATACTTCACTGATAGACTGCAACTTGCTGAATACTGATGCTTGTACTAGTATATTTGTTAAAGTCTGAATTTCCAGGATTCTGATACTTTTTTTCCATGGCTAACCTCATGTGGTATATCTTACATCCAAAATTGTGGATTGTGCCTTAAATATTATTGTAGCCTGGGTCTATGGAACTGTTATTTTTTTCATTGACACCTTTTTGGAGGACAGTGTGAAAAGGTTTGCAAATCATACTTCAGAAAAAACAGTTATAAAGACTCAAAAAGTGTTCTGAGTAGGAAACCATGTTTGCTCCACATTTTAACTTCTATCAGTTTGGCACTGCATAGAAAAATAAAAGGATATTACTTCCTCTTTTTGCTGATTCAGCATGCACTCAGCAATGCTGACACAGCTCCAGAAGGAGCTCCTAAAGATAACTTCATAAGATAAAGGAGTTCCATAAGATAACTTCCTCTCTTAATAAAGAGAATTTCAAGTAAAAAAAGGAAGGTTTTCCCATAATCTTTCATTCAAAGAGGTGTAACTCACAAAATAATTTCACATGCAATACTCTCTGACAAGATTCTCCTGGTAGTTCCAGCTCAGAAAAGATACAGCGCGTAATACATCAATGATTTGTTCTTTAACCATAGACCATCACTTCAGATAAAAGTCCTGGCATTTGGGAGAGGTATATAAGTGGATCAAGATCTTCAGCTGGATCACCAGTCACAGGAATGTCAATTTGACAGCTATTCGTGTGTGGGTTGCAGTAATTTTCTGAATAAAAGGTCCTTTTATACTTGACCTGTATGTACCTTTCCCCTTAACAATATAAAACCACAATTTCTTTTACACTGCAATTTCTAATTCCCTATTTGGAAACTTACCTTATATAAAAAAGATAGTCTAGGATAAATTGTTCAGTCCTGTGTTCTTCTCTCAGATGACCTTTAATCAGTTCTTGGCTTTTTTCTGTGAATTAGATTCACCTTAGAAAGAGTACTTATTCATGTCTTTTTAGGGGGTACTTTTATTGGGGCTGCACCATCACTTTTGACCCTGTATCATTTTCTTTTCTTCAAAGGTAAACGGTATTAAATCCCCTTCAAATCTTTTATAGTTTAAATATGTCTTAGAGGGGAGAGTTAATAGAGTTAAAAATGGCAATAAAACTCATTCAAATTAAATGAGAAATCCAGGGCATGAAACAAAATTTGTGTGAAATAAAAGTATAAATATGTTTGTATTGCCACAGGCACAAGGTCTGTATATGACTCTCTTAACATTTGCATTAAACATTAGTTGACATAGACCTATTGAACAAAAAATCAGAAAATTTGTATTATCCATGGATAAAAGTCTCTGACTATGCTGCCAATTCTTGTGAAAACAAATAAAATCCTGTATCATACAATTATATTCCTTTTGCCTTAAAAATATGACCAGAAACAAATAAACTTAATTTTTGTGTCCTTATATATTGACATTTTGCTCTGCTTACTGTGCTTGTGACAATACTCAGGTTTTTTGGTTTGTTTTTTTTTTCTTTTTTTCCTTTGGCAAGATCACCAAACTTTTCCCTCACTACTTTCCCTCTCAGACTGAACAATTGATGGTGACCAATAAAGCTGCAGAATGTTCCTCAGAGCACGGTAATAAAACGACTCAGCACTTTCTCCCAAATTGCTTAAAAAACACTAAAGCTGGAATTTGTCTGTTGCTGAACACTCACAATTCATTGGCACAAAGGCTAAAAAGCTAGCTGATTCATCAGAACCTTTTTTTTTTTTTAATACCTGTACCGTTTTGCTGGGCCAGAATCATTTTATGACTGAGACAAGATTAAGAAAAAATCCAGATCTATAAATACATTTGCCAGCTAAAATGTATCTGATTTGCATAATATCTCTATCCAACTCTTTCTCAGGACTCCAGGTGGAGAGTTACTTTATGAAGTTAGAGTAATGCAATCATAACTGAGTTTTGGCTGGTTAGGTAGTCCAACCCTCCCTGGAGGAAACAGGAACAACTAGATCAGGCTCCTCAAAGTCCTGTCCAACTCCACCATGAATGGGTCATCTCCCACCTCTGCTGGAATCTCATACAGTCATCCAAATCTCATCAGAAGCATGGCAGCTGTGGAAAAGTTGTAGAAAAAGAAATTACACTTGTCAGTATTGGAAAATGAGCCTCTGTTACCATGTTATTCCATATTATCATAATGTAACATAAGCAAATGAGTGTCAGAACAGAGGCAAGGGAGATAGTAAATGGAAAACATATACCTAATGAAGTAACAGATGTATAATATCATAGAATCATAGAAACCTTGAATCATAGATTAACTCAGTTTGGAAGGAACATTTACAGGTCATGTAGTAAGCAATGCAATAAACAGCAACAACTTCAACTATATTAGGTAGCACAGAAGCTTGACTAACTGGACCTTGAGTGAATATTTCTAAAGATGGGACACCTCCCACTTCCCTGGGAAACCTGTTTCAGTGTTTCACCATCAACATCACAAAAAGCTTAATCCTTGCATCTAGTTTAAATCTACCATCTTTAAAACCATTATCCTTTTGTCCTGTCACAGTAGGCCTGTTTCCATCTTACTTATACATCCTTTTGAAGTATTAAAAAGACAGATAAAGGTCTCACAGAGCCTTTTCCAGACAGAGCAATCCCAGCCCTCTCAACTGCTCCTCACAAGAGAGTTGCTTCATTCTTCCAATAATTTTGCAGGCCCTCCTTTGGATGCATTCTAACAGGTCTATATCTTTCCTGTGCTGGAGTCTGCAGAGACTGATAAAATACTGGGGACACAGAGGAGCACAGTAGAGCAGGAGAATCACCTTCCTTGTACTGCTGGTCATGCTCTTTTTGATGCAGCCATGGATATGATTGGTTTTCTGGGCTGTGATTGCACCTATACAAACACAGATGTACTGGGCTTGTGTCCAGCTTTTCATTCACTGGGACCTTCAGGTTCTTCTCCGGTCTTTCTCGAGAAGACTTTCAAGTTCTTCACCCCACAAACTGTATTGAAACCAGGATTGGTCCAACCAGGAAGCGGCACATTTCTTAAGCTTGTCTAGATTCTTCTGAAGAATATCATTCTACTCAGAGGCCCACTGAAGTATTCAAGTAATTGTTTTTCAAACTACAACATCAAAACTCTCCCATGTGATTACAGTAGTTAGAAATCTTGCAACACATCTTAATGATAGATGAAGATCTGCTGGAAGAGACAAAGAGAGGATCAGAAGTTACATTACTCATTAGAGCCAAAGCTTATCAATATCTAGTGAAATTTAAATGAAATTAATTACTTCTATTACAGGTAAGGTATGATTTGCGTTAGCAGTTTCTCAATCCTCTACAGCTGTCCTGAGATGGTGCTGAAATCAGTCAGATTGAAGATTAGTTTATTCAGTGCAATTTAATAATATGTAGCAAATGAAAAGTCAAAAGGAAACAGACTGTAAATTCAGATGACACTTTGCAAAAATAGTGAGCATAATTCATTACCAGATGAAGAGGGTTAACTACTGAATTTTTGAGAAACACAAACTTAATGCAGGAGGTATGGAAGAGGTAAGTTCTTTGAATGTAAAGAATGACAGATAACTTGATGAACATCACAAGCAAAAACTGAATATCAGTTTATTGTCAGGATTATTTTCACTTTGAATTATCATCTGATCCAGACATTCCCTCAAGTGTGAGGGTATCAAAGCAATTCAAACAACAATTATTGTAATGCTATGTGGGAGCCTGCAGCAGGGGAGAATACCTGGTAAGGTGGAAGCATTCTACAAGTAAATATACCAATCATGAATTTGTGTGATAAACCACAAAGAAGATTCCTCTAAATTAAATAATGACATTACTAAAGCAAGAAGAGAGTAATTTAATAGATAATTTAATACTGGGATAATAAAAGAAAATAGTCATATTCTAGACAAATGTTGTTGAACACATGGATTTTGAAGCAGCTTGGAAGGAATCAGAATGAGTCAAATGTTGTTAATATTCCTATTGAATTGTGAAATTTGAATCTCAGTCTTTGTAAAGTAACTTTATTGACTGAAAATTGTTAAAAATATCTAAATGAATAATTCATGCAAATCTGATTTTGAAAAGAAATTCTGTTCTAATCCAGGAATGATAATTACAGCATTTTGAATTCTTATTTTGGTTTTCAGAGCCACATGAAAACAGCCTAAGCCTTAATCAAATACTAAATTTTCCTTTGTCATGCGGAGTGCTTCAAAATGCCACAGAATTTTGAGATTTCTGTCTGTAACTATTCCAAGTAAAGAGAAGGATATCTAAATTTTCTTAATTTTGCTTATTTTTGAATTGTGTACTAGTGAGAGTTGTTCAGCCTTAGGAAAATCGCTATTTGTCTCTGGCCCTCCATTTATCCCCACTTAAAATAGGCCTAATAAAAAGTCTACCAGTAGCAAGCATGGAATTTAAGCTAGACAAATAGCTTATAGCAGTAGAAGAGTAAACGTGGTATAATTACTTGAACTGCAGTGAAACTAATCCTTCTGGCAGCAGTAAAATTATTCAGTCACGTAAGTTTTATTTTGTTACAGTCACAAAAATGCTCTAACTGAAGTAAATACAATGTCCCTATCTTTCTCCCCAGTGAAAAGCATTAGCAGAGGAAGTAAGTATATTTCTGTTCACATTCATAGTTATATAGCACTTAAGCAAAGGGAGAGTAAAATTTACAAATTCTTAAGAATGTTCTTTTAGGAGGTTACTGAGTTACTATTGAAACAGAAGTTGCAATCTTAATTTCAGCCTAGTGAAAAGATACATATATGAATATATAAGTTCTGATTGCATTGCTCTACCCCAGTAAACTCGGAGTTCCTAGGAATTTTAAGCTTCTTCCTGAGAAAGAGGAAATCCATAATCATGATGTTTATAAGCACTACTATACTTAGTACAGATAATAGCAAGGTGAGCAAGAAAACAACCTACAACCTTCTTATCAGTCAATTTAATTCTACTTACTTTTCATGAAGTAACAATTTAGTAGGAGTTTAGATTTGCTAATTGAGAGCCCTGTGAGAGTAACTGATAAACCAACTTATATGAGAAAAATATTGAAATATTTCTGGGAAGTTATAAAGCATTTAAATACGTTAGTTAATAATGTCTTAATTATTATTAAGACATTACTATCTATTATTTCTATTATATCTATTATCATCTATTATTTCATCTCTGTACTTAGAGATGAAAAGAAGGGTACCAAGGAGAATTGACTGATGCATTATATCAATGGGAAAATAACTGAGCTTTTAGGGTTCTTACATTTTTCTGATGTATTAGTTTACATTCTGAAAATTCTAAACTATTATTAAGGACTTCTATAGATGTATTTATATTTTTCTCTTGCCATGATAAAGGTATCAAGCTATGATATAGATGTACTGTTGTTGACCTATGCAAACAACAACTTTTGTTAAGATTTTGAGATTGCCCTAGGCACTGATATCAAAATTAAAAGGATAAACACATCAATAATTAATAATATAACTGTGGAAGACTTTGACATCAATACATTGATTCTTACAGTTAGTGGGCCATGCAATCACTGAGATACATTCTTAATTAAAAGAACCCTAGCTAACGTCACATGCATGAAAGATAGAATTGCTAGGTGCAGCTCTGTACAAAGTGTCAGACACATGGAGAAAAACCACAATATTGCCAAAGTTTTTCTGTCTGTATCGTACAGCAAACGAGCTCCCTTTGATTGATCTATGATACCCAAAAGTCATCCAAATCATTTTAATTCTGGTACTGAAG
This sequence comes from Passer montanus, assembly GCF_014805655.1. Taxonomy (NCBI): domain Eukaryota; kingdom Metazoa; phylum Chordata; class Aves; order Passeriformes; family Passeridae; genus Passer; species Passer montanus. The sequence continues at coordinate 415,036 of NW_024366580.1, forward strand.
CACAAGTTTCAAATATTTAAATTCTGATCTGGAATTTTCCACACATGACAATATGTACTGTTGGCAACACTGATCAGTAATACAACCATGTTAATGTTCTGAGGCCTAAATCGTGTTGAAAAAGAATACAATGTTTAAAAATACTAGAATCACAGAATTGTAAAATACATTGGGATGGAAGGAACCATCAAAGACCATCTAATAGAGACGCCCCTTGCCATGGACAGGGACAATTTCTAATAGATTAGGTCACTCAAATCTCCATCAAAACTGGCTTTGAAAACATCCAACACTTCCAAACATCTCATATTCTTCATTCCATTATGAATTTTCCATGGTTTGCATATAACCCAAAAAATCTATCTATTTAATGGCATTGGTGTCAAGGAAGTAAAAGAACTCCCGAAGCAGAATGTAGGTTATTTAAAGCATTGGAAGAAGTCTCAGGCTAGAAAGTGTAGCAAGGAAATTCCTAGAAAGGTAAATTGGAAGGTGGTGGATGGTGGAAGATATTACATGCTTCAGGACTTTTCCCATAATCAGTTATTTTTCATTATATACAATTAAGCCTTAAAAAGTATTATAATTGATAGAGCTTTTTCTACTGAATATATAACTTGTAAAATATGCTTTAAAAACTTATCTTACTGGGGCAAAGAACTGTATTTTACACTGGGATGTATTCGCATGTAGGGAGGGGGATGGATTTTGGAACCTGTGTTTTACAGTTTTCATCTTTGTACAACTGTTTCTAGGTTTTTCTGATTTTAAGTCATTCTAAAAGATCTAAAAGATTTTACATAATCCGAAAGACTTATCTTTGTTTTTCTTTTTTCTTTTTTTTTTTTTTTTTTGGTTTTTTTTTGGGGGGGGGGGGCTCAAAGCAGTCACATTTCATATAGGAAATTTTCCATTTACATGTCTTACCATTAGTGAGCATGAACTCAACCTTAAACTTTTCCTGACCATGCTTAATTACATATTTTTGACTAGGCCAAGTCTAATGTACTTGAGAAAATTACACCCTTTTGGTCTTGTGCAAAAAGCCCTATAACCTTGGCCCTTTTAACAAGAATTTGGCTTGAAAAAAGAAATCGTTATTGTTTGAAAGAATAGTAATAAGTTTGCTGAGGCTACCCTTGAAAATCCCTTATATTAAGATAGGTTATATTTTGTTCCTATGATTGCTTCCTACTGTGTCCACACATCATGATAAATCTCTGATGGCTGCAATATCCACTCCTTGAAAAATAATCTTATTTTACATTTTAATGATTTTCTTTAAATCTGATTGGATGGTATATATGAAGAACTTTATATATCTGAGGTGAATAAAGGGAGCTTTTTATCATTAAGGTCTTCAGTGCCTTCTGTATATATGTAAAAGACAGGACTTCAGATCTGTTGGTCAAAGGAAGGACAATGCTCTTGAATTTTCCATGGAGCTAGCAGGTAGTCTTCCATCCAGGAACTTGCTTCCCTTTAATAAATTTGAGCAAAGGTATTATGAAATTGCTATGTCCATTTTGGGGTCAAAAAAGTCTCAGGAAAATCTTCCTATATGGCAATGTTTTCAATATTTGGCAGAATGTAATTAATTTATACATACTTGGTCTACTATTGTTAGAGCACCAACTAAAATAATAAAGTTTCATGAGTTCTCATTTCTGACAATGAGCTGATGCAGGTCATGCAAATGTGAGAATGAATTTACATAAGCTTAATGGTACTATACATAGAAAGTATTTTTCTTTCTTCAGCTAAGGGAAAATAAATGCATAAAAATAGAATGATACAGAGAGAAAAACAGATTTAAAGGAGTGAAAAACAGCAGCCATAAAAACAATATTCTTCTGCTGCTGTATCTTTAGAAGGGCTAAATTGGTGTAAATCCACTGTTATGAAGAAGAAAAAACACAGTATGCAAGTGACAGGACGATTATGTTGCACCATGGATCATCATAGAGCTGCAAAGACAGCTGAACCCCTGGTAGATAAATCAGCTTAGTACTTATTTTTACCTGATACCTGTAGGCTTGTTTGGATGGCAGCAGTATGATACCCTCTTGCATTTTCCAACCTAATAGATCATCAGAGTATCTTTGCTTATGCTGACACATTCTTCCTTTGTTGTAAACATTTGAGGTTGTTTTTTTTTGTAGTTCTACATTAAGTATATTATATTGCCAAATTAGATATCTAAAATTTATGTTTTCATTATCATATTGATTGGCCTTGTTTTTTTAATTTAAGAGTTGAGCAGATTTTATATTTTTATATCAGGCTTTGATTTTTATTGTCTTATGATTCTGAAGTACACCATTTTGGAGTAAATATGTAATTGATGAATTATTCCTTTGAAATTCTTGAGTGACTCAGAAGAAACTCTTGTGAAAAACTCTGCTTACTAATGTTCAACTAATAATAGCTAGTTATTATTGAATGTGCTTAATGTTCCCTGGATCACATGAAATATACCTTTGAATTTGTTGAAAATGCATCATCTGATCTACTTCTAAATTTTAGTCAAGATTGAGTACGAGGGGAAGCAACAATAGTTTTTCACTCCTGACATGTTTTTGCTTCATTTTACCTCATGAAAAGTTGTTCTCAGGCAATTTTAAAGAAATATAGTAATATCTGAAAATGAGTGTTAAATGTAGCAAACAGTTTACGCAGTTTTAAATTTATTTTTTATTCAGGAATCAACTTTTTTAGTACTTTGAATCTACTCTCATTTCCATATCTTTTAGCAAATTAAAACACATAGTGTAAATTTCTGCACTACATCAACATGAATTATGTATTCTGGAGATATGAGTCTGACAAACAGATATTATTTGTTTGGAGCATGTCATTTGAATGCAAAATTAATCTCCTTATGCAACTAAGCTCCACCTTTTCTAAAATACACATGTAAGCTTTTTTTTTCTGATATATTTATTGATAAAATACTCTTTATTCTTGTCTTGTATCTAGTCTTGTAACTAGTAATACACCCTTTCAGCAATTAGGCTTTCATTTGTACAGTTCTAATTGCCCTCATACTATCACCTGAATTCTGATTCCTGCAGACAGTGAACTTTTGCACTGACTTGCTTCCTGGGATTATCAGAAAAATATAATTATGCTGAGTGGAAAAAAAAAATCCAAGCCTTAATGTAACTTTTTTGGTATTGTGGTGGTAGCTGAAGAGTTGTACTTGGTCCTTTATGTAACAAAAAGATGCTGACAGAAGTACCCTCAGATTTAATTTACAGACAGATGAACAGATGGATTTCTAGAGACCAAATAGTCTGGATTTCAGAGGATCTTGTAGCAATCAGATTGTTAGCAATTAGGTTCTATTGATGTGGCACAAGCAGTCTTGAGAGAAAAACTTTCTGCTAGATTGAAGGTATTATGCAGATCCCCTGGGTATTCGAGCCTGACCCAGTGAGGGAGCCCTTTGGAGAGTGATGTGCTGTGTGGTTTTCTTAGAGTGCATTTTTTTTTTCCTTTAAAACAGTGAAGACTAAAAAGGAGGTCAGTACTTTCTCCATGTGAGTCTAAATAGATCTGGCTGATTCTAAGGATAAATAACAGAAGAAGAAAAGAAGAATGACAGTGAGAATATAAACTTCCTGATGTCTGTGACTGGATATAAAATCATAATTTTGAGATCAGTGTTTATGTATGTATCCATATGAACAAGAGAGGCATAAGCTACATACAAGGGGTCTAAATAGTAATTATTTCTTGGATATGTCCTTTCTAGAAAGTTAAGAAGTTATTGTAATGCAACTAGTGAGTTGTAGCAATTACAAATATACAGAGGCATGTGTAGGCCTTACACATATCAAAAAACTCTGTGATATGGTCCACTGGACATACTGAACAGGTGGTGTAATGAACACCTAAATTATAATATATCTTACAATCACCATGTTTTATTTTCAGTACATTCATTATATTGACATTTTCTATTCTTTTTCATGAAGATACTAGGACCAAAGTAAATTTATTTGGAACAGATAACATAATAATCCCTCTGGAAAGGTTAATCTTATCCAATATGGCACTGTTTAATATATCACAGTGCTTTAAACAAAAACAATTATAAAATTAAAATTTAAGACCTTAGAACTTACAGAGAAAAAAGTGTCAGCATTTCTTGTCATGATTTAAATATGTCTGGTACGTCTCTCTTGCAAAATATTCTTTCACTTAATGGTAATAAATTAATTCAAAGCTTCTGTATTTTTACCATTTGAATAATTTAGTTACCTAAGACACTTCTAAAAGCCTAGTAGCTTTCCCCTTCAGGGTAATTCTATGAATATCAGTAGGAACAAGTCATTAATATGTCATTTTATAATCTTGACCAAAATTGGATATTTTAATTTTGTCAATACCAAAAACTAAATATTTGCAACACTGTTTTAAATAGCAGTTTTCATTTAATACAGACACATGATATAGGAAAAAATCAGCATGAGATAATAACTTTAAAACCTTGAAAGGAAATAGTAACATAGTGTGAGTTTCATGTACTTCAAATAAAGTAATAAAGGCAAGGAGAAAAGAAGATGGGATTTCCAGTGCTGGCTGAATCCATTAAAATCAGAAGCTTTTATTAGAGGCTCTGATATTTGTTTGAATTTGTTCCCCATAATGATGTGTTCATTGTAGGGTGAAGACTGGAGCTGAAAAGATTCTGGTCTGAGAACTTTTGTGCAGTACATCTTCTATAACATTATTCTACATTGTTACTTGTTACATATGTGTTCACCCAATATATGAGAGCAGAAGTAAAAGTATATAAAAATTATTGATAGTAAACCAGCAGAATAACATTTCATTGATGATCAATGGAGAATACCCATATTTTCATTAGCACCATTACATTAATAAAAAACAGTCAGAGTTGTCCAGTTGGAAACAACTACCTTTTTTAACTGGAACAGAGAAAAAATTCAATTTAATTCTCACTGCACCTGTTGGGTCAGAGATTCTCCTCACAATGATAGGCTGTTTTCTCACACTGATAGGATGATGAATACTTGCTACTTCTTTAAGCCCTTCGAGATACATGTACACAAATGTCGATGAAGTAGATCACATTGGATGAACTTCCAGTCCTCTTCTGTCTGAGGAAGAATCTACTTTTCACTAAGATGAAGTGTATCTTGAAATGAGTTTCAAGAGTAAACTTATCCCCAAAAACCTTGACTGGTATATAAATGAAACAAGCAAGGAAAAGAACCCCAAACCAACCGTCCAACCAACACCACACGCACACAGGCACAACCCCAACCAACCAACCCAAAATGCAAAACCAAACAAAACCCCATTATTATGAGGAAATAAGCACCTGTAGCAAATTTCATAACGCAATAAATACTAGGAAGCTATTTAGGCTTAAGCAAAACTTTTTTATGATACATAGTAAGCAAAAAAATTATATATATGAAATATTTCACAAAGGTTTTATTAAAAAAGTTATTCCATTAAGTATAAAATTCACAGCAGAATTAAGTAAACGTTTTATCAGTCCCTAAGAATCATGAAAAAAAGGTGTGCTCTAGGATTCCATTCTTTCTTGGAAAAAAATAGCTTCACTAAGTTTTGATTCATCAAGAGCACTCCAGATTCCAAAGAATGAAACACAGGTTTTGCTATGGAGAGATGAGAATATATGCTACAGTGGGCAGTTTCCTGAAGTATTTTTTCACTTATTGTTAAAGAAGAAGATGAGACCATCTATTTATACAATGTGTCTTTCAATGATGGATCATGGAAAGATTAGATTTTACTGTTCAAATGTGAAGACAATAAGTTTTGTGACATTTAGTTACAAAAAAACTTGATCCAAAGGTTTGGTGCTGGGCTGAGAATAAGGAAAAACAATGTAATTTATAGAGTGATGTAAAAACAGAAATTAAGGAACAGAAATGAAGAACTTTTTTTCTCTGCCCCCATCTTTTTACAAGGGTGAGCGTTAAAATACCCAGGTGGTTATTTATCAGCTTGTGTTAATTACAGCATATTTTATGGAGCTGGACAGTAATGCAAATTCTTGTGAACATTGGAATTTTTACAGAGTTTAGTGACAAATAATGTTCACTTAATAAGTGGTCATTTCAAATGTTATTTGCTGTGTCTCTGCTAGTATGGTTTGTTTTTCAAAAATTTTTTCTTTGAAATTTATCAGTGATATTTAGAGGGAAAAATGAGTAAATAATTTAACGTAATAATTTCCAACTAATTATTAAACAGCTCTATGCAACATATAAATGGAAATTAAATTATGAATAATTTCCAAAAATCAAACAGGATTTAAATTGTCATAAATGCAGATATAATTTCCTTTCTAGATGCTGCTAAAAGCAGAGAAAGGCTGAAATAGATGAGATATAATATTATTGGAAATGCCACATAAAAGTAAAGAACTATAAAAAACCCAATGAAAATATACTTTTGAAAGTCTTTTATCTAAAAAGCAGAATCAAATTATTTTAGATAAGGCAAAGAACTTCCAGGAAGGCACCAACACAGATTCCAATGAAATGACAGTCCCAACAGATTTTCTAGCAGAAGAACTGTATACACAAGAGGACAAGGTAATAATGAAATGTTGTTTAATGGCATTAAACTTTATTCAGGTGCCTAGCAGCATTATACTGCATAAAGGATTTACTGTTGTATCCTCACCATTTCTGCCAGGATCATAGCAGCATAACTTTTTTATACACACACACACAGTGGAAAATATAAGTATGTGTAATATAAAATCCACATTGTTGACTCTTAATAATGCCAAATAAAAAATGCTGCATTTCAAAATCTATTTATATTTATTAAAAAAAAAATCACTGCGATTCTGGAAGTGATTTTGCTATCAATGTGAGAAAAGCTAGAAATAAAACATTTTACCAGGAAACTGCATAAAGAAAAGGCCATTTCGAAAACCCCCTCAATTTTTGTGCAGATTCTAATAGATATATCATATGTCTATACAATTTTTTGTAGGTTTATTTTAACAAAAGTTTATGTTTAGTTCAAGAAATGTTTAGCTCAACTTGAAGTTGACAATAGATGTTAAGGTAATGAAAATGCATGGGTGGTTTGAAGTCCTGATGGATAAGGGGCAGGTAAGGAGTAAAGTTAGGCTCCCAAAGTTTAGGAAAGCAAACTGCCAGTTCTTCAAGGAGATGGACAATAGGATCTTCTAGGACACTGCTCTCAGGGACAAGGAAGAGGAACACAGGTGGCAGATGTTTAAGGAAGTCTTCCATAGAGCACAAGAGCTAGCCATCCCTAGGAGCAAGAAATCTGGCAAAGAAGGCAAGAGACCAGCATGACTGAGGTGGAACCTGCAGGTAAAATTAAATGGAAATAAACAAATACACAGGTGGTGGAAACAAGGATAGGTGAACAAGGAAGGTCGAAAAAGGTTGACCCTCTCTGGTCAACAATGTTGAAAAACTAGTTACAAGGGGTGAGGAGAAAGCTAAGGTACTCGAGAACATTTTTGACTCAGTCTTCAAGAGAAACCTGTCCCCCCTCACCTCTTGAGTAGATGGACAGCAAGATAGGGACAGGAGAAGAAAAGTCTCTCTCACTGTAACTAAAGGTCAGATTCATGACCACGTGAGGAACCTGAAAGTGCATAAGACCATGGGAACCCCATTAGACACACACCAGAGTCCTGAGGGAATTGGCTGATGTAGTTGCCAAGACACTCCCCATGGTATTTAAAAAGTCTTGGCAGTCAGGTGAAGTCCCAGGTGATTAGAAAAACAGGAAACATTGTACACATATTTTAAAAGGACAGAAAGAGGAACCGTGGTGCCAGGGAACACCATGGAACAGATCCATGCTAAGGCATATGTAGGACAGGGAGGGAACTCAGAACAGCCAGCATGGCTTCACCAAGAGTAAGTCCTGCCTAAGACCAGCATAGCGGCCTTCTATGATGGATCCTTGCCTAGGATAGGAAATTGATTGTTCTGGCAGTGATTGCAATAACATCGCCTATATTTGGAGTAATCCTTTTGAGTTATGAATTTTCATGGATTAAATCTCTAAGTTAAGCATATCACAAATGCAGTGTAAACATACTGTCATGGTAATACATGTCATAGGAATAAATTAATCATCAGTCCTCAGAAGAACCCTGAAAAGGACCCTGAAGTCCAATTGTTTAACAACTGAATATATGAATATATGCCAATAAAAGAGTAAACAGAAGTGAATTTCAATTCCATAACTCCACTGAATTTCAGTTCCACAACTCTGAATAGCCATAATGCATACATAAAATCTGAACCTGAGGTTTCCGTTGTAATCCATGTAGAAAAGAGTGCAGTTCACCTTAAAGCAGATGTCTGAAATACCTTAGCCTACTTTTGGGTGTACTGATTAAGGTAAGATGGATCACACACATTAAGTGCCTATTGATTGAAAAGGGAAGCTTAGACGACTAGGTGAGGTTAGAAAGTAGACTTTCAAAGCTAAATGAATCTGATCCACAGTAGCTTACAAATGCCTTGCAGTATATTTAATGCCTTCATAGTTACCATTGTCTCACTCACAGTGATCTAAATATTGCTATAGATAACCAAAATCTGTTGCACATACAACTCCAAAAAACATTCTAAAAATGCACTGCCTGAGGTGGTACCAACACACTAAAAAAAAAAAAAAAAAGTAATGTTAGCTCATTTATTATGACAGAAGAAATTTGATTAGGAAAGAAGGAATTCTTCAGTGTATTTCATCCTACTCCCTGCATTTATGATGTTTATGAGTATATTTTTAGTTCCATAGTCTGGTATGTATATCTGCCACAGAGAAAGGAGATACTGATAAACTACACATGAAAAGACTTATTAAGCAGAGGAGAAAAACAGAATGATGTCTTAAGTTTTGGCTTTCATATTTCTTAGATTTTATGCTGCCTGAGCTGCATGTTGGGTGTTGGTAGACTCTCTTCACGGTGGATGGAACAGTCCTTTTCCAGCTTGAGACCAAGGACAAACATCGCAAATTTCAGGCCTCAGAAGCATAAACAACAGTGGATTGGAGAGAGAAAACAAGAAGGATGAAAAAGATAAACAAAGCAAAGTATTATTTCTTACTGAAAAAAATCTCTGAGCAGCTAGAGATGTTGACTGATATTCATATGAATCATGATCAATCAATTGCTACCTAAAGATATTAAAAGCTAGTGTACAAACAACCACTGATTTGGTTTCCAAGAATAATATTACAATTTCATACTACTGGATTATTTATATATGTTTGAATTATGAAATTACTCTTTCCCTAGAGTATCTTTGACCTCCAATATCGTATTTGCAAAAGAATGAAGGTCCTTGCATTTGGAAACTTATTTTTAATTTATTTATATGGATTCAAAATTATTTCCACTGACCTCAGTATATTCCCCACTAGAGCATTCATAAACATTGTAATAAATGTCATGTCATTAAAGTAACTAATTGAAGTAAACTTGCAGTCACTCATATAGTCTTTATTTGCAGAGAAAAAAAATAATAGATTGTAACTTGTTTTTCAGTCTGTATTTAGAAATTAGTCAGCTACTGAGCATTTTAATTAGTCTGTAAAAGTTTTACAAGTCAGAACATTTTTTTCTCAGCAGCTTTAATTCCTTCTATCAAAATAGCTATCAATTCACTGAATTATTAAAATCTGGAAGTCAAGAAATATACCAAAGAAAAAACTAATTTCACTTTGGAGACTATGAAATTTACATCAGTAATGGAGTTGCACTTGTAGTTGTGTGCAGGTGTCTGCACAGCAGTTGAGTTCAATTTGTTCAATAAGGGGGAAAATATAATGTAGGTACACTTGTTCTTCAAGGTTCACTCAATAAACCTCTATAAAAATACAATACAATTTTAATTTCCTAATTTCTGTATTGAATTTCTCATGACATATGAACACCTCTGTTATTATACTAAATTAAATGATTGTCAGTTTGGAATGGCTTATTCCCACATAGAATAAACTCCTAAAATGTTTTCTAACTATTTCTTAAAGAAGTCTGATATATGGACAAATAAGTTTTTTTGAAAATAGAACTCAATCCTTTGTATCTCTTTAGAATTAAATTTATGATAAATTAATACTGATTGCAGAACTAAATCATTGTTATTTCATGGTCTTTTAGATAAAAATAATACATGAATACAATGTACATGACCCCTTTGAAACATATAAACATTTCTTTTGAACTGAATTTTAGAAATATGATGAAGGAAAGGAGGAAGAAACAGACATTTTAATTCTCAATTTTGCCCAAACCCAAAGGTCCAATCATAATTGAAAACAGAGAGTCAGTATATCCTGGGTCTTCATGTGTCTCATTCTTACTTTAGCAGACACTAATAAATGTCAGTTTAAATTTAATTATTTTATGTCAGAAAACTAGTCTATGTTAAAAAGTCCACACATCATTCAGACTGTGGGGCATGCTGAAGCCTTATTTCTCTTGGTTCAAATGCAATAATGTCACCTTCTCATAAAGGCACAATGTAATCATTAACTGTACTATGCCATTGCCATTATGTCTTTGTAATGCTATGTTTCTTCCATTCAGGAGGCTATTTCACATAAGGGGAATAGGATTTAATAGGTGTAGGAAGTGACCTTATCACTCCCTACAACCACCTGAAAGGAGGTTGTAGCCAAGGGGGTGTTGGTCTCTTCTCCCACATAATTTGTGATAGGATAAGTAACTGCATCAAGCTGCACTGATTGCTAGAAAAAAATGAGTCACTGAAAGTGTTGTCAGCATTGGAACAGCTTGCCTTGGGAAGTGGTGGGATCATGATCCCCAAAGGTGTTTAGGAGATGTGAAGAGATGACATTTACTGGCATGGTTTGACATGGTTTAGTGGTGGACTTGGCAGTGCTAGGTTTATGGTTGGTCTTGATCTTACAGGTCTTTCTAACCAAAATCATTCTATGACTCTGTGATTATTTGTTTCTATAAAGAATGTGAGAGGAGTAAAATTAAAAAACCTGTTCAGTGGTCACATGTTCTTGCAGTGCCATTGCTTACCTACGTTTTCTTCTATATCTCCAATGAATTCCAGAAGGTTTTATTATCTCTTAAAATTCCAGGCAAATCATTTTAATTTGTATGTTTTTTCCAGAATCCATACAGAAAATATATTTAAATTTTCTAAAATATCAGGTATGAATATCTGTCCAGAATCTTCTGAATCTGCACAGAATTTTCTGAATTTACTGTCAAATACACCAAAACTTGCCAGCTTTAAGTATAATCTTGGTTAATTTTCTGAAATAGTAAAAAATATTGCTTTTTAAAGAGTCTAAAAAAGGACATCTTCCTGACCTCTGAAGGCAACATTATATAAATGTACCTATTTGAGTGACATTTCTCATTCAGAAATTTAGGGGAGTGTCAAGATTACTATGTGAATATTACAGGAATCTGTTAAAATCAATTTGACCTTTAAATTTTTTTTCTATTCCAGCTGTCTCTATCAGCTTTTCAGCAACTTCATTATTTATAGCAAGTCATTGAAGTCTACAGCCAAGACAAATGGCAGCCTGAACCCTGTTTTAAACTCCTGCTAAAGCAAGGAAACTCACAGAGAAATTGCAGCTGCCCACAACTTTCTCTACAGGCTTTATTAGAGCTGAACTCTAGTCTATAAGAAAACCACAAATTAACACATTTGACTTCAGGCATTAAGTGGTTCCTAGGAGTATTCTGAATCATTCCAAAATCAGATAGGTTGTTGTTACAAAGAATTGTCCACAGGTTTTTTTCTATTGGTGTCTTGGGAAAGACTTAATACAAGCTTTGTGGCTAACCACAGCTAAAATATAAGCCAAATCTAAAGCCATGATCAAGAGCATCTTTATTTTTCATTTTCTAAAAGTTGTTTTAAATCTTGATCAGAATGTAATTCTTCAACTTGTAATTTTATATTTAAAAAAATCCTGATTATAGAGCAATATCTCAGGCAGTATTGTACATATCACTTTCTTTTTTGCTAGACAGAAAATGTATGTGGTCTTGAATAATGTCTAGACAAAACAAAAAACAAATAAATATGAAAACATATTCTACATATTAATATTATGTATTGGAGTACCAAAAAGAATTACTTTTTAAATGCATATATGCATAGTGTATATACAGTCAAGTCTGACTATTACTATTATTCATAATTTACAGTAATTTAAAAATCTTAAATTTATTTTTTGATTAGTGCTTGTTTCTCACTTCCTCAGTGTTTTGGAAATCTATGGCAGATGCCAACACATTTACAAGAACCACATTTACACTTAATAGATCTGTTCCCTGTATGTCAGTACAAGGTAATGGTTGCATAAAATAAAGAAGAACACAGAAAATATTGGAAACTAAGTCCTTTTACCATGCTCTAAAACAATTTCTTTATTTGGGGTAAAAGATTTATTAGCCCTTCTGGAGGTGTTTTGGATATCTTCTTTCTTTCTGATCCCACCTGGCAAAATGCCCATCTGGGGACCTCTGTAAAATTATTAACTCTAAAGGGTACAAAACTCTCTTTGAAAAAGGAAGGATTTACCTTTTTAGAACTCTCTACTATTGATCTAAACACAAGTTGCAAAACAGAGACATGCAAATTCCAGCTTCCTATAAACTTGCACAAAATAGGACAAATTACTCAGTAAAACTGAAAATTTTTATGAGAATTTGAACACTAAATTTGTACAGGATCAGATGACAGTATTTCAACAGATTTAGCAGAAGAAACATGGCAAGAGAAACCACAGGATGGAAGTAAATTTGCAACTTAGTCTGAGGTTTGATAATGATCAATCTGATACTTCTGAAAGGAGAACAACTAGCTAATTAAAAGTTCACTTTGATGTGATTTCGCACTCAGATCCGTAAATGCAGTCTACATATAATTTAAACTCCTTAGGTCCATATCCATTACTTAAGGAAATAATTCTGTGGCTAGGGCTTCATTATGGTTAGACTTAGCTTTTGTGGGTCAGTTTGAGACTAACTTTAGAAATTAACAATTTTGTTAAATGCAAACTTTATAACAAAAAATAAATCAGAGTTAGAGTTGGAAGGAATCTCTGGAGATCATCTAGTACAGCCCTCCTGCCAAGACAGGGTCACAATTACAGCAGGTGGCACAGGGACTCATTCAGATGGGTTTGGAATGTTTCCAGAGGGGGAGACTCCATGACCAGCCTGTGCAGCCTGTTACAGTGCTCTGCCACCCTCAATGTAAAGAATTTCTTCCTTATGTCAAGATGAAAGTTCTGGTTTAGTTTGTGACTGTAACTCCTTGTCCTGTCACTAGGTGCCACTTAAAATAATCTTGGCACCCTCCTTGGAAATATTTATATGCATTAATTAGATCCCCTCTCAGTCTTCTTTTTTCTAGACTAATAGTCCAGACCCTAAATCATCTTTGCGACCCTTGACTAGACCCTTTCCAGAGGCTCCTTGTATTTCTTGCACTGAGGAGCCCAGAAATGGACATAGCATTCCAGTTGTGCCTCATGAGCGCTTAGTAGAGGGGGAGGATCACCTCTCTCAACCAGATAACTACACTCTTCCTAATGCATCCTAGGATACCATTTGCTTTCTGGGGCTCAAGGACACTGCTAGTTCATGGACAACTTAAGACCCACCAAGAAACCCAGGTCATTATGAAATAAATGTGTTACAGTTTTAAAGAACACATGGCCTTTTGAGGCATTTTGGAATAGAGGGTTTTATGCCTCAGGTGACAGACTCTTAAAGAAAGCCTGGTAAGCCTGAGTTAAGAGAGAAATCAGTAGCCCAGCTGAGGTGCATGTATACCAATGCACGTAGCATGGGTAACAAACGGGAAGAGCTGGAGGCCATGGTACAACAGCAGAATTACGATGTAGTTGCCATCACAGAAAACATGGTGGGATGACTCACATAGTTGGAGCACTGCACTGGATGGCTACAAGCTCTTCAGAAGAGACAGAAAAGGGAGAAGAGGTGAAGGAGTGGCCCTTTATATTACAGAGGGTTTTGATGTCCTAGGTGTTGAACCTGAGGAATGCCTATGGGTAAGAATTAAGGGGAAGGCCAACAAGGTTGACATCCTACTGGGAGTCTGTTATCGTCCACACAACCTGGAAGAAGAGGTGGACAACTTATTCTACAAGCAGCTACATACTGTTTCAAGATCATTAGCCCTTGTTCTTGTAGGTGACTTTAACCTACCAGACATCTGCTGGGAACTGAATACAGCAGAAAAGAGGCAGTCCAGGAAATTTTTGGAGTGTATGGAGGACAACTTTTTATTGCAGCTGGTGAGTGAGCCCACCAGGGGAGGGACTATGTTAGACCTGCTGTTTACAAATAGAGATGGGCTGGTGGGAGATGTGGTGGTTGGAGGCCACTTGGGGCAGAGTGATCATGAAATTATAAAGTTCTCAATATTTGGTGAAATGAGGAGAAACACCAATAAGACTCTTACACTGGACTTTTAGAGGGCAGACTTTGGCCTGTTTAGGAGACTTATTCAAAGAGTTCTTTGGGAAGCAGCCCTTAAAAACAAAGGAGCTCAGGAAAGGTGGATGAGCTTCAAAACAGGGATCTTGAGGGCACAGGAGCAGACTGTCCCTGTGTGCCAAAAGATGAGTCAACAAGGTAAATGACCAGTTTGGATGGGCAAAGAGGTTTTGAAGGAACTTAAGAATAAAAGGAGGATGTATCATCTTTGGAAGGAGGGTCAGGTCACTCAGGAAATATTTGAGGGGTCTTCATGTAGGAAAAAAATTAGGGAGACCAGAGCTCAGTTTGAACTTAAAATGGTGACTTCTGTAAAGGATAATAAAAAATGTTTGTACAAATATATTAATGGTAAAAGGAAGGGTAAGACCAACCTTTGTTCTTTACTGTATGAGGGAGGGAACTTAGTAACTGCAAATGAGAAAGCAGAAGTGCTTAATGCCTTCTTTACCTCAGTCTTTAATGGGAAGATGGCTTGTCCCCAGGACAACTGACCTCTTGGGTTGATAAATGGTTCCAGGGAAAAGAATGGTACCCCCATTATCCAAGAGGAGACAGTCAGAGAACTTCTGAGGTGCTTGGATATTCATAAAGCTATGGGACCAGATGGGATCCATCCCAGGGTGATGACAGAGCTGGCAGATGAACTTGTAAAGCATCTCTCCATCATTTACCAACAGTCCTGGCTCACTGGTGAGGTTCCAGATGGCTGGAAGCTGGCCAATGTGACACCCATTCACAAAAAGGGTGGGAAGGAGGATCCTAGTACTTATAGACTGGTCAGCCTGACCTCAGTACCTGGTAACATAATGGAGCAGTGTATATCGAGTGTCATCATGCAGCATCTACAGGATGGCCAAGGTATCAGACCCAGTCAGCATGGGTTTAGGAGGGGTAGGTCGTGTTTGACCAACCTGGTCTCCTTTTATGACCAGGTGACCTGCCTGGTGGATGCAGGAAGTGCTGTGGATGTTGTGTACCTGGATTTCAGCAAGGTCCTTGACACAGGGACTATGTTAGACCTGCTGTTTACAAATAGAGATGGGCTGGTGGGAGATGTGGTGGTTGGAGGCCACTTGGGGCAGAGTGATCATGAAATTATAAAGTTCTCAATATTTGGTGAAATGAGGAGAAACACCAATAAGACTCTTACACTGGACTTTTAGAGGGCAGACTTTGGCCTGTTTAGGAGACTTATTCAAAGAGTTCTTTGGGAAGCAGCCCTTAAAAACAAAGGAGCTCAGGAAAGGTGGATGAGCTTCAAAACAGGGATCTTGAGGGCACAGGAGCAGACTGTCCCTGTGTGCCAAAAGATGAGTCAACAAGGTAAATGACCAGTTTGGATGGGCAAAGAGGTTTTGAAGGAACTTAAGAATAAAAGGAGGATGTATCATCTTTGGAAGGAGGGTCAGGTCACTCAGGAAATATTTGAGGGGTCTTCATGTAGGAAAAAAATTAGGGAGACCAGAGCTCAGTTTGAACTTAAAATGGTGACTTCTGTAAAGGATAATAAAAAATGTTTGTACAAATATATTAATGGTAAAAGGAAGGGTAAGACCAACCTTTGTTCTTTACTGTATGAGGGAGGGAACTTAGTAACTGCAAATGAGAAAGCAGAAGTGCTTAATGCCTTCTTTACCTCAGTCTTTAATGGGAAGATGGCTTGTCCCCAGGACAACTCACCTCTTGGGTTGATAAATGGTTCCAGGGAAAAGAATGGTACCCCCATTATCCAAGAGGAGACAGTCAGAGAACTTCTGAGGTGCTTGGATATTCATAAAGCTATGGGACCAGATGGGATCCATCCCAGGGTGATGACAGAGCTGGCAGATGAACTTGTAAAGCATCTCTCCATCATTTACCAACAGTCCTGGCTCACTGGTGAGGTTCCAGATGGCTGGAAGCTGGCCAATGTGACACCCATTCACAAAAAGGGTGGGAAGGAGGATCCTAGTACTTATAGACTGGTCAGCCTGACCTCAGTACCTGGTAACATAATGGAGCAGTGTATATCGAGTGTCATCATGCAGCATCTACAGGATGGCCAAGGTATCAGACCCAGTCAGCATGGGTTTAGGAGGGGTAGGTCGTGTTTGACCAACCTGGTCTCCTTTTATGACCAGGTGACCTGCCTGGTGGATGCAGGAAGTGCTGTGGATGTTGTGTACCTGGATTTCAGCAAGGTCCTTGACACTGTCTCCCACAGCACACTCCTGGAAAAGCTGGCAGCCTATGGCTTGGACAGGAGCACTCTGTGCTGGGTTAGGAACTGGCTGGATGGCCGGGCCCAGAGGCCCAGGCAGAAAGGGACCTGGGGGTGCTGGTGACAGCGGCTGAACATGAGCCAGCAGTGAGCCCTGGTGGTCAAGAAGGCCGAGGGCATCCTGGCCTGGACCAGGAATAGCGTGGTCAGCAGGGCCAGGGAGGTCATCCTTCCCCTGTACTCGGCACTGGTGAGGTCACACCTTGAGTGCTGTGTCCAGTTCTGGCCCCTCACTTTGGGAAGGACCCTGAGACACTTGAGCGCGTCCGGAGGAGGCAACGAGGCTGGTGAGGGGCTTGGAACACAAGGCCTGTGAGGAGGGACTGAGGGAGCTGGGGGTGTTTGGCCTGGAGAAAAGGAGACTCAGAGGTGATCTTATTGCTCTGAACAACTCCCTGAAGGGTGGTTGTGGTCCGGTGGGGGTTGGTCTCTTTCTCCAGACAGCAGCTGACAGAACCAAAGGACAAAATCAAAAGCTGCACCAAGGGAAATATAGGTTGGATATTATGAAAAAGCTTTTCATGCAAAGGGTGGTAAAGTACTGGAATGGTCTGCCTGGGGAGGTGGTGGAGTCACCATCCCTGGATGTGTTTAAGAAAAGACTGGATGTGCCACTTGGTACCATGGTTTAATTGAGGTGTTAGGGAATGGGTTGGACTCAGTCTTGAAGGTCTCTTCCAACCTTGTGATTCTGTGATTCTGTGAATGGTAGTTGTGATATGTTCTGAAATATATAGATGACATGATTTACAAATGTTCAATGCAATTATTGTTAAAGAGTCACAGAAAAAATCAGACTGGAAAAAACCTCTGAGATCATCAAGTCCAACCTATGGCTGAATATCACTATGTCAACTGGACCATGGCAATAAGTGCCACGTTCAGTCTTTCCTTACCACCTGTATGATCAGCCCATTGCAACGTCCAGTCACCCTTTCTATGAAGAAATTCTTCTTAATGTCCAACCTAAACCTCCCCTGGGACAACACAAGATTATGTTATCTTGTCCTGTCACTGGCTGCCTGGGAGAAGAGGCTGACCCTGACCTAGAGACACCCACCTTTCAGGCAGTTGTAGGGAGCAATAAGGTCTCCCCTGAGTCTCCTTTTCTTCAGGCTAAACAACCACAGCTCCCTCAGCTGTTCCTCATAAGACTTGTGCTCCAGACCACTAGCTAACTTCATTGCCCTTCTCTAGACATGCTCCAGCACCCCAATGTCTTTCTTGTTGTGAAGGGCTCAAAACTGAACACAAATTTTGAGGTCTGGCCCCATCAGTGGCTGAGTACAGGGAACAATCACAGCCCTGGTCAACACTATGGCTGATACAGGCCAGGATGCCATTTTCTACTTGTCCACCTGGGCACAGCTGGCTTATGTTCAGCCACTGTCAACCAGCACCTCCAAGTCCTTTTCTATTGAGCCACTGTCCAGCCACTCTTCCCCAAACTGGTAGCAGAGTTTGATGTTGCCTGAGGTCATGGTGACCCAAAGGCAGAACCCAGCACCCACACATTTGGCCTCAGACCATTAATCCAACCCATGCAGATCCCTCTGTGGAACCTGCAGATCAATCTACTCATCATCTCCTCTCAAGAACCTACTCTTCTAGGTGTTACACTGCCCAAGGACATGCTTAGTCCCTCGTTCAGAAAATGTATAATGATTGAATAAAGCTGGGTCTGACACTGGGCTCTGGGAAGCAGCCATCAAATGGATTTATCTCCTATGACTCTCACTTTGTGGACTGTCCTGGATTAGGGCAAATCTGGGAGAAAACCTCCAAAGGGGGTCCCTCCAGAAAGCAAACACACACGGCTCGTCCCCCCAACTGGTTTGAGAAAGATTCCTCAGAGAGAAGTGGAAAGAACCTGTTTATTTAACAGGCAAAACACTCACAGCACACAAATGAACAATACCAGATGACAACACTTTCACCGATCTGAAAAGGATGACAAATTCAGAAAGTCTTTCCTGGGAGTGGTTGCTCTGTTGTTGCTCCTTCCAGCGCCGGGGATAGCTGCTACAGCCACCAGATGTAAACTCTTGGTGTTTCCCAGGTCCCAGTCCGGAGCAGGTTTGAATGGGTCCAAAAAGGGAAGGGAAAAAACAGTCCAGGGAAAAAAATCTGGACCGCTTAGCTAAACTAACTAACAGAAGCAAAAAAGCAAAAGCAGAACGGGAGAAAAGCAGAAGCGAAGCAGGAGCAAGAGCAAAGCAAGCAGCAAAAAGCAAAGCAAAAAGCAAAAACCACACTATGTACTGCCCGTCTCTCTGTCCCGCCAGCCATGGGGGAACAGACTGATAACAAACCTTGCTCTTCAGAGCCAGTCTTCAAGGAACAGTACATAATATCCAGCACTAACAGAACACACGACTGGGGATACAAGCATCATAATCTCACCCTAGGACATGGACCCAGCCATCCAGCCAGTTTACTCAGTGAAAAATAAAAGTCATAAACAGACAGTTTCTCTGCAGAGCGCTTTGAGAAACTGTAGCAAAGACTTTACTAAAATTTAAGTTGATAACACATTTAATCTTTCCCTCATCCACTAGGTGGATCACCTTGACATGCAAGGAAATCAGGTTGGTCAAGCAGAAACTTTTGCCTTTCACACACCCATGCTACCTGGCCTGATCCTCTGATTATTCCGAACATGCCATGTAATGGCATTCAACATTATCTTCATCATTACTTTCCTGGACACTGAGCTCTGACATGCTTGGAGTTACCCAGATCCTTCTTCCAAACGGTCTTGCAGATGGATGTCACGTTTGCTAAGCCCATCAGCTGGGATTTCTTCAGTAAATCAGGTCTGATGGTAAATGATTGTAAGTGGCTGTTGTGGTTTAGGAATGGTATTCCCCAACTTAGTGTTACCTCTGAAACACTCCAAATCATGCACAACTCACTGCCTCCCTTCCTTCCTTTCCTCCTTCCCCATGTAGCAGGCTGAAGAGAAAAATTGGAAACATTAAAGGTAAAGATCATGCATTGGGATAAGAGGTATTTACTGGAAAAAGAAATGAATTAAGACAATGAACAGTAACAGCAACAAGACTAATGACAGAGCATGCAAGAGAGAGATGAACAATCCACATTGCTCTTCTCAGGGAAACCCCTGACAACACCCAATCCATTTCAATGCTACATGAGCTGGGAGGAAGCCCTGACCCCAGCAATGACTTGATGTGGTATAGTGTGGGTCCTGGCTATGCTCCCTACGGCAAAAATTAACCCCGTGGTGGCCAGAACAGAACAGTGACTTTGTAAAGCCTTCTGCGAGCTCCCTCTTAGGCAAATCCCATCTGTCTCCATAGACTTGTGAGTGTCTACATTATGTAGTAGGTCACTACCCTATGCAAAACCCTATACTATACCCTATATTATTCCTTTGTATTCCAACTAGCCTACCTAGATTAATTACAAAGAAAGGCTTCTGATAATGTAAAGCTGAAAAATCCTTATTTTAGATAAAGGTAAATGTATATGTTAATACTGGATATATATTATTGCCTGGTTGATTGATTGAATTTCTATGATTTAAGCTTTGTGTAAGCCAGACAGAACCCAGGTGATAAAAATTGTAATGTCCTCTAACTCATCTTCTCCATAGCCATTAAAGATTCTGTTTATTGAAACTGCAATTGTATAAATTATTTTACAGGTAGTAAAACAGAGTCTGACATCTTGTACTTGATGTCAGATGAAAGACTGAACAGCAACAGAAATTTCTCTGTTGTAGCTGATTTATTTTCTCCATTTCCAGCTTCTGATAAAGTTCAGCATTTGGAAGTTTTATGCCTACAGTAGTTAAAAAGCAATCACTATAAAAAGCGTGACGGCAAAAAAACAAGTTTATAAAGTCTGTATTCTCTTTAGAGAAAAACGGTTTCCTGTGTTGACTGAGATTCTAGCAGCGAAAGTATTTGGCAGGAAAATGATCTTGCTATAACTGGGTGGGGGTTTTTTTCCTTCACTTTAAGAAGTGTATCCTTAAAGAAAACTCCTCAGATTAATCACTCTTTAAATATTCTCCCAAGCTGGCAATAACTTATGTTGTCTTCTTATCTTTTGAAAAGATCTTTACAGTTTTAGATTAGGCAGGAACTTATTCCTGAAGCCATATCTCACAATAATGACAATAGCCTCAGTGAATGTTTCTTTTCTGTATTGTTCACTCAGAGCATGAATGATATCAGGAGATTTTCTTTATAATTACAAATGTTTGAATTTTAGAGGAGAAAAAAGTAAAGCTGTACTTCAGAATCACACTATTTTTTTCTGAGGTAATAATTACTGGTAGAATGTCAGGATGTCACACTATTAATTAGGACCATGAGTTACTTTCCAAGTACGTTTTCACCTAGAAGAGATAGGTTTTGTTAGACATCCGTTTTCCTGCTGAGCAGTCATAGAGAGTAGTCATAGGAGACTAGGAGGATAAAACGCTACTCAGTTGAAAATGCAGACAACTGAGAACAGTTCCACAGCCTCTGCTTAATATTTTAGGGAAACTTGTTAGAAGCTTTAAATAAAAACTTTTTAGAAGCTTTAGATCTATAAAAAGTGGAAAGACCCCTAATTTGTAAGTTATTATAATTCTTACCTATCTGTCAGTGTCTTCATCATCTCACTTTTTTTTCAGCAAAGTCTGAAGTCCTTTTAATTACCTACCCACACAAATTCAAATAGGATTCCACAAGTGATTTTCTGTTCCATGAAAATTGAAACAGTGTAGTAAACTGAAAATCTGAAATGCTGCTTTGACAAATATGCCTTGATATTCCCATCTATCAAAGTTTCATATTGTCTTAAAGATCCTTATGTATTATGGGTTATATTGATTTCTGATCATGATGGGAAGTGCCTGTAGACTCAAAAAAATGCTTTATTGTGAAAAAAAAAGATACAGGCTTTTATTTCTAAAATGCACAACTGTATGACAGTGATTTTGTTCTTTATTATAAACTCAAAATTTAAAACTACAGTAGGCTCTTAAAGTAGCTTATAAAAATCTACTCGAACAGTTGAGTTGAACAAACATACTTGCACTGCAAATAAAAAACGCAAACTCTAAATATGTCTCACCTCTCTGTACAAAGTATATTGAGAGATTATATGAAGTCTGTTGCTGTTTATATTTTGGCATATATGAAATTGTACATCATGATTTTATACTATTCATTCTTACCAATCTTCAGACCTTCAAATTCATATGTCCTATTCCAAATGATCATTCACTTGATGGGAATCCATAAGATGATTTTTGTTCAGGAAAATAAGACTATCAGAAACCTGTGCTAGTCCATGCTCCCACAGATAAAGGGCAATCCTTCTATCTGCTGTCTGGTCACATTCCAGCAAATAGTCTTATATGACGTCAGGAATATGGACAAATAGGCACTTATAATATAAAAATAGCTCAAGAAATGGGACTATTTTCTCAGAAGATTTAGGGTGTGTTTATGATTGGGACCACCAGCAATAGAGGTTATAACATCAGAAAACTCGTGAATTTTTTTTCTCCTCTTGCTATTTTAAAACATATACTAGTGAGCAACAGGATAACAGACAAAAGTTTGGCCCAAGGTATCAGACTGACAGTAATTCTCCAGTGGTGGGTATTTCTGAAGTCTCGATTTTAGGGTCAGATCTTTTCAGTTTTATTATAAATTATTTAGGTACTGGAGTTGAGTGCACACTAAGTAAGTTTGCTGACTTCAACAAAATTCCTTAAAATGATACCAAGAAAGAAAATTTTTTTTTCATTAGAGCTTCTTCTAGATTCAGTAGTACCTGTTACACATGTGAGGTGTCAGTGGGACATTTGAAAATGCCCTAGAGTTACATTGCCACATAAACAAGTATTGTAAACATTTCAATTATGGAGCAAAACCAACCAAAATCTTTGGCAGGCTAAATCCATTACAAAATATAGCAATTTAAAAGGAATTGGTCACTCTCTCCCAAATAAATTGCATCCCTTGCACTTTCTTTTTGGTCACACTATTTCCTTCACTTGACCTAGCAAAGAATATCCTTACAAAATAGTATGTGGGGGTTTTCTGTGCACCAAGCTGAAATCAATACCTTCAATTTGTAGTTAGAACAGATGGGAGTCTAGCATGTACTTTCATTCAGTAATTAGAGACAGACAGACAACAAAAATTTAACATTCATTCAAAAGGTTAGCATTTGATATAGAAACAAGTAATTCTCACTTTAAGTGGGAAATCCTGGCAGCCGATGAAATCAGATTCCAAATATTTTAAACTTTTCACATGATGATATTAAAAGCATTAATTATCTGTCCAAACTTTAGTCTTACAGAATTTGCTTATATTTCCCTGTTGGCATTCACTGTCCTTGACACATCTTATTCCTTTTATCAGCAGTGACTTCCTGAGCCAGACTGATCTATTGAACTTTATTATTCTCCAAATTATTTTCCAACACTTCAAAATTCTTTACAGTACTTTAAATAAATTTTTATATTCTTCAAATTGAATTGAAGACTGGTAAAATGTGCTGAGCCTATAGAACAAGTTACAGTATGAACAGCACATCAGATCTTCATCACTCCCTTTCCCGATTAAAGTCTGACAGACAGATAAAGACCACACACTGCCAGGTGC
The DNA here is from genome assembly GCF_014805655.1 of Passer montanus. Taxonomy (NCBI): domain Eukaryota; kingdom Metazoa; phylum Chordata; class Aves; order Passeriformes; family Passeridae; genus Passer; species Passer montanus. Next base: position 438,482 of record NW_024366580.1, read on the forward strand.
CCACTAAACCACTCTATCACTCTCCTCACCAGCAACACAGGAGAGAAAATAGGATGGGAGAAAGATCATGGGTCAAAATAAAGGTGCAAAATAAAGAAAAAGCAAAAGCTACATATGGAAATAAAGAAAGCCAAAATATTTATTCTCTGCTTTCTATCAGCATGTAATACCCAGGCACTTCTTTGGAAGCAGGGCTTCAGTACACATAATAGTTGCTCTAGAAGAGAAATCGTAAAAATGAATGTCCATCCCCACTCCTGTGAGATTTCATATTTGGGCTGATGCTATATGATATGGAATATCCCTTTGGTCAGTTTGGCTCAGCTGTCCAGGCTGTCCTAATATTACTGAACAGCTAATATTTCATTAAGAAGCAACCTTTGCATCAGCAGGGGAAGATATTGGAAAATCCTTTGTGCTTTAGCACAATAGCATATATACCTGATATTAGTTTTTTATCATACAATTCTTTTACCAGAGATTCATGTGACACTGTGTTAACTCCCTGCATCTGTGACTATCAACTCTTGTGACAGCTAATTCTTCCTTACAAACTTAGTGATCAATACATAATGGTGGATACCAGTTTTGAGAACAGGGATTTTTTGTCAGAATAAAGATTGGTAAGAGAACTACATATCAGAGTATCCAAATAAGTCCACGGAAATAATTATCATATATGCACGTATTCAAGAAATGAGTATTAATTCATTTCAAGAATATAACCTGTTCTACTAGGTTACCAAGCCTGCATGCATGGAGAAAAATTCCTTATACTTCCATCATTGCCAGTAAAGTAATGTCAGCTTTCCAACTTAGTAAATTGTTTGGAGAGTTTGTTGCCCAGTTTTGGTGACATCAAGGTCTTGCCCACCCCCAGTGTACTGAGGATTGGGAAGGGTTGGTGCTTCCAAACTTTGCTGGCAGTGCTTATCAGTAGCCAAAACCTGGCATGTCTCAGCCCTTCTAGCTATCAAAGTAAATGAACAGCACTATGAGACACCCATCCACAGGGTTAATTCTATGCTGGTCAGATGCAATACAACCACTGGGGAAAGAATAGCTCAGACCAACTTATTCTTGGGAGTTCTATTAGTGGGAGTCCTTTTGAAACCATAACACTGAATTGTGTGTGTGTTTATATACCTACTACATATCTGAGGGTCCATTTATGCATATGTGTGTATGAACTCCTAATTGATACTTTTAATTGTGACCTGTCTGTGATATTGTCATCATATGACAAATGCCTTCAAAGCAGTGAAGGTGACCTTGCTCTTTTGGTCAAAATAAGTCGCTGAATGAGGATGGCCTTATGATTTTTTTTTTTTTACATAACCTAGTGGCTTTTCAAGAATGGTGTCAATCTGGTTTGGCACGGTAATTTATTTCATTTACATGAAAAACTATATTCATTTGACGTGTTAATATTGTAACACGTATGTAGCAATAAAACAAATAATTTCAGGTACATAATTAGGATTCTACTGGACATAGTTTTGTTTATGCTGCATATATCTACTTCCATTTTCATATTCTCCTGTTCATAATTTTGCAGCAAAAAGTGCAAAATTCTTATGTGTTTCAGACTAGATTTACTGAATGCAACAGTCTCAGTATTATATGCATAACATTTCTAATGACGATGAATAACTAGAAAAAGAGACTAGAAAAAGTAAGGGATGTCATTCACATAAAATAATTTTTTATACTACCTTCAAGAGGAAATATTCGACCTTGTCTAATTCATGTAGCTATAGAGCATACTGGATTTTTCTTTGGTATCTTATGAATGCAAAAATGCATCTTTTTTTTCTTTGTAAATCAGTGTAGTGTGCTTTACTTGATAAAAAAAAAAAAAGTATTTTTAATGTTTAATAAGAGTACATTTTAGAAGTATATAGCTGTAAAATCGTGATGCAGCTATATTTAGGCACCTTTTAAATTTTTTTTTAAACAATGTAAATAAACACAGTCATATATTTATATATTTAAGATTTCATAAAATACCATTTTAAACTCATAAATTAGAACAGAACAGAAAAGTTAAGGAATGGAATATAATAGGCCAGTAAACACTAAATGTGATCACTCTAAGTGCTCTTGTGAGCTAAAATACTTAGAGTATTTTAAAAATACTTAGAGTGTCTTTAAAAAATTTTAAAAACACTTAGAGTGTTTTTAAGTGACTTCCAGTTCTTGTTTATTTCTATTCTTAACTGCCAGCATGGTGACACTAAAAACTAAGGCATATTCACATTATCTGCTTTAAATTAACTGTTAAGGTGTACTAAGAGTTGTATCCTCATTCTAGATGTCCTGTGCAGAAGGACACCCTCACCATTTCTTTTAATGGTGTTCAGTAATCACTGTTTTGCTCTAGCCACTAGGACAACATCATTGCAAACAGGTACTGTTTTTTCCTTGTGTAACAGAAGGATGGAAACATTTGTTAGAGATTATAGAGATTAATGATGCTCAGGCAGTTTTCTGTGGCTGCATAGTACTACAGGTGGAAAATTCATTGTGCACGATTGTGACAGAGGTGAAAGGAAAATCATCATATTGTTGAAATAGTCAAATGAATAGAAGCACTGGACCTAATTTAGCAAGCCGGTGGTCTCAGGAAATGGATATGGTGAGCTGATGTCCTCAAAGAAGAGAAAATAGGGAGACTTCAAGTCATTAAAATCTCCATTTCATGTGTATTGGAGCTGAGTTCAATTTGAAAAATTTATTCAGATGATGATAGAAGGGTTTGGTGAATGACTTGTGACATGCTTAAAAAAGAGGTGAAAAAAGAGGCCATTGAAGAGGACTTATGCTCTAGTTTGTGGACTTAACTGCAGAAAAGATTGCCTAATATGTCAGCTAGGATAACACCTGAAAGAGTTAGCTGGAGGTGCAATGTTATTGTGAACCTTTGTCTGGGGTGGGTTCCAGACTAAAACTTTGTCTAGGGTGGGTTTCAGACTAAATAACAGCTGCTCTCTTTTATCCTGTGTAGGACACAGGAGATATAATTTAAATTTGTGTGTCTTGAAATTGCTGGGAGATATATCGTTAAAGTTCACTGGGAGTTATGAGGTTTACAGATAAAGTTATACAGCACACCTAGTCTTGTGCATGTGTCTTTGAACCACACATAGCACTACTGGAGTCCTGAGGTAGCAAAATACATAAAGAATGGTGTCTCTGTCTCTCTTACAGGGAAAATTTTATCCTCTCTGTTTTCTGCTTGTGCTTTTTTTACAGACATGATATTGGTGCTGAATAGCTGCAGCTGTTATAAGATGTTTTTCTGTGATGGGAGCTGTTACAACAACTCTGCACAAGGGATGATACTGTCTTGGAGGTGAAATTTTAAGAAGGGAATGCAACTGGATCACGCTGGACATACATCTAAAAGTCTCTCCTCTTAATCAATGTAAAATATGCAACCATAAAATAATATACAGATCTAATAAATATTTGTTTTTCTAGTTTTACTGAGTTCTTTAGCCTTTTGCAAAGTGTTACAGCTTGTTCTGCAGCTTATTTTCTTCTGATATGGAAGACTGAGATGTGACCGTTTAAAACAAAAGCTCTTGGCTTAGGATAGCCTACTGTTTTTGAAGTATGAGAATTTAAAAACTCTGAATCCCATTTACAATTGGAGGACATGTTTAAGAATTTCTTCAACTGACCAATAATATTTCTGTTTTTTCCTAGTCACGGAGCTCTCAGATTTGGTATAGTGACTGCAAATGATCAGTTAAAAAATATCTGATTACACAGTAATCAGATTACATCTGCTTTTGTAGTGTGGAGGGAGCCAAACAGGAGGAAAATTTCTGATCTGTCATTTCTTCTTATTTCTAAAGAAACAGGAACTCTGAGTTCACATCATTTCATGAATAATAAATTTAATATCATATGTCCGATACTTCAGCGAGTATCACTGTTCTTAGACACATTTACTGATAGCTTTAAAATACTAATACTAGGAAGGAGCTTCATAGAAAATATCTTAGTATTGATGGAAAAGTAAAAAGAGATACTTTCAGAATTAATACTATAAAATTATGTGATGTTGTTTATAACCTATTTTTCAAAACTGATTATCCTTACTTGCTCAAATGAATGTTTCCTTTGTTAGAATGTATAGATTCAAACTATAGGAAAGTAGAAGAATACATAAATGTCCTTCAGCTTTATGTAAATTTCAGACATTTCCAATAAACACCACTAGTAAAATACATTATATGCCTACTTAATTTTTTTTGAGTAGAGAATAATATAAACTTTATTCCACTGCTATTATAAGAACAGATGGTAGCTCAGGCTGACTGCCAAAAGACTGTCTCATTTGTGAATATTTTCATATGTTCAGTGCTGTGTGCTTTCTTCATTAAAAAGAATATCACATGTGATCCACTTTTGGTGTGAACAGTGCTTGGAAGGCATTTCTAGTAAAGGATGATCTTTGGGATATCCATTCTGTTCACAGAACTGCTCCTCTAGTATTGAATAATATAACTGAAAAGGATCCTGCTCTCAAAGCACAAAAAATAAAGTTTTTCTTCATACAATAAGTTTTGAAATAATAAATATATAAGAATTACTTTAATTGAATGGACTTTTGTTTTAGTCTCTCTCAGGAATCTTTAACTTTCTTTTAGGCCTTGCCATTTCTCACTGCTACAGTAAACAAGCTGAAGTCAGCTCCTTAACACTATTTAAAAAACTGACTCTTGAAGCACTGCTGAACCACAACATGAGGATTGTAGGAAGAACTATAAATGTAGACTTGAGTTGTGGTTCTCAAGAGAGTGAAGGCTGGTAGTATAGACTTACTAAAATTCAGAATGTGGCTTAGATGTGTGTAAGAACTTGTCTTAGAGACTGAAAACTTGACAATATTCCTGCTAATCTGATCTCAATTGTTTCATTTGTTACATCCTCACAATTATGCATAGGAAATGGTGGTTTTCTGTTGAATATAGTGAATCAGCTCCAGGGCCCTTTTACCAGAACCTTCAGTATCTATCTATCTATCTATCTATCTATCTATCTATCTATCTATCTATCCATCCATCCATCCATCCATCCATCTCGATATCTCCTCAAAAGTATTTTAAATAATGCAAGTTTATTTCAATCCTGAACAAGCCAGTGCATGCAGGGAGATAAAAACAGTTTGCTTTTTTAACACAGAAGTCAACCTGGCTGCTATGATACCCAACCCAAACATTCTGCAGTGAAATAGAAGTGTGTAGCAAATTTGGGTCAAAGGATTCTGGGGCATGAGCACATCTTTTTTCTGTCCTCTAAAAGCTCATATGTACTTTTTTTGAACTCTACTTAATCATCTGAAAAATCCACTCTCTTTTCATGCTGCTCTCTGTTAGCCCTATCTCATTCCCAATCACTTTTTCTACATTCAGTAATTTCTCACATCATGTTCAGTTGTTTGTCATTAGCTAAGTTAGCAGTTAGCTAAATCTCAGGCATAGCTGTCTGTTTACTGTACTGCTTACTTGTCTTCATTGCTTGAATGTGAAATTTTACTGAAGGGGCGCAAATACTGCTGAACAGAACAGATTGCAGCTGAAGAAGTTTCCACCTATACACAGCACACACTTCATGATTACAGGGACATTCAGCTTGTTTTTGTGAAGTGGTGCTATTAGATCAGCTATGTAGAATTGAAAGCTCTTGAAATTCTGCAGCTGCTACTGGCAGAACATGAGAGCTTTATAAAGCTGTTTAGCTAAAGTTTGTCGAAACAGCTGAGTGTTAAACCATGACATGCGTATTAGACCTTGTCAAGCAGAAGAAACCTTTTGTAATGGCTACACTGATACTGGAGAAGGAAACTAACTACAATGCTAGTGTTGCTGCTGTTCTTTCTCAGCTGTTAGAGGTGCTGAATGCTTTGTAGTGTCTTAATTGTCTTCCTGGCATATTAATCTGTGGCTGCAGAGCAAACATATCTGTCAGGTTTTTGTTTTTCCCTCCTTCATGATTGATTACTTACTTGTATTTCTATAGAAATTATTAGAACCACAGAAAGGCTAGTTTGGAAGGGAACTTAAATATCTAGTCTGACCCCCATGACATGGGCAAGGATGCCACACACTCCAGGTTGCTCAAAGCTTTATTCCAACCTAGACTTGAACACTTTTAGTGATGGGGCATCCACAGCTTCTGTCCTAGGGTGATGCTCGTATCCCTAGTCGTCTGTTCTGTTTATGCAGGAAATCATGTTCTGTACCTTCAAGACTGGCTCTGAAGAGTGAAGCTTTGTTTTGTTTTCTTATCAGTTTTCAGTCTGCTCACTCCCCCAACATCTGGCAGGACACAGAGCAGTACATAGTGCAGCTTGTGCTTTTTGCTCTTGCTTTCGCTTTGTTCTTGCTCCTGCTTTGCTCCTGCTTTGCTCCTGCTTTGCTCCTGCTTTGCTCTTGCTTTTTGCTTATGCTCATTAGTTAGTTTAGCTAAGCAGTCCGAATTTTTTCCCTGGACTGTTTTTCCTTTCCCTTTTTTTCAGAACCACTCGAGCCTGCTCCAGACTGGGACCTGGGAAACACAGAGTTTGCACTTTGTGGCTGCAGCAGCCATTCCCAGCACCAGAGGGACTGACAACAGAGCGACCACCCCCAGGAGAGACTTTCTGAATTTGCCATCTTTTTCAGAGTAGTGAAAGAGTATTGTCACTCGGTATTGTTCATTCTGTGTGCTGGGGGTGTTTTGCCTGTTAAATAAACAGGTTCTTTCCACTTCTCTCTGAGGAATCTTTCTCAAACTAGCTGGGGGGACGAGCCGTGTGTGTTTGCTTTCTGGAGGGGCCCCCTTTGGAGGTTTTCTCCCACATTTGCCCTAAACCAGGACAGCTTCCTCTAGGCAACCTGTTCTAGTGTCACATCATCCTCACAGTAAAGAATTTCCTCCTAGTATCTAATCTAAAACTACTCTGCCTCAGCTTAAAGCCATTCCTCTTTATCTTGACACTCCATACCCTTATAAAAAGTCTCTCTCTAACCTTCTTGCAGCCCCCTCTAGATACTGTAAGGCTGTTGTAAGGTTTTTCGGCATTATTTTCTTCCCCAGGCTGAACAACCATGACCTCTCACCCTGACTTCATAGGAGAGATGCTCCAGCCCTCAGATCACCTTTGTGGCCCTTCCCTGGAGCTGCTCCATCAGGTTCAGATTCTTTTTATGATGGTTGTCCCAGAGGTGAAGGTAGTACTCCAAATGTGTCTACAAAAGTGAAACAACTGGCAAAGTAAGGAAGCCACCCCACAACAGATAATTTGTTTTTTCTCTGCTCTGGACTCACTGAAGTCTTATGAAGGCCTGTGATTGATACAACTTTCCACTCAAGATTTCAATGGTTCAAAATCATCTTCAACACAATTAAAAAAATAAATACCTGGGGATAAATTTATTTTCTTGCGTGTGTGGTCTCATAGCAGTAGTCATTTTGCAATTAATAAGCCATTTATATCAATGTAATAAATATTGCTCAAAATTAATGGCATGGTTTTCAACACTTATTCTGTTTCCTTGCTTTAGGCTGTGTCATATTTTCTGTAAAAAATAGCAGCATGAATATGTTGTCAGATAACTGTTTTGAATACTAGCAATTAACCTAATTTATACAATTTATGTTAGTAACAACATGTTAGTAGCAAGTATATCCTATGCAATTCATTAAGTTATTGAGAAAAAAAACTGTGTGCTATCCTTGCCATGGAAAATTGTGTAGCGTGTAAAGGATATTCAGGAAGGAAAGTGAAAATATCAGGTTAGGTTTGATGAACTGTACCACTTGGTTTATTACTGAAGTAGACTCTATCTCTAAAAAATTCCCAAATTTGTACAGATTATGTAAGTTAAGAATTTTTAATGACATGATTGACAACTATCATTTGATCTGCAGAAGTTTTTCTACAGGTAATTCTAGCATCAAACTGAAATCACAAACCTTAGAAACACAGAATATATTCTACAGAAAATGTCATGCCATGGGCACCATTTTAACACTTATATTTTAAGACTATATCTATTTCTATGTGTATATGCTCAGCTAAGATTTTCCTAGATTTGGTGTGACTATTATGAAGGACTATGTATTATACCTCTTGTCTGAGAAATACTTAGGCCCTGCTATTTTCTTCTGTGGGAAACAACACAATCTAGCCCTCAGTTAATTATCATGTTGTAATTAGACCTAGATATATGAATAAGAAACTGTAATTAATATCAATAGAAGTGTTTAGCTGTATCTATGTCATTCTCCCATGCTTGACATTGTCTGAGAGTGGATGTGAAGAATGTCTTTTGCATCTAGCATTTTTTTCTTCCTTAAATCTGTAAAGCTGCTCTTTGAGCCAGTCTGCAAGTCTACTACTACTTGCATCAAGTGCCTGAAAATCCATACTCAGTTTACCTTGTGCCTTCTGTAGAAGAAGGCCAACCTTTGCAGAAAACAACAGAAAAATCTGTGAGTCTTTGTCATACAAAGAGAATACAAAGAGCTTAGCTACAATAAGTAAACTGGATAGATTGGCAGTAGTAAAGTTAAAGAGCTGCTAAACTTGCATTTCTGACCTAAGCTTGAAATCAGTTCAAGATGACTTCTGGGAAACATTATTCTTACCTTATACTTCATTTTCTGAAGGCAACTAGCTGTTCCATGGGATGCCAGGCTATTTGAAACTCTGGTTTGACTTAGAATACTCACAAGGACTATAATCTCACTAAGAAAACCATGGAGGCACTTGTTCACTATTTTGATTGTGTGGGAAACTGCCCCTCCATCTGACCCTCTTTCATAAACTTATCCAGGCTTTTTTTATTTTTTTTATTTTTTTTATTTTTATTTTTATTAACTAGAATCACACTTGTGCATGAGGAATTCCATGTTTTGGTCTCATGTTGCTGTCTTTTATTTTTCTTCTAAATCATCTTATTTTTTAACAGAAGCACAGAAAAATCAGAATTCTATGACTTACTAAACAGACAGTGGAAAGTGAAGCCTAAATAAAGCAGTTAACAGAAGAATAAACAAATAAATGCTCTCCAGATTGCCTTTCTGTCAGTGTTAGATAAATAAACATCAGCAACTCTTAGAAGTACTGGGAGATACATACATTAAAAAACCCTTAATATTAGATATGTCAATACCAAATTTATTCTTTAAGTCAGCAGGAAGTCACACAGTAATATGATGTGTAATTCTCGCTTTACCTGTGTCAATTTCATTATCTGAACTGGAAACTAGCCCTCAAATTTCCAGATACATTGTGTATAGATTAAATGCTTTCAGACAAGTACTTACTTGTATCAAATACTTCTTTCGCTGTTAGAACTACTAAAGCAGTGTAAACTCTTTATTAAGCAGTTTTGAAGTTTCATCTTGACTGGTTTATTCAATTGCCACTTAAGTGAAACTGAAGACCATACTGCATGCTGTTTGCTGATTTTTAATAATTCAAAGCTTGAAGTGATGCTTTCCTAAAATACAAGGTAATATGTTGAAAAAATATTCTGTTAATAGCATTTTAATGATATTTAATACTGTTTTCCCAGTTTCCTCTATGAAGTATATTATTTGTGTTTTTGCAAGTTAGTAAACATAAGGAAATTAGATATTACTTTTAAATCACAATTTTAAAGAATATACAGAGCCCAGTCAAAAGGCTCCATTGACCTTTCCTTAACAATGATAGTTAAAGAGACATACTCTGTTTTTGTCCTCTTACTTTCAAAAGAAAAGAGTAACTTGTGCTGTCTGTCATGGATGGGAAGTCTGATAGGCTAATTTTGAACCTGTTAAAAAGATCTCAGTAGAATTTCTCAACCTTTAGACAATTTTGGTGTGGTAGGAGAAGTTTAACACAGGCCTTATTTGCCTTCTGTCCTGTACTGGTTGTGGCTGGAATTGATCTCATGAAGGGTGGTGTGGGACTGCGTTTTGATTTCTCCTGGAAATGGTGCTGATAATACACAAGTGTTTCTGTTATTGCTGTGCAGTGCTTACACATGGCCAAGGACTCTTCAGCTTGTCCTACCCCCCTGCCAGTGAGTTGTCTGGGAGTTCAGCCAGGTGTTGGGAAGCAGCACAGCTATGATAGATGACCCCAGCAGATGAAAGGGATATTCCATACCACTAGGCATCATACTCAGCATAAACATCTGGGGATTCTTGTCTGGGGGCCACTGCTCAGGGACAGGATGCTCCTCAGTTGGCTAGCGAGCTTAATTGCATAACTTGTCTTTCTTGGCCTTTATTCCCCTGATTTTCAAAAGTTCCTTTTCACTATATTATCTAACAACAATAGTTGTTATTATTATTATTGCTATAATTGTTTCTATTATTAAACTGCTCTTATCTCCATCATAATTTTAATCACTTTTACCCTTCCATTTTGGTGTAAAAAAGGTTAAAGGGACACATATTCAAAAATTATTTACCTCTCCTTTAGGTTTAACCACTCCCATTCCACCAATAAGGAGAGACAAATACAAGTAGAAAAAGTGGAAAAATAACAGTTTACTTAAAAAAAAAAGAAGAAAGAAAATAAAGAAAACACAATAGGCAAGAAAAATTACTGTAGAAATTACTAGTTACAAAGTTGCTGAAATCTCTTTGACTCTGCAGGAACGGAGAGAAACCAAAAAGGGAGGAGAAACCCCTCCCCCAGGATGGCACCCTCTGCAGATGGCTGCGTGTGGAGATGCAAAGACAAAGATGGTAGCTGCCTTCGCCTCTCTTCTCCATTATGCATGGAGAGACAGAAAAAAGAGATGAAAAACACAGAAACCAAATCTTCACAGCTACAAAACTCCCTCTTCCTTCAAACAACAATCAACAGATGACATGGACAAAAGAGCCCCACGAAACCTAGAGTCCAAAACCAGTCAAAAGTCCCTCCTTTCGCTCAGCAGCATTTGTATTAATAAAAGTGGCTGGAATGTATCAATAGTCTGGTGGCTGGAATTTGCAGTGGGACTCTGCCTCTTCATCCTCAGAAATGGTCAGCATCCAGCTGGGTGATAGCATGGAATTGGCTTGTTCTGTTTTCCTGGAACAATGCCGCGTCTGTAGACAGGCACCCATGGAATTTGCTTTGGAGTGGTTGAGAACTGCAAAATACAGCCTCTGGAAAGCCCTCCTAAAGGAACTCCCCCTGGGTAAAAAAACCCAAGAAAGGAAAGAAAACCAAGGGAAACCTCCTCCTGCACTGCCTCAGCTCTTTTCTTTTAAGAGCAGAAGGGAAAGAGAGACAAGAGGTAAGAGAGTGGTGCTTGAACAACCTTGACTTTAAAAAGAAACAGCACCCCACTTCAGTCCCACAATTCTGTTTCCAGCTGCTGGGTCTTAGAGAAACAGTACCATTTTGGGCACAGACAAATATGGAATAGAATAACATCTTGAGTTGCCTAGGACACCTTCCAATTCAATTCCTCTATTCTGCTGAGGTAGGCTGGAGGGAGAGAGAGCTGTAGCTGACAACTGGGATTTTACTACTTACACTGTTTCATACCTAAATTTGCTATTGCTGCCCAGAACACTTCTTTTGAGAGAATGAATGGGGAATGTTGAGACACTGCAAAGGGAGTTTACTGGTCAGAATAGATCCAGGGGAGACTAGCTTATCATTTTTGAACTCTGAGAAACATTGGCCTTCAAGGTCTCAGTAAAGGTTTCAGAGACTGAATATGTTTGCAACCTCTCCACAACTGCTATTATCTGTACTGTACGGCTGCTGTTATCATCAGTACTGTAAGGTCTGCTGTGGATTGGCTTTTGCTGAAACTAATACACAAGTGCTTAGATATTGTTTTGCTAGACAAAGTGAGCCTCTGCTTTTAATGATAAATCTATAGTCAAATGTTAAAACTAGTTGAAACCTATATTTTATGACATATGTATGTCATGACATGAAAACTGATGCTCAGTCCTTTGGGGAGTAATGAGTAACATTATAAAAAGTTTTCCTAGAAGAATTCTTGGTCTAGTTCAGTTTTACCTGTGAATTACATGTCTCAATGGGAAGGATGATACAGTATATTTCTTAAATTTGACACTGTTCACCATCGCAGCTAAATTATATCGATCCTCCTTTCTGCTTCTATAACACTTCCAGTCATAGAGATGGTGTAACTAGAAAATATAGTAATTTGAATTCTATATTTCATTATGCCATGTTGCCCCCCTCTTTCTTACTTTCTTCATAACAGTAAGATATAAACAAGATATAATGTTTTGTGGTGCTCATTGTTCTCCAGGTGTCAGTAATGAGCAGAAAGAACTTCTTGAAGAAATGTTAAAATTATGGTGTGCCTCACAGAAAACCGTCACTTAAAGCATGGACTTAGGAAACCACTTCCATTTTAGGACTGCAAATATCTCAGTCTGATATTTGATCCATATTTACTGAAGAGCAGCACTACAGAAAGACACCTAGAGGTTCTGGTGGATGGCAAGTTGAATATGAGGCAGCAGTGCCCTGGCAGATGGGAAAGACAGCTTGGGTAGTAGCAGGTACAGTGTTGCTTATCACTCAAGCAAAGAGAATGCCTGCTTTGCTCTGCACTGAGGTGGCCCCACCTCGAGGCATGGGGGCAGTTTTGAGCACCACAATATGGAAGATATAAAGCTGTCAGAGATAAATCAAAGGAGGGCTATAAAAATGGTGAATGGTTTAGAGGGGAAGCTGTATGAGAAGCAACTGAGGGTCACTATCAGGACATAAAGAATGCAGTCAATTTGTTTCAAGCCCCTGTCAAAGAAGGAAGTTCCCATAAAATAAGCCACCACTGCAGGTTCAGATGGCAAATATGAAGGTGTTAATTTCAGGCCTACACGGAGGTGAAAAGTTTGAAATTAGCACACCAGACAAGATTCTCCTGTGCAGACTGTATGAAAGGCCTAGATGCAACAAATGGTGGATGCCAGGCCTGGGGAGGCAAATCTGGATAACCCATACAGACAATAGCTCCCACCATGGCAAACTGTGGGAAAGGAAGCAACTGCTTACACACATGCCGTTCCAAGTCATGATAATAGCATGTACCTCTCTGGATACCCAGGCTCAAATTGTATGAGTGAAGAACACTCTGAGGACCCCCACCACTGAGAAGAAGAAGGGCCAGCAGGATGCCACAGGAACCCATGTGATGGTGACTGTGTTCTCCCTCCCTCCCTCCCTCCCTCCCTCCCTTTCCCATTAAATAAAATCTGTACTATTTAATTTGTCATATGGTGTTGTCTGCACCTTAATTTAGGCAGAGATATCTTTTAATGGCAAGACAATAATATTATTTCAGGAGTGGAATCCTGATATTATTCTGGTGAATCATAATGGTTACTTGACTTGTTCAGCTTGGAGAAGAGGAGACTTCATGAGACCTCATTGTAGTCTACAGTTTCCTCACAAAAGGAAGTGAAGGAGAGACACTGGTCTCTTCTATCTAGTGCCCAGTGGACCTGAGGGAATGATCTGAAGCTCTTCCAAATGAGGTTTAGGTTGGTTACTAAAAAAAGATTCTTCATCTAGAACGTGGCTGGGTAGTGGAACAGGTTCCGCAGGGAAGTGGTCACAGCAACAAACCCCATAGGGCCCAAGAAACATTTAGATAGCCGTCTCAGGCTCAGAGGTTGTCCTCTGCAGGGACAGGAGCCAGACTTTGATGATCCTTAAAGGTCCCTTCCAATTCGGGGTATTCTATGATTCTTTTCTATGACACCAGAACCTGAGGCTGGGGGGAAGACTGGGAAACTTTTAGCAGAGGTCACAAAAATTCTTGTCTTACATTTTGTCTTTGATAATGATTTCCTTTGTTTTGTATATAGAGTAAAGAACATACTGTGAAAATATATAGTGCTTCCCTAGGTTCTCCTTCCAAATAAATCTCCATATGTCTTTCAAGATATGGTATTTGAGGAAAATACTTTTGTATTTGTAAATTATCTGTTTCCTTCTTAATAGTTTTTTCTGCTTAGAAAAGAAATTGCACTACAACTTATTGTATTTGAGTGTTTTAAAGAACATGTTGGAATTTATATAAGGAATTCTTTAGAAGGTACTAGCTGAAAAAAAATCTTTCATTTGCGTTAAACACAGAGCGGATAGTTATTTTTGCAATTAACGTAATTTCTTGAGTTAGTGTGATAGAATGTGCTTGACTTGAAAGGTATCACTTTCCTCCCAAAACCCCTGGATAAAAACCTTTTTTAACAGTTTCATTTTGGCAAGTGGTAATATTTCAGAAAGGAGATGGTAAGGGAGATTTTAAATTGAAGATTGTTTCACTGATGCTATAGAGCTTCTCCAGCAAACTCTCCTCTTGCTGAACTGCTGAACTACTGAACTCTGTCTGCAGCAATTACTTAATGCCCTTTGGTTTAGGGCTGTTAGCATAGACTGGTAAAGATGACATTTAGGATCCTGAGAGCACCTTCTTCAGGAAAGGTGAAGTCACACCTGATATATTTTTTCTTTTATTCAAACACAAGTTGAGAAAGATTTTAAGAAAAAAAAAAAAAAAGCTTAAGATTCTTCTGACAGTTTTTCAGTACAGAGATGACTTCAGGGACATAGAGAAGGCCCAGTCTGACATATCTTCTGCTTCAAGTGGAATTAGAAGAGTCTGAGAAAGCACTGCAGAATGTGAAATGGGACTTAGTGAAAGAAATTTTTTACTACTTTTTCCCCCACTTTCCCCTTTCCAGGGAATTGCATTCCCTAAATAAAGTAAGGCACAAAAAATCTCATTATATACATATATAGATTTACACATACACCCATATATATGTGTATGTACATATGTATATATATACATACACAACACACACATATATATGTGCGGTCAGCTCTGTTTCCATGTGTGTAAGCATATGCCTCTTTGATTTCATATGATATACTTGCTATCCTATTTCTTATTATCTGAGGAAACTTACCTGGATAAGAGTAACTTGTAGAAAAACTTCACTCCATGGGATTGTGAGCATGCATTCTTTCTTTGTGAAATTTACACTGCTCCACTTTGACTATTGGAATATGTAGAATGATATTTTTTAAAATTATTAAAATTGTTTCAAATAAAATTCTAAGTTGTTTCAAAATAGTATGAAATGATTACTGTGAGAAATGACAGCTGTACATAATCCTTTGAGTTACTGTAAAGCATGACTTAGGAAATGCAGCGGCTACTGCTGACCTCTTGG